>NC_136057.1:1417335761-1417868261 GCF_964261635.1 Lissotriton helveticus
GCCTCTGATCTGTGTTTAAATGAATACTGCATTGCTATAGTCTGTGTCCAGCCAATTCTGTAGGCGACTGCGCTCTGCCCTACTGCAAGTTGATCAGCAGTTGGTCAATGTTTGAGGCAAACTTTCACCAATGCTGCTGCAACTGCACCTGTTCTTTGGGTGATATCTGTGTGTGTGTGTGTGTGTGTGTGTGTGTGTGAATGAGGCATGCACTGCTGCTGCCTGTGTGGCACCTGTTCTCGGAGTGAGGGAAGCGTGCCCTGCTGCTGCCTGTGCTGACTTTTCTGTGTGCAAGAGACGTTTCCTGCTGCGGTCCTTGCTGTTCCCGTTCTATGTCTGATGCTCGTCCTCCTGGTGCCTGTGAGGTACATGTTCTCTGTGTGAGAGGGAAACGTCTGCCAGTGGCGTAATGAGGTCTACACCATAACCAGTGAATGAACCTCAGGTTTCCTATCTCTTCAAGATATTCACAGGCCTTGGTCCAAAAGGGTGTCTCTGAGAAGCTGGAGGCCTCTCTGTACCTCATGGGCTTGCGTACGCCCCGGACCTCGGCTACACATGTTCTGTGTGACGAGGAAAGCCTCTTCTGTTGTCTGTGTTTACCTGCCACCCCCCCAGCCCCCAGCCCCGGCCTCGCTCGACGCCTCCCCTCTCAGAGCAGCACTGCATGCTGTTGCAGCACAGCTGCTGCCCTCGCTCTGCTCACAGAACGGGTGTCTTTAGAGCCGCTTGTCACACGGAGCTGTGTTGGGGTAACACTTGCTGACAGTGTCTAACAAACCCTGATGTGTCTCACTAATGAGGTGCCAAGTTTGGGAAATTGAAGATGAATTGGCTTGCTTTCCAACCGGCTCTAGCAAGGTTCCTGCTCTCCCGCCAGCTTTACAGAAAATGGCGGATGAGATAGAACGCCCAGGCTACCACGGCGCGCGCCGCAGACGTACAGACGCACGCAGCGCAGCGCAGCCAGTGGCTGGTGAGAGCTCAGGGCGGTTCACGCGCCTCACCTGCTGAAGAGATGCATGATATAACCTGCAGTTCATATGCTACAATCCTAGTAAAATAGCTCAGCGGTTTAATGCACGTGCAACAGAGTTCAGAAAATGAAATGCACATCACTGATATCAATTTGGTGGATTAAAACACCTGCAGAAGACACATGTCTGTAGTTTGTGGGTTGCAAATTCCAATCCCAGTCAGGTAGCGCAGTTGGGTAAATGCACTTATGTTGTAACTTAAGTTTACCTGCTGCTCAGCTGGAATGTGTGTGGTGTGGAATGTTGGATGGATGGAATGTTGGATGTCTGTGAGTGTCAGTTGGGTAAGGGCTGAGCAGCAGGGCAGCTGCTCCTGGTGGGGTTTTCCTCTTAACTTCTTGTAACAACTTAAATAAAGGAATCTACTTAATCTACTCCAGAAGTCCAGACTTCTGTTTGTTTAAAACAACTTATTGTACAGATTACATAACCCACTCACACAGGTTCAAATCCTATTAAGATAGTTTAGTGGGTTACTATGCTGCTGAGAGCCACCCGTAACCAGCAGATCACAGGTTTTAACCCTAATAATGCGGCGAATGCACTGGCAGCAGAGAGATGCCTGCAGCGTGCAGATTAGAGGCTCCGTTACTGGTTAAAAATGTGAAGTAGCTAATTAATGCAAGTGCAGTAACCTGCAGGTCACAGGTTCCAATACAGAAAAGACCGCTGCAGCAGGTGCGTTACCCCACCGATCTATCTGGGTATAACCGGCTGGGTATTCGTTCCACTCCCGAGGTTATGTGCCAGTTTCAGGGATCTTTTGCACAGCCTTCCTGTCACAGATTCCATTTCTTGTAAAACAGCTTAGTGGGTTGAGCAGCGGCTCCAGGATACAGGTTTGAATCATTGCAGGGCCAACTCAGCCTTTCACCCTTTTGAGGTTGGTCAAAATAAGGCCTTTTGACTCAATACATTTAACTCAAGAGTCTCATCTCCCTTACTGTTACTATTAACATATGCTGAGTCAGGGCTTTAAGTGGGCCCGGTCTCACCGTTGCTGAGCACTAGCAGTTTTTAAAAGAGGGCATCGAAAGTCGAAACGGGTCTCTATTGGACTCTGTTTTGTGTCCTGGCACAGGGGTGTAGCACGGTTACAACGAATTTTTTACAACGCACTACCATTACATCGCAACTTTTACCACGCAAACCATTACAACGCAATGCGCTGGGGGGCGCTCTAGGATAGGGAATGTATTTAATATACTATCCAACACCTTCCCTGCTATCCACGGGGACTGGAGTTGGAATAGTAAATTAAATAATTCACTATCCAGCGCCTAAAAGCATTATGCGTTGTAATGGACTGCGTGGTAAAAACCGCGTTGTAAAGGCATGCGTGGTAAAAGCATGCGTTGTAGTGACACCAATCCGGCACAGGCGGTCCATTTTCCTCCGGACTGCAGTGACAGCAGGCGCATCGATGTACGCTGCTCACACTGCTCATTTTTTACAAGTGGATAAGTTACAGCATGACGTCATGGCAGGTTAGCGTTGTAGGGGAAGAGAAATCCTTTCAAGAAAGTCATTTTCTCTCTGGATTTCCCTTCTCTTTTTGAAACTCAGGAGCAGCAACCTTGTCATGGTGTCACCAGGGCTTTAAGTGGAAGCTTTTTCAATATAATATACAAGCCATAGTTGCTGCTTATTTACCTTATGCAACTAACAACCATTGACAAAGCCAATAGTCCTGACTTGTTGTATGTATGATGTTACTTTTATCATATCTGGATGCAATGACAGAAACAGCAAAATACAAGATGGCAGCACACTATGCTAAGCACATATTTTTAGCTCATGTGTTTTTAAGCCACACCCTTAATTTGATTGACCACACCCCTTTGAGAGACCCCCCCCCCCCCCAGTTTTTTCATCCCACTTAAAGCCCTGTGCTGATTAGATGTATGCAATGTAAGGGAAAATTGTAGTGCATTGAAGCAATGAAAAGGCAAACCGTCGCCTCCGCACTACCAAGATACCTGTGCTGTGCACTCAAGCGTGGTGCACAGGCACTGCCAGAGCAAAATTATCTTGTCTAACATGTATTTGCAAAAGTACGCTGAGGGCGGCTGGCGGAAGTGATTAATTAATTATCCTGTGATTTTCTGTTAATTAAGAGGCCATTTGGATTAACGAGGGACTGGTAGGTGGCTGGGGAACATGGAGTTCTCAGGAAAACGGAAACATGAGATGCTTCCTAAAGGGCGGCCGGTCTTAAGGTGATGTGCACAACATGGCATATAACTCAGTGGGATGAGCGCCAGCTGCAAAAATTTGTCCCTAACCTATAGACATCTATAGGCAGGGCCACTTGAATTATGCGTCAGAAGAGGGTAAAATAATGCGGCAGGGCTGGGTTAATTAGGCGGCAAGAAAAGCAAATTATACAGAATAATGCTGCACATTTTGTAATAGTATTACTTCATTATTTCGTCATTTTTAAACTTGGTAACGCTGTCTGGGCATTTGTTGCACCTCACTAGTACCAGTTTAACAACTAAATATAGCAATAAGCAACAGAAAGGTGACCATTTGAGGTTTGAAAAGGGCCTTCCACCACGCAGCAAAACGTTGCTGCATTTTTTGTAACCTTTGAACCGTTTGAGCTAGAATCAAACTTTTTGTTGTTAAAATCTGCAGATTATGTGGCAGAAGATGTATTATGTGCCAAATGTGGCACATTTATAATTATGCGAAAATCACCAAGGCTGCAAAATCATATAATTCCAGTGACCCTGTCTATAGGCAATCTGCAGTGCGCAATTTCCCATCTAAAGGTGATAAATCAGTAATCGGGTCTACTCTGCTGTAGAAGTCAGTATGCAATCTCCAGGTCACAGGTTCCAATTCATAGTACAGCTGGTAAATGTGTGTGCCGCAGAGATCTATATGCAATCTGCCTGTCACATATCCAGTATTGGTAACACCTCTCACTGCTTTGAGAGGCTGCTTCAGAGACCTGCAAGTGACGTTAAATGCAGATGGCAAGTTACATTTTGGTATATGGTATGCCAATGAGTGCACTTAGCCACTACAGAAATCTATGCGGAACCTGAAGGTATCAATTACATTCTTGGTGGGGCCTTTTCAGTCTTTCATCCTTCAGAGGCTGCTAAAATGTGTATAAGTGATGGGAGCAAGAGGCACACCTGGTATTAACTGTATGACATTTGCATATTTTCACTCTTTCCCTTTCAAACTGTCTCCATCCACCCTCGCCCAGCTTCTGCCCACAGCTCACAGTCACCACCTGCTCAGTGCCCCCCCTGCAGAATGTGATGAGGGACCCTGGAGTCGCCCAGATGGGAAAGACATTCATTGGTCTTGGGCTCAAACGGGTCCCCCTGAACGGTTTGCACCCTTACGTTGAAGGACGCTTCTGCCATGCCATTGCATGCATTCTTCAAGGCATGCAATGGCATGGCTTAGAGGCTGAGGGACCCCTTTTGAAACAAGAAACCCTCAGGGCCCCTACACTGCGGGAATGTCGGGGGACTCAGTGATAGCTGCTAACTACCAAGAGTGGTGGAGCAGGGAAATGGGTGGTAGGGGCATGCAAGCGGCAGAAAATTACATTCAATCAATCAATCAGGGAATTTTAAAGCAAGCTACTCACCCGTGAGGGTCTAAAGGCGCTGGGGGTGCAGCTCCAGGCTACCCAAAAAGCCAGGTGTTGAGGCTCTTCCTGAAGGTGTGCAGAGTAGGGGAGCATCTGATGTTGACTGGGAGGTCGTTCCAGGCCTTGGTGGGAATGTAGGAGACAGCTCTTCCACCTGCTCTGGTTCTGCGGATGAGCAGGGTTTCTGTCAGGGCGACTGCGCAGAGGTTTTTTTTGGGTACGTGGAAAAAGACTCTTCCATTGAGGTATCTGGGTTCGAGGTTGTGGAGGGATTTGTAGGTGTGGGTGAGTAGCTTGAAGGTTACTCTCTTCCCAACAGGGAGCCAGTGAAGGTCTTGCAGGTGTTGGGTCAAGTGCTCATGTAGTGGGGTGCAGAGGAGGAATCTGGCTGCGCTATTCTGGATGGACTAGAGTTTGTGTGGCAGAGAGTTGTTGATTCCAATGTAGAGGGAATTTCTGTAGTCAAGTCTGCTGTTTATGAGTGCGAGGGTGACAGACTTTCTGGCTTTAGGTGGGATCCACTTGAAGGTCTTGTGGAGGATGCGGCGGGAGTTGAAGCAGGTCGAGGTGACAGCATTGATCTGGCGAGTCATGGTGAGGGAGGAGTTGAGGATGATGCTGAGGTTCTGGGTGTGGTCAGTAGGGGTGGGTGGGTTTCTGAGGGTGGGGGGCCACCAGGTGTTGTCCCAAGCAGTGGGGGAGGGTCCATGGATGAGGACCTCAGTCTTCTCTGTGTTGAGCTTTAGGCAGCGGTTGCTCATCCAGGCTGCAACATCTTTTATTCCATCCTGGAAGCTGAGTCTGGTGTCTTTGAGGTTCTCTGTGAGGGAGAGGATGAGCTGGGTGTTGTTGGTGTAGGATACTATGCTGAGTTCATGCTGTCTGACGATGGCGGTGAAGAAGGCCATGTAGATGTTCAAGAGCGTGGGGCTGAGCTATGATCCTTTGGGTATTACGCAGTTGATTTCTGTTGGTTCAGAGAGGAAGGGATGGAGTCTTATCCTTTGGGTTCTGCCGGCGAGAAAGGAGTGGATCCAGTCGAGGGTAGTTCCCCATATGCCGGCGTATTGGAGTCTGCCTGCGAGGGTGCAATGGGAGACAGTGTCAAAGGCTGCAGGGAGGTCTAGCAGGATGAGGGTTGAGGAGCATGCGGAGGTTGTTGGTGGTGGCAAGGAGGGCGGTCTTGGTGCTGTGGTTGCTGCGGAATCCAGACTGGGAGGAGTCGAGGATGGCGTTTTCTTCAATGAAAGTGGTTAGCTGGGCATTGACGATTTTCTCGGTGACCTTGGCTGTGAAGGGAAGGAGAGAGATGGGATGGTAGTTTTTCAGGTCGGTGGGGTAAGCAGAGGGTTTCTTGAGGAGGGGCTTGACCTCAGCCTGCTTCCTGTTGTCAGTGAAAAAGCCGGATTCGAAGGTGGCATTGATGATGCGTTGTAGTTCGGCGGTATGGCGTCGGCGGCCCTGTGGAAGATGTGAGGCGGGCAGGGGTCCGTGGAGGCGCCTGAGTGAGTGCTCTTCATGGTTGTTGTGGCATCTTCTGTGGTGACCGGGGCCCAGGCAGTGATGTTGGGCTGGCTGACTTTGGTGGAGGGGATGGTAGTTTCTGGAATTTGTTCGCTGAAGTTGTGATAAAGGGTCTTGATTTTCAGGTGGAAGTAGGAGCCAAGCTTGTTGCAGAGGTCCTGGGAGGGTGTGACATCCGTGGCTTTGCTGGGGGCTTTGGTAAAGAGCTGGATGATGTGGAAAACTTCCTTTGAGTTGCTGGAGTTTTGTTCCGGATGAAGGTCGTCTTGGTGGATCTTATGGGTTGGTGGTATTATGTCATGGCGTTCTTGTAGGCGGTCTGGTCTTTGGTGGTTTTGCTGTTTCCCCATAGTTTTACGAGGTGTCTGCAGAAGTGCCTGGCTTCTTGGAGGTCGGTGGTGAACCAGGTGGCCTTCAGGGGACGCTGTCTGTCACAGTTGCGGAGGGATGCGAGCTTATCTGCGCAGCTCGTGATCCAGTGGTGTAGTTCCTTGGCTGCAGTGTTGGCATGGGTCGTGGTGGAGCGGAGGTCATGGATGAGGGTGGAGTTAAGGTGCTCTCAGTGATCTTGCTCCAATTCCTTTGTGGTGGGTGCAGTGTGTGCTTGTGAGTGGTGGTGGTGTTGACAGAGAAGTGTATGCAGTGCTGGTCTGAAACAGAAAATAATTCCCACGTGGCCTAAATTCCTTTTTCAATGTTATACCATTTCTACTTTCAAAAAGATCCTTCAAAATATGGCGGACACATTTATTTATTTCATATTTGTACCTTCTTTATTTATTTTTTTCTTATACTTTTTTGCAAAATTATTTTTTATATATTTTTGAATTCATTATCATCATATCACAAAGATAGTACATATATCTTTTCAACAATATATTGTTGAAAAGATATAGGGGAAGGGGGAGGGCAGTGCAGCTGGGAGGAGGGAGCGGGAAACCCGGCGGGGGGGGGGCTGCGGGGGCAGCAGCGGCAAAAAATAGGCTGGGAGGGCAGGAAACAGAAATTAAGACAAGATCAAATACAAAAACAAAACAGAAATTAGGGCAAAATAAAATACCAGAACGACACAGGAACACAAGGACTGCAGCCTCGAACCACTACCTGGTGCTGTGGTGGAAGGGGCAGCAGCGGCGATGGCTGTCAGCGGAGCTGCACGGGCCGAGAGCTGGGTCTTTGACCAGGAGGTCAGAGGTCCTGACATTAAATAGGCGACATGCATTATGTTATCATTTTAAAGTAAAACAGGAATGTAATGCATGTCAGCAGTTTAATGCATATTATAAATAAATTGAATTTGAAAAAAGAAAATGAACTTACCGTGCTGCACATCCTTGCTCCGGTGTCCTCCTCTTCTACAGCACGACTCGAGCCCCAGCCAACTCTTCTATCTAATCCTGGTGCTGCGCTCATACTGTAGGCCAGTCTGAGAAAAGCACCAGGATTGGATAGAGAGGGCCCTCTCAGTGCTCACAAGAGCACTGGAGGCCTGTTCTTGCTCTTAACCCAGCTGTCTGGGTTGAGAGGTTTAAAGTGCACATGTCTGGCTAGCTGTGGCACAACAGCTGGCCAAAAAGGCATGCGCATTTTAAAGTGACCCAGCCAGCCCACCACTCCCCACTGATGCTGTTATCTTTATTACCATTATATTTTTCAATTCTGGTGCATGGGGTGTTTGGGTGCCATTTCAATTAGTGGGCGATGCTCCTTTGCTCAAATGGAGGATCCGCCCTGGGGGGGCCTCTGCTACGCCTCTCCATCTGCTTAGAGCACGCGCTGACTGTGAGCAGCGACATGGATTTCCATGTGGCTTTACGCCCACTAAAACCGGGTCTGCACAGTTATTCCCCATTCCATGGGATTTAACTTGTAATTGCACGGTAGTGGCCGGGTGTTACCATCTCAGTAATGACAGGTGCAGAGCTTGCACCCCAGGTGCACCCGACAACTTGTAATGAGCGCATACGTGGCCAGCGTCGGATTGGTAACGCGGGCATTCGGGCAATGCCCGAGGGGCCGTTGTCCGAGTGCTGCTGTGGGCTGCTTTTTCGAGCAGTCTGAGGGGCCATTTGGGCGCTGTCTCTGCTGTTCTGATAGCCAGCGGCCCAGTGGGTGTCTGAGTGGCCTCTCTAGAGGCAGATGGGCGCTCATTACCTCCATTTTGCAAAGGCAGAGGTATCACTCCCTTTGTCTCGCGGGCCGGCCCATTAATGTGTGCACATACTGAGCGGGTGCAGGGGGCCTGAGTAGAAATGCCCTCACTTGTTTCACCAGTGTAAACTAACGCGTGCATTTTTTTTACCCCCCCTCCCTAAAGTTTTTTTTATAAGATTACGCCAAAGCAGTGATTTGACTGAGGAGTGATTATACAAATGTGGGCCGATTTTATTTTATGCGTGCCCGGGCCGATTTTCAATCCCAATCCAACCCTGTACGTGGCTTGAAGTGCTGGGCCGTGCTTCAGTCACCAAGAGACTGCCCAGGTCAGCCCTGCTGCAGTCTAACAGTGGGGGAGGGGCGGTACAGTAAAAATCTGCTCTACCCGTTGATGGCCTGTGCCACGTGCAGTGCAAATGTCATAGGCGGACACAAAGGGATCTATCACATCGACTTAATGCAATTTCCGTGCAGGTTAATTCAGGCAAATGACCCAGGGGAAGGGTGAGTAACAGAAGCAGGCTCCGATAGGGCCGAGATAAGCAGTTTACCAACCGCGCCAGCGAGGAGGATCCCATCACAGAGCGGTCAACGAGGCCTTGAATTAATAATAAAAAGGACCCAGTGCTATCCATCAGCAGGAAGGTGCTTTCTGCCCCCGCGAGGTGCCCCCAGGGGTCTGTCCCAGGTCTCCTGTGACCTCGAGACCGGTGGCTTGTGAATCTCCTATCTACAGTGTCCCTTCGAGCCCTCAGGATCCCAGGCCTTTAATGGTGTTTGTTGCTCCAGTTATCTGCCTAATTCCTATATCTTATGAATTATGTTTTTTCCCTTTTCTGAAAAGCCCTGAAGTGGCATATTGGGGATATTTTGCTCAGTGTGCCACCAAATATAGAGTTTTAAATATGGTCCTACTGAGGTATTATATCCAGAATGTTGGCCTCCACAATAACATGAAGGGAAGTCTATGTAGGTAAGTGGATATTTGCTATACTTACCTCCACATATGTTTGTATCTTGAAAAATGTTCGACCTCCATTTTGCTCTACAAAATTAAAAAATATATATATATAATATCTACCCAGCCGCATCCTTCACAATAATTTGGTGCCTGTGTCAGAGTTCAGGCTGATTGGCACACAAAGAGGATTTTTCAGGAAAAAATGCCCTTTTTAAGCAAGTGGAGACCGTTTTATGTGTGGTTTTTGCACACACTAGCAACGGCCCAGTTAGTGAGAACAGCAACCATTTCACTCTCCTAAGATGGCGTTGGTAGATTGCTTCCATGGTGTGTGTGTCAAAGGCCAGTGTCCCTCTACCTACTGAATAACCTTTTATGTTCTGGGGGGATTTTCATGCAGAAGTGAGAGAGCTCCCTTGACCCACAGCCAATGTCACATTCATCTATGTGCCATACAGTGACATTTTAAGACATGGGTAAAGTTGGCAATTGCCCAGGGCCCACACCTTTCAAGGGGCACTGGGAAAGGGAACTTTTTCTCTATCTCATATTTTGTCTGTTTCTCCGTTTGAACCTTTAAGGTATACATGGGTGATACAGTTCACAGATGTTTCCCAACAAGGGCCTCAAATATTTCCTGTGCAGGGCTCCCAAAACCGTAAGGATGACACTGATGCCACTTTGCGAGTTGAAGAAGTCCTATTTTTTAATTATGCATCGCCCAGCAGCTGGGAAGCAGGCTGAGACCTCTAAGCTCATGTCAAACAGGACTCAAAGGGAGGGGTGTGTGAAAATAAAACATTTGCACATTACATTCTGTGACTCCGAAAGATTTGATTCAGGGAAGCTGGGACAAGTTTTATGAATTTGCTCGAATTGTTTGATGTGAAGGATTGTAGCCTGGCAGACTTGGCTATTTTCAGCTACAGGATGTCTCACTTCTTTCTGGAGGCCAGAAGAAGCCGCAACAGTAAAACAGCCAGAGGCAACATTGGTGGCGAGGAATGGGAAATGGGTTAGGGTGCAGGCTTCTGGGAGGGGGCGGAGCTCTGGAAATATGAGCTGTGAGTTTGGACAGGCCAATGAACACCTTCGTGTGAAGGGGGTGGCAATGTGCCAGGGGATCATGTAAGGGCCTGGGGTAGAGGGGCAGTGGGATAGCCCAGAGACTGGCCTTTAGGAGGGAGGCTTCAGCCTTGGGAGTGTGTATGGCACAAAAACATGTATTTTAAGGTGGAGAGACTGGCAATAATTTGCTGTTTGTCCCCCCTCCCCTCAAAAAACTAAAAATAAAATATTCATGAGTGGTGGGCAATGGAGGAAAGGGTGGTGGTCAGAACGGGGAGTGGGTGGAAGAGTGGAAAAGCAGCACACAAGAAAGACCACAATGGGGTAGGAGAAGCACATGAATGAGAAAACAACACTCAATCATGCGAGGGAGAGTGTAAGGGCCCGATTACGATTGCGGGAAGTAAGCCACCGCTGGGCCGGCGGTGAGGACTTCCCGCCATCACCCTGAATATTCCCACCGCCCAATTAGGATGACGGTGGGAATGGGAAAGGTACCGCAGCAGACGGAAAGACCGTCCCCCGTGGTCCCGCAAGGCGGGCCTTTTCTGCCCGCCTTGCACGTGGGGGTATCTATGGTACCCCCCTAAATATGCATGTACAAGGTGGTAGGCACCGCACGGTGCCTGTCACGTTGTACATACTCATGCAAAACATGTCTTTTTAACATTGTGGCGGGTGCTGCCGCCCGCCACAATGTAAAAATATGGGATGTGCCCGCCAGTGTGGCGGGCGCATCGTATTTTGCATTGCAGGACCGCCGCACCTATGGCGGGCGGTCTCTTTTGACTATGTGATGGCGGGCGGACTTTGTCTGCCCTCCATCGTAATCGGCCCCAAAGTTTGGCAGAGGAAAAGCACCTGAGAGCCAGAGAGAGCTTGAAACATGATGAGATAGAACCACGAAGTGCAGGGGGGTGTCTGGCAGCGGAAAGAAGAAAACGAGGGAGAAACATGGGGAAAACACATGGACTAATAATCAAAAAGAAAAAAAGTAGTTCCCTAAAACTGAGAAGTGAAGGGATAGAAGCTAGCCAATCAGAGAAATGGTAAACAGGCTATGCTCCAGGGGAGGAACAAACACAAGGTTGCCAAGAAAAACTGTTGAATGAGGAGCAAGCCAATGAAAGTAATAATAAAGACAATGGTAGCAAATAATGGGTGGGCTCTAAACCCTTGTAAGATCTTGTTAAACCCACAATAGGTCTTGTAAGCAGAGAGCTTATGGTGTTTGTTAGGCTTGACATACAAATACACCTAGCACATTTTATTTACTCTTTAAAATCAGGTGAGAAATATAGCTTTGACACTTTTTTAAAGTGTTGCCACTTTTAGTGATTTCTAAACGCAGATACTTGTTCGTATATGGAAATCATACAAGTGACGTATAAAAAGTCAAATTGATTTGAAAAATGCTTTTGCATGTTCCTGAGGAACTTCATCAAAGATGTTGTTTTTGTAACGCACACATGCATCAGGAGACCTCTTCTAAGCACTGAAACAACATAAAGGTGATCTGAAACCGCATGCACTGTCACATTTTTTAAAGTATAACAAATAATTGCTTTTAAGTACCCATATCACCACTAATACGAACTTCATTAGTTCCAAATATACATGACAAAATTAAGAACGGGTAATCTCTTAACTTTTATATTCATACCTCAAATATATTAATTTGATATTTTCGGACTGTAAAAATGATAGAGTATTTATAAATGCATGAATTGTGCTTCAAATGTAGACTCACTTATTGTCTAAAACAGCAGATCTTAACCGTTTGACTTTTGTGGACCCCCCCAATGAATCCTTACTGGATTCGGGGACCAAGCTATCACTGAAAGCTGGGGACGACGGCCATCCTAAGCAATTTCTATGATTTGAATTTCAAAACACTATACAAAAACAAGAATACACCAAACAAATACTCATATATTGAAATATTTTATTTAATTTCTAATCAAATATTGAAAAAGTTTTAACATTTTCAATTTTGCTTTCTTATTTGCATATACTACTTTTCATTTCTATGTATTAATTTTAATATTATTTAATTTTGCACCACAGTCGCAGATTCTCCGATTAGGCCTCGTTAAGAACCACAGGCCAAAAACAGTGACTACTTAGGATGAACTGACTAGTTGAAATATGAATATGTTTGGCTTGAATATAATTCTTTATATTTTTACATGTGCATGTCATTACTTCCTCTAAGCAGTCTCCCCACTATTTTTTATAGGACTTGCATCTTGGGGTACGATGATGACCTGCGGAGCCTTGGCAGAGAGGGAGGGTGCAAAGTGGACAGGACAACTTGAAGAGTTGGAAAGTGGACATGCCAGTGGTGGGGACTCCAACTGGGGACTGTTGCCCAGAGGTGTTTGTCCACATGCCACCACTCATGGCCTCTTGCACTAATGGGAAATGTCACCCACTGTCTCAAAGGGCCACTGAATCTGTCTTCTTTTTTCCTAAATTTCTCACAAAGCTAAAAACATTCTTTAAATGTGCAAAGTTGTACATCTGCAGAATTTGCACCATTGACAAATTGTTTGACATTGCAAACCTTTGCTAGAGGTAGTATAATTCTACACTCACCTACAACAACAAAAAACTTGCTGTAGTTCAACAATTTGTATTTTTATGTATTATAGTTGAAGGACATTACAACCACAAAATGCTGCCCAAGGCCAATGCATGTGAGCCACAGGAACATCAGCAACTGGGGGCATGCTGGGAGATAAACCTGTCAAGAACAATGACATTGCAGACATGGAAAACCTGACAACTTGCACATGTTAACATTGCGGCTGAGGCACAAATGCATGTAAGAGTATGTAAAATTGCACTCCTGTAACACTACCCTTACATTTCCTTGTGAATTGGCGCCAAAAAAATCTTAAATGGAAATAAAGTGCAAATACTCAGGTTGGGGAACAGTGTTTACAACGCAACTTTTACAACGTAGTACCTTTACGACGCAACCATTACAATGCAAGTCATTACAACGACTTGCGCTGGGGGGCGCTCTAGGATAGGGAATAGTTTTAATTTACTATCCAACACCTTCCCTACTATCCACGGAGACTGGAGTTGGAATAGTAAATTAAACTATTCACTATCCAGCGCCCCCCAACGCAAGTCGTTGTAACGACTTGCGTTGTAAAAGTTGCGTCGTAAAGGCATGCATTGTAAAAGCATGCGTTGTAACGACGTACATCCCTCAGGTTATATTCCTATGCAATTAGTACAAATGATTTGATTTGATTTGATTTTACATTTTATAGAGCGCAGCGTATGCCCAAGGGCGTCTTGGCGCTAAAATAGCCTGGAAACTAGAATACCAACTACATTTTATTTTGTATGGCTAACAAATAGAAAGGAATGTGCCTTCTTAGCACTTTGATCATAAGGAAGTTTTGAAGCCTTTTCACCAAGACTTGTAGAAGTATTTAAAAGACCTCTCCATAGCACTACTTTGTGTACAAATAAATGCTTTTATGAATCAGCCCCATAGTGTTTAGCGGCATGATCCATGTGTTGTCTTATAGCCCCTTACTTTCAAAGGTAGCAAATATCACGTGACGAGGATTTGGCGTTATGAGCTCCTGAAAACGCTGTCTTAGGATGGGTTTCAAAACCCCAGAATCTGGGGGTGGTGCAAAGATTCCCCCAGAAAATGGTGGCCACCAGTATGAGACACCAACTTCCCCAAATGGTTTGATCCATTATGGCGGAATAGGCTGTGCACCATGGGATGGGAACATTTCTGCTGAAAGGGGCTGGATTTCCACCAAAAGGGGAGTTGCCAATAGTGAAAATTGCTGTGATTGTATCTGATAGAACCTGCCCCCTTTCCCCACTGACCTTCCCCGAACTCCCCTTGTCACCTTCCCGGCTGCCACAGTCACTTCTTTACAAAGCTGTTCTGGGTCATTTCTGTAGTTGACTGATGAGCAATATTTCCTTCTGCTTGATAAGCACAACCTCTTATTTATTTATTTTTTTAAACAGTTTTTTTCCGTCATGGTTTTTCTTTCCCGTAAAGACAAGAGCAACACCATCTTTTCTTCTTGTGGATGGCATAGCTTCTTCTCTGTTGGCAGCTCTGGCCATTACGCCACATTCCAACTCCCCTACATCCAGGGGGTCAGTCCCTGTTCACAGCTCCTGGGCACAGCAAGAGGTTGAGCCCAGCCGGTTCTGTGGGGCTGGGCATTCCTGCACACACAGTGGAGTCAGTGAAGATGTGATATAGGCACTTACTCTGACGGTGACGTATGTGATGGCACCTTTGATTCCAACAACGAAAACCTTTGACTTGCAGTTCTGTAATGGATTCCCAATGTTTTCTTCTAATTATTTTTTTCATTTACTCTCCTGAGCAATGTTGCATAACTCCACTTGAAAAACATTTTAGCATTGTTTTTAAATGTTAACATATTTCAGACAAACACACATGCAGACACAAACACACACAGAAAAAAATGTTTGGTAGTCGAATTCTTGGGGACATACAGACATGGGGTCATCAAGGCACAGCCTGAATGAAAGAGGCTAGATTTTGTAAACACAATGATTTTTTGATGACATATCAGGCCTGCCTGGCTCCACCTGGGCCTACGTTCTGAGTGATAAATGAATTACCAGAGCCGGGTTGTTGGCGGTGCCCAGGCCGCAGCTGTTCCAGAGTTCCTAGGGGGAGTTCTGCTTCTCCTGCAGCCCTCTGCAGCTGGGACATTCTCTGTACCTAGCAGCTGGTGTTGTTTTTTTCAGCCCTATGGCGGGCGAGTAACATCACCCGTGTCACACCCTGTAGAGCTGGGAAGGATCTGGGCACCGGGGCCTGACATGAGGGGAAGGGGGTTAGAAAAGTACATCATGCAACAAACTGACGCCAGCACGAGACTGGCATTGAAGGACCTGCTCTCAGCTGGATCTGCTAGTTCTTAACTGATAGAACACAAGCTGTCAACCTGGCAAATTACCCAGCTAAAGCCTGCAAACTTATATGTGGGGCCCCTCAAGGGTCATTGCTCTGCCCCACCCTCTTCAATGCATACATGATCCCTCTGGCCAACTTCATCCATGCACGTGACATCAACATGCTCTCCTACACTGATGACATGCAACTCATACTCTCCCTCTCAGCTAAGACCCGAGAAACAGAAGAAGAAACAAGTTCACTGCCTGCATGACCGGCATCGCTAACTGGATGAAATCCACCTGTTTCAAGCTTAACACCGACAAGACAGACGTACTGATCTTCATCAGGAACATCTCACCAGAGGACTCCAACTGATGAACAATGAATTCGGACCTGGACCCACACCTTGCACCCAAGCCAGGAACCTCATAATAATCATCTACAACACCTGGACATGACCGCACAAGTCAACGTCTTCACTGTATCCTAATTCCAACCCTGAAGATGCTGAGGAAAATCTTCAAATGGTTCTCAAGCAACACTAGAATAAATTGTCAATCACAGCCTAGTCATGAACAATTTGGACTATAGGAACACCATCTAAGGCAGGATCACCAAGCAACTCACTACAAGATGACCCTCCCCTCCCCCTATGTACTACACTCTCGCTGACCCACTTCAGGAAGGGACTGAAGACCTGGCTCTTCGACTGACAACACTACACAATGCCTGGATACCCTCTCGGGTGATTTCTAGTGCTATACAAGTACCGAATGATTGACAATTAACCACCCGGAACTCAGCAGCCAGACTCATCCTCAACTTAAAAAACACAGAACTCACATCACACCACACACCAGGGAGCTCCACTGGGCACGATACATAAATGAGCTAATTTCAAACTCCTCACACACACGTTCAAGGCACTACACAACTCTGGCCTCATCTATCTGAACAGTCGAATCTCCTTTCACCACCTACCCAAACAACCCTGCTCCACTGGACTCTTACTTGCACACATCCCATGCATACACAGAACCAGATCAGGAGGACGGGCGTTATCTTACATCACTCCTAAAGCATGGCATTGGCTCCCCCTGCACTTGCCCACCACCACCCTCCGCGCCTGGACTCCGATCAGCACCGATGACACCGTCCGCATGATGAACTCCATCCACTCCGGATCTCCAACCGACCCCTGCCCTCACCACGTCTTCAACAAGGCCGACGCTGTCATCGCACCCCACCTGCGAGACATCATCAACACCTCCTTCGACACCGCCACCTTCCCGGAGAGCTGGAAGCACGCCGAACTCAGCGCTCTACTAAATAAACCAACAGCGGACCCCACCGAACTCAAGAATTACCGCCCCATCTCGCTCCTCCCGTTTCCAGCCAAAGTCATCGAGAAGACCGTCAACAAACAGCTGGCCGCCTTCCTCGAGACGAATGGATCCCTCGACCCCTCACAGTCTGGCTTCCGAGCCAACCACAGCACCCAGACCGCCCTCATCGCTGCCACCGATGACATCCGAGCCCTGATGGACAACGGAGAAACAGCGGCCCTCATCCTCCTAGACCTCTCCGCGGCATTCGACACTGTCTGCCACCGCACCCTAGTGCAGCGCCTCAGCAACGTCGGAATTCAGGAGAAGGCACTGGAATGGATCGTATCCTTCCTCGACGGAAGAACACAGAGAGTCCGTCTACCACCGTACAAGTCAGAGGCCACCGAAGTCATCTGCGGCGTCCCTCAAGGATCCTCGCTGAGCCCCACCCTCTTCAACGTCTACATGAGCCCCCTCGCGCCCATCGCACGCCAACACAACCTGAACATCATCTCCTACGCCGATGACACCCAGCTGATCCTCTCCCTGACCAACGACCCCGCCGCTGCCAGAGCCAACCTTCACGAAGGGATGAAAGATGTAGCCGAGTGGATGACGACCAGCCGCCTGAAACTGAACTCAGACAAGACGGAAGTCCTCATCCTGGGCTCCTCGCCCTCCGCCTGGGACGACTCCTGTTGGCCCCCCGCCCTGGGCACCGCACCCACACCGACAGACCACGCATGCAACCTGGGCTTCATCCTGGACTCCTCCCTCTCCATGACCAGACAAGTCAACGCCGTCTCCTCGTCATGCTTCAACATCCTGTGCATGCTACGGAAGATCTTCCGGTGGATCCCCATCGAGACCAGGAAGACGGTCACCCAGGCCCTCGTCACCAGCCGACTGGACTACGGCAACGCCCTCTACGCCGGAACCACCGCCAAGCTCCAGAAGAGACTCCAGCGGATCCAGAACGCCTCAGCCAGACTCATCCTCGACATCCCCCGACGCAGCCACATCTCCGGACATCTGAGAGACCTGCACTGGCTCCCCGTCAACAAGAGAATCACCTTTCGTCTCCTCACCCACGCACACAAAGCCCTACACGATCAAGGCCCGAGCTACCTCAACAACCGCATCAACTTCTACGCTCCCAAACGCCAACTCCGATCAGCCAGTCACGCCCTCGCCGCCGTCCCCCGCATCCGAAGAACGACAACAGGAGGAAGGTCCTTCTCCCACCTGGCCGCCAAGACCTGGAACTCCCTCCCTCCCGACCTGCGCCTGACCCAAGACCACCTCTCCTTCAGGAAGAAGCTCAAGACCTGGCTGTTCGAGCAGTAGCAGCACCCCCCCCCCCCCCCAAGCGCCTTGAGACCCTCCGGGTAGGTAGTGTGCTCTATAAATGTCCTTGATTGATTGATTGACTTCAGAGTCTCCTCCTATCTTCTTGAATTCTGCAAGAAGCTGAAGACCTAGATTTTCAATAAAGAAAGCTACCTTAGGTAGAGCTAGGCACACACGATACTCAGTACCCGGATACCCATGTGGTTGATAGCGTGCTTTAAAATACACAAAATGTAAAAAATTTAGTCTTGTGAATTAATCACAATACGTTTTTGGCAGCTCGTTGTATTTGAAGGTGCTTTCATATGTGGCAATAAATGAAAAGGAGGATGAGGAAATACAATCGTTGCCTAAGAACACACAATTTGGTTATGCAGGAAAGCTGGGATTAATCCCTTGTTCCGTGGTTTCATTTCGCACAAATCAGCCACTATATAGATATGTATTTGTCTTTCCATTTTACCTCAAATTTAAATACGTTTCTTTTAACTCTATGTATAAAGGTAGAGTGAGGGAGGAAGGCCAAATCCACATGAAAGCTCGGCTCATTTTGGGCTTGAGGTTCCGGGAGGACCTTGAGCTGAACAAGAGCCAGGCATTTGGCTTGAGCTTCAAGTGGCTCTCCCAACTCTATGGAAAGGAAAATGTTTCAGTGTGCCTAGTGATGTGAAGACACTTTGAGCTCAAGATGGGCCCAGACTGGGACATATAAGAGAACACTTTGATGGAAGAGGCTCGGGAACTACCCAACACAAAGAAAACTAGACAAGAGTAAATCTGTTTACCAGAATTGCATGAAGAGGAAACAGCCCCAAAATTGATAGGGCTATACGAGAAGAGGTTGCTCCATAGGGAAAGATATATTCCTTTTGAAGAAAAACAACATATGCGAAAATGTACTTCAGCGTAACATTTCTGTACGTAAAATATTTCAATTTGTCAGCACGCCTAGGAATCTGTGACACCCACGTACAGTATTTACAGTATTTACGTGTCCTTTAGGGATAGCGTGATCACAAGCTGTTCTTACCATCTGCATTGCATAGCAATCTAATTATTAAATTATTAAATTTCTCCCCTTACGTTTTACTTAAAGACCCTCTATAGCCCATTGGCTAACTGTTAAATCATTAACAATTTGGATACAGATTACTGTTTAACTGTTAACAAGTTCTTAATTTCCAAATGCATATATTGGGTTCATTTGGTGGTTTTACTTGTTGTGTTCTTAAAATAGGGAGACCGAGTAAAAAACCCAAGGTTCTGATTAAGAGTTACAGGATACACAAAACGTGACAAATATCCTGTTCGACATAATACAAGTGCCATAGGATATAATGCATTTATATACCTGGTTGACGGGATATCCATCCCGTTTGGGGTGGCGTATCCCTCCGCCAAACACTTCACACAGCAATTCAAAGAAAGTCCGCTAATATAGACCTGTGCTTGCTATAACAATCAGGTTGTATCAGAGGGAACTCATTCACATCATCTGCATCTTGAATCAGATTGAGTGACTTAAGGTGACTTGGTGGTTACATCATCAATCAATAACCAAACTAGAAAGGTGTCATCTTGTCACATCTTTACTTGTTGACACCACAAAAGGGATGCCACTTCTGTCATAAATAAATGGCGTTGCAATAAGGTGTTGTCAACTGAATGGCACTGCAGTAGGGCTGTCATACTAAGAAACCCTCATTGAAAGGCACTAAAAATGCCTTCCACCTCGTGGACCACAAATTATGACATTATTTTTGAGTTGCTTGCATTGCCATTTTAAGGGCACGCAGTGGCGTAGCTAGCTCTTTGGCTGACCGAGGCGGTCCTAGCGTTTGCCGCCCCGCGGCAGTCGCATTAAAGAGCAGGGGTGGTTGGGTGAGGGGAGACGGGTGTGGGCGAGATTCCACCGATCGCTGCCACGCGATGCCACATTGTAGAGCAGGGGGTGCTGGCGATTGCCACCCCGAGACGGCAGGTAAGAGCGGGAGCCACCCTTACTACGCCACTGAGGGCACATGGTCTATCAGGCCATGTTGGAGCAGAACCATGGTTTATCTGCATTTTGCTGGTCCCTAGTGATACCGTGACCTGAATAATGATGGACTGGACTGCTGCCCAGAGTTATTAGCAATGACTGAAATTAATTCTGGTATTCCACCCATCCCCTTATTTTTACTACAATAAAGCTGTCATATGTTGACGTCATCAATGAATGGACCTTTCAAAATGGCAGCCATCGAATAACATCATCAATGAATACCACAACTTTAGCAACCCACCTTGTGGCTTTATCTGTGAATGGAGTAATTTACACTGTAAGAGGTATTCTCGAGTGTAAGAACAAATAGTTTAGCAAAACCAATCTGCTTAGATCATTTATAAAGCATGAGTTTTTATATTTTATTAAAAGATGGAGCTATTTAAAAATGATTTATCTTTATTTTCATCCACCGGATTAAACCCCTTCAATTTTCCATACAATTTATCATGCTATATTACCTTTTTTATTTCATTTGGAAAAAGAGCTTTGTTTCTGCAGAGCGCAGAATATATACAATAATATGAAATCTGCAATGTTATGAACTGTAATCTAATTTTCTAATGCATTCTTTGAGCGTTGAGATTTTGTTGGATACCTATTTATAGACTCGCAGCAACAAGGAAATAGAAACAAATATGTATAGTTAATGTGCTCTGAAAGCTTTTTAATTCGCTTCCATAACATATAATGATGAAATATAGCTCTTGTGCAAGTTGCAAGCCCTGATCGGTTATGGGGACTATGCCATCATTTTATGGATTTGTTTTTCTGGTACAAAAAATGACATTTACCTGCATTTAATTACATACCTCCCCCTCCCTTAACTTTCTACCAGATAGCTGCAAACATCCTTGTCAACTGGAGCCTTGTGTTGCTCGCCTTCTTCTGTATCGCCTGTTCGAGCATCTTAAAAAAAATCCTTAAAAAACGGATTTTACTCAAGGTATTTTATTAAACTCTTGGAGGAGGGATAGACTCTTGTGCCATGAAAGCTATGGTGAACGTGGACGCTACTATGTTGAACGTGTGTAGAACTGCAGCCTATCGCTCCGAGCAATAACTGTGCAGACATGTGTAGAGCGTGTGTAGAACTGCAGCCTATCGCTGCACACAATAACTGTGGAGGAAAGATAGACTCTTGTGCCATGAAAGCTACGGTGAACATAGACGCTACAAATGTTATTACCATAGCATTTCTAAAGTTTTTGCTGGTTTCAATAATTGAACGGACATCTGTAGAGTGGGTGGACAACTGCAGCCTATCGCTTCACACAATAACTAGGGACATCTGATGAACTTGTGTAGGACTGTAGCCTATTGTTGCACGCAATAACTAGGGACATCTGTTGAACTTGTGTAGGACTGTAGCCTATTGTTGCACGCAATAACTAGGGACATCTGATGAACTTGTGTAGGACTGTAGCCTATTGTTGCACGCAATAACTAGGGACATCTGATGAACTTGTGTAGGACAGTAGCCTATTGTTGCACGCAATAACTAGGGACATCTGTTGAACTTGTGTAGGACTGTAGCCTATTGTTGCACGCAATAACTAGGGACATCTGATGAACTTGTGTAGGACTGTAGCCTATTGTTGCACGCAATAACTAGGGACATCTGTTGAACTTGTGTAGGACTGTAGCCTATTGTTGCACGCAATAACTAGGGACATCTGATGAACTTGTGTAGGACTGTAGCCTATTGTTGCACGCAATAACTAGGGACATCTGATGAACTTGTGTAGGACTGTAGCCTATTGTTGCACGCAATAACTAGGGACATCTGATGAACTTGTGTAGGACTGTAGCCTATTGTTGCACGCAATAACTAGGGACATCTGATGAACTTGTGTAGGACTGTAGCCTATTGTTGCACGCAATAACTAGGGACATCTGATGAACTTGTGTAGGACTGTAGCCTATTGTTGCACGCAATAACTAGGGACATCTGATGAACTTGTGTAGGACTGTAGCCTATTGTTGCACGCAATAACTAGGGACATCTGATGAACTTGTGTAGGACTGTAGCCTATTGTTGCACGCAATAACTTGGGACATCTGTTGAACTTGTGTAGGACTGTAGCCTATCGCTTCACACAATAACTAGGGACATCTGTTGAACTTGTGTAGGACTGTAGCCTATTGTTGCACGCAATAACTAGGGACATCTGATGAACTTGTGTAGGACTGTAGCCTATTGTTGCACGCAATAACTAGGGACATCTGATGAACTTGTGTAGGACTGTAGCCTATTGTTGCACGCAATAACTAGGGACATCTGATGAACTTGTGTAGGACTGTAGCCTATTGTTGCACGCAATAACTAGGGACATCTGATGAACTTGTGTAGGACTGTAGCCTATTGTTGCACGCAATAACTAGGGACATCTGATGAACTTGTGTAGGACTGTAGCCTATTGTTGCACGCAATAACTAGGGACATCTGATGAACTTGTGTAGGACTGTAGCCTATTGTTGCACGCAATAACTAGGGACATCTGATGAACTTGTGTAGGACTGTAGCCTATTGTTGCACGCAATAACTAGGGACATCTGATGAACTTGTGTAGGACTGTAGCCTATTGTTGCACGCAATAACTAGGGACATCTGATGAACTTGTGTAGGACTGTAGCCTATTGTTGCACGCAATAACTTGGGACATCTGTTGAACTTGTGTAGGACTGTAGCCTATCGCTTCACACAATAACTAGGGACATCTGTTGAACTTGTGTAGGACTGTAGCCTATTGTTGCACGCAATAACTAGGGACATCTGATGAACTTGTGTAGGACTGTAGCCTATTGTTGCACGCAATAACTAGGGACATCTGATGAACTTGTGTAGGACTGTAGCCTATTGTTGCACGCAATAACTAGGGACATCTGATGAACTTGTGTAGGACTGTAGCCTATTGTTGCACGCAATAACTAGGGACATCTGATGAACTTGTGTAGGACTGTAGCCTATTGTTGCACGCAATAACTTGGGACATCTGTTGAGCTTGTGAAGAACTGCAGCCTATCACTGCAAGCAATAACTGAACGGACATCTGTAGAGCGTGTGTAGAACTGCAGCCTATCGCTTCACACAATAACTGGGGACATCTGTTGAACTTGTGTTAAACTGCAGCCTATCACTTCACGCAATAACTTGGGACATCTGTTGAACTTGTGTTAAACTGCAGCCTATTGCTGCACACGATAACTGTGGGAACATTTGTAGAGCGTGTGTAGAACTGCAGCCTATTGCTGCATACAATAACTGTGGGGACATCTGTTGAACTTGTGTAGAACTGCAGCCTATCGCTGCACACAATAACTCTGGGGGCATCTGTTGATTTTGTGAGGACACCTGTTGATTGTGTTCAGAGCTGCAGCCTTTTCCTGCATGCAATAACTATGAGACCCGCAGCCTTTCCCTGCATGCCGTTAGTGTGAGGACATCCGTTGACTGCATGAGGACACCTGCTTTGTGTGTAGAAATGCAGCCTTTTCCAGGATGCAATATCTGCGAGGACACCTGATGATTGTGTTCAGAACTGCAGCCTTTTCCTGCATACAATAACTGGGAGGACACCTGTTGATTGTGCATAGCACTGCAGCCTTTTCCTGCATACAATAACTGGGAGGACACCTGTTGATTGTGCATAGAACTGCAGCCTTTTCCAGGATGCAATATCTGCGAGGACACCTGTTGAATGTGCGTAGAACTGCAGCCTTTCCCTGTATGCCAAAACTGTGAGGGCACCTGTTGACTGGGTGTAGAGCTGCAGCCTTTTCCTGCATGCAATAACTCTAAGACCCGCAGCCTTTCCCTGCATTCCGTTAGTGTGAGGACATCTGTTGACTGCATGAGGACACCTGCTTTTGTGTGTAGAAATGCAGCCTTTTCCAGCATGCGATAACTGGGAGGACATCTGTTGATTGTGCGGAGAACTGCAGCCTTTTCCAGCATGCGATAACTGCGAGGACACCTGTTGATTGTGTGTAGAACTGCAGCCTTTTCCAGCATGCGATAACTCTGAGACCCGCAGCCTTTCCCTGCATGCCAACACTGTGAGGACACCTGTTGATTGTGTGAGGACTCCTCTTTACTGAATGTAGAACTGTAACCTTTCCTTGCATGCAATCACTGTGAGTACATCTGTTGACTGCATGCATAACTGCAGTTGTGACTGCTGTCAAGAGTGTGGCCATGGGAACTGCAGAAGGGGGTCTTATGGTTGCATTCCCACCCCTAACTGGAGCATTGTCTTGGTGTTAAGGATGTGCTATGAAATCATGAGGTTCTTTTAACTGGAGGCTTTCATAGCATGTTAGTAATTGATCTTAGTAGCCAACCATACGTTTATTGGGCTTTGCAGCCATCAGTGGTGTAGCAAGGGTTCCACAGACCCAATTGCATGAAAGGTGATGGGCTCCATTCTTCTTGTTTGGTAGTTATAAAAGAGCTCCTAATTGGGGTAAAGTGGGCCCGTCAAATCCTTTGGTCCCACTGCCAATGGACCTACTCCACCATTAATAGGTAGGCCCCAGGAGATCATACACTTTGAGCCCTAACCATGACTGCATCTGGGCACACAGAAGGGCTCTCAGCTGTAATGTTTGCTCAGCATCGCGGCTCCACTGACCGCTGTGAACAATGTTGTATCCTTAGCCACACATTTGGCCCATTTCCCCAGAATCTTCTATCCAGTAGGAATAGGACCTAGTGGACAATGCCCGATGAGTACCCGGTGAGGCATCGGCCTGGTAAAGTAAGCAATACCATTCCTCAGTGACCATCGGGCAAGGTCTCTGCCTGAGTGCAGTGGCCACAACAGACACTCTTTACCAGTGCCCTGTCTTCTGTGTCCAAGCCATCAATGCCTGATAGGCTTGGTTTGTGATGTTGACAAGTGGACATTGGCCAAATGATGTTTCTTTCCACCAAGCCCTGTGACCAGTAACCATGCTGGCAGCACAAGCCCAGCAGAAACTGGACTCAGGGAGTGGCCTTTGCTCAGACCCTGGACCCAGAACTCATACCCTCACTTCCTGATGGGCATTGTCCTCTTACGTCACATTGCGTGCCTGTGACCCTTGCCGGCAGCACCCACTCGGTATAGCTTCTTTGTACCCTGTGGGATCTGGACTGGAAGTGTGCCATTCAGCTACATGCAGCGCCCATTGCTGATTACCCTCTGCATTTCAGCTCCATTTTAAATATCACTTTTCATCTTCTACAATTTTTTTCATTTGTCTCTACTCGGAAATGGGTTCCAAAATGTTGCATATTGTTTTGCAAACCGTGTACTGGTCCACAAACCTTGCATCCCAATTATCCGATTTTTTTGTTGTAAAAATAGTTTTTTTTTGTCCATCTGGATTGATTTACACCAAACCAGAAATAACACACAGAAGGCCTTCTGTCTCTGTCTGCTTGCAAAGGTTGGCATCAATCCATCCGAGAAGTCAGGCTACTGATTCTCAAGACTCCCCTATGGGAATGTGAATAGGATGCACACAATGTGGCGACCGCCTATAAGGATTGTTCCCTTCGAGCAATGTTCTTGACAGCTGGCAGGCCCAGCATAGTTACATGTATACTTAAAAAAGCAATGCATATTTGTCAGAGGAGGCCAAAGTTATTAACACCCCCTCCACTTGTAGAAAGTGCAAATCAGCCATAACTAACGAGTCTCTGTCCTGATTCTTTAGTGTATCTTATAGACTCAACAGACATCAGGAGCTATTGTGTCCTGTGACTAGTAATGGCAAGCAAAGGTCTCACAGCCAATAAGAAGGGAATGCCGGTATCCATGGCCCTACTCAGGGCTGGTGCTTCCATAATATGAGGCACAGAAGCAGTCTTAAGCACAATCACTAGGTGGTGAAAAATCACAAGAAAAGGTCAGAAAAAATGGCAGGACAGGGAGTGATCCAATGGCAAAATATATATTTTTCCTGGAATGCCAACAAACACATACACCGGTCCTACCAAAATTCTGTGTAGGAATCAGAGAGGGCTAGATGAATCAAGCCAAACCATGTAGGTGTTCCAGGCAAGATCTTTCCTACTCGACCTCTCACTGCTGGCAAATCAGTGTCAAGTGTCTGTAAACAACCCAGCCGCGCCAGGCAGCCATTATCAACCACCGTTGTAAAGTGTTCTCACTTTCTGTTCAGCTTTGTGCAGGAATCAAGCATCAGCTGTGCCTGAAACTGACGCCTACCGTTTCTACGTGACTTTGCTGATGTTCCAGGCGCTGAAGCCCGTCATTTATTTCTTAAATGACAGTGTTGCTGTTCACAGACCAGAAGCCATAAATGTCTCCACTGAAGTGATGAGGTGCCGTCTGCAGTCCTGAAACCCTCCATTTCTCTGCTGTCCTGAGGCCAGAAACCCTCCATTTCTCTGCTGCCCATATGCCTACAACCAGATGTTTTTCTTCCGAAGTGAATTTGTTTCTCTGTTGTCCTGAAATAAGGCTTTCCCTCCTAGCGGCTTACATGGAAACAGCCATTTCTGTGCCGAGGTTGCTTCGGTTTTCAGTTCTGAAACCAGAAGTTTATCAGACAAAGTAGAAATGGTTCAATCTGAAATTATCCATTTTTTGTGCCAGAGTGACAGTGTTTCAACCAGGTGTTTTGAAATAAGCCATTCATTTCGCTGCTTAATTGAGTGTTTCAATCTGATGCCCTAAAATCGGTCAGTTCTTTGCTGAAGTGTGCCTCTGTTTAAACCCGAGCTCCTGATTTTAACCATTTGTCAGTTGCAGTGACAGTATTTCAATTTGACCTCCTCCTGGAAGCAGCTATTTTTCTGCTTTTGAGACAATTTCTCAATCAAATCTCCTCTGATCAGTCATTACTCTGCTGAAGTGACCCAGTCCATCAACCTGATCTCTTAAAAATGACAACTTTCTCTCTTGAATTAACAGTGTTTCAATTTGCACTCCTGAAATCATTAATTTCTTTGCTGTAGTGATCGTTTTTCAATGTGATCTCCAGAACTCTGTCATTTCTCCACTGAAGTGAAACTGTTTCATTCTGATTTCCTGAAATATGCTTTTTGGCAGGAGTCCCTAAAGGGCTGCCCAGGTTTCTGCAGTCAACCATCTTTCTTCTCATACTGCTGTCAAGAGGCCTGAAAATAGCAATCTGCCTGCTAATTTTTAATTTCTGTCTCTGGCCTGGCTCCTACAAGCAGCCAGTTTACTTGGAAACTGCGCCTAACTAGTAAAAAAGAAAAAACAAAGAAGTGCCAGGGATCTCCTCAAGAGGCCGCTGCAGCTTGCACAACACATTTCCTCTGCCAGCCTGATGAATGACTGAACCAACACAACGCCTAACCCTCACGCCCTACAACTGTGAGAATTCAGACTATTCCAGGACTCTAAATCTATGAGAATGGCTTAGGTGACAGCTGTGGTCACTTTCAATGGATGTTGAACAAGTGTTGTTGTGTTCATATCTAATTTAGATAAACAGTGCCACCATGTGGCAGACTGTCATAAATGCTAGTATTGACAATTGAGTGCTGGTGTGAGCACCCGAAACCACCGGCTCAAATTAACCACTGCTTCAAAGTGGCTTTCGGGCCATCCCAAGTTCAGAAATAAGCAATTTCTCTGTGGAAGTGTCTATTTGGTGGTATGAAAGGAGCCATTTTCCTTGGCAAAATTTAAATTGCAGTTGCGAATCCATGTAATTTTGGAAATGTTATATTACACTTGTTATGAAAAATTCCCAAAGCTATGCCGTTACACAACTTCATATAAGTATGCACCATTCACTTTAAAAATGTACTGTGAATAAACAGGAACAATAGAATGTGAGAAGCTTTCGTTTGCAGAGCTTTTGTTGAATGCGTTATTTTGCCTAAAATGTTCCCTGCGCATTTTGCTCTGAAGTATGGTGTGAAACGATAGACTTGCTTTTCGCGTAATTTTGTGGAAATTTAGAATCATTACTTAGAAGCAAATCACACATCTTTTTCACACTCCTATCACAGTTCTGCATTCCACAATCTTTACATTAGGCAAGTCTTTGAGCAAGTGACTGTACTACTGTGCGGGGGTAGGTGCTAAAATCCACCATGCTCTTTTTGAACTGATTGTAGCATTATATAGGGTTCTAAACTGAGCTACTCCTTCTGTTCAAGTGCCCCTGTTGATAACCATAATCCTGGAACTGCCATTCCTCTGCTGGCTAGGGCATCGTCTCAGCCAAACAGAAAGGGCCAGTTCCCACAGAAGCCCAAAGCAGTATGGTTGTTTTACCAGAGCAATAACTTATTTAGGACTACAGAAAACACTCATCATAAAGTAGCACAGAGGGTTAATGTGGCTGCTGCAAAGCACAATGCGTAACATATGGATTTCAGATTTGTATTTTATGTTGATAGCTCAGTGGGATACTGCTTTTGGCACAGAGGTAATTTTGGGGCATATGTAGGTAGCCGTTTGCGATTCGCAAATGCCGAAATTCAGCGAATTTCGGCGTTTGCGAATCGCAAACGGCGTTTTGATATGTAGGTGCCAATTAGCAAAATAAGGAATCGCAAACATTGCGATTCCTTATTTTGCTTGTAGCATTTAAGGAATAGCAATTTTGCGATTCCTTAAATGCTATGTAGGGGTGCTTTAAAAATTGCGATTTTTGCATAAGGAATCGCAAAATACCACCTACTTCAAGTAGATGGTATTTTGCGATTTCCTTAAAAAATGAATTTTTTTGAAAAATTCAAAGTGCTATGTGGCGCACAGACATGCCCCTAGGGTATTTATGTGCGCCACATGTACTTACAGGCACATTGTAGGGGTGCAACAGGTGTCCTCTGGACACCCGGGCACTCTTGGAATTGCAATTCTCAAATTGCGATTTTCACACAGAAAATCGCAATTTGAGAATGTATCACCATTCATTCCTATGGGCCTTTTGGCCCATAGGAATGAATGGGACACTCATTCCTTATTCGCGATTCGCAATTTGCGAATCGCAAATAAGGAATGTTAGGGATTCGCAAAAAATTGCGAATTTTTACCTACATTCCATTTTGCTATTCTCAAATAGCGATTCCTTAAAAATCGCTATTTGGGGATCGCAAAATGGAAATTACCTACATATACCCCTTTATTAGTTGTAGTACACAAATTACAACCCTTCTACACAGTGAGCTTTAAACCAGCATCAAAGAGCTGCACGCAAACTAAAAGTCATAGGTTAAGAACCTTATCACTTTTTTATCACTCTATTCTTATTCTACGGTTGCTAAAATGTGTTTCTTTGAATAGTAACACATTCTTATTAACACTGTTATTTTTTAAATACTGAGTTGGTTGGTCAGATTTACTAACACTTTTCACTGGGTTTGCATCACAAAAGTGATGTAAGCCTGATGCAAAGTGTTGTTTTGGGGTTTACTTTTCAGAAATAATCCTGATTTGCGTTAGAAAGTAGGCCTAAAGTAGCGCCAAGTAGCACTATATGTCACTTTGTGTCAAGGGGGCATACTTTCAGTGAGACGTGGGTGTTCCTATGCAACCACCCATGGATTTTGACGCTAATCCCAATCTATTTATATAGGTAGAAAGTAGATGTGATTTCGCTGTGTTCTCTCCCTTTCATGTAATGCAGCCCAGCAACTTTAGGCACTGCGCTTCACTACAATGTAGTACATCTGCCCCTTTATTTCTCCAGACCAACCACATATAATGCCGACAAGTATGGATGACATCCTACTTGTGTGTGTGCGCGCGCACAAGCAATGTAAAAAACTGACACACTAAACTGGGTTGAGTGGTGCAATAAAAGAGATCAAGCAAATGTGAGAGAGGGGCTAAGGAGAGAATTGGTCACCACTGGAGGGTGGCAGCGGGAATGTGTGGAGAAGGAAATCATTGAGAGTGGGCTAACAAATATAGTGGCACCAGGCACCACCAACAATTGTGCTGGCCCTGGGGACAAGCACAGGGAGAGTGTGAGTTGCCCAAACAGTTTGGTAAATGAAAACCAAGAGAGCATAGCCCAATTGTTTGTTTCAAAGGCTGTAACTTTCCCCCGATTCTGCTGAATAGTGAAGGAAGTGACTATCAAGGAGCCCACAAGTTGGTCAAAGGAGGAAGTCAGGATTAAATACTGTGCCTCCTGGTTTTCAACTTCCCACTAAACCACACCAGGGATGGTGGTGTTTGTGAGGCCAAGGGTTTGCCCTTTCCATGAAATGCCACTATGCCGGGAGCTCTGTCCAGATTTTAAAGCTGTTTTAATTACAGAATATTTAAGTTTAATTTCATGGCTAAATATTAGTTTTTTATTAACATTCTCCTCTAATAAGCAAGAAACAGCAATAGTCCTGATTGGTTAATTATGAATGGGTTTGCCAGATGCCGTGATTCTCATCTGTTTATTATGAAAGGTTAAGACAAAAGCAGCAGCCCTGGCTGATTTATTGAGACAAGCAAATAATCCAATAGGCCTTTATCGGAGGGGAGGGGGGGAGGGGGTCTGTGCTAAAGCCTTTGGACAGATATTTTTCTTGTAAAGACCATATGTTAAAGCCAGAAGGCCTATAAGGTGTATTGTTAGTTGCATTGATTCATTAACTTCGATGACATATGAACATGCTACTTATGGAGCCACACACATATAGCCTTTTAAATTGTTGGTATGTACACGCGCGCGAATGCGTGCCTGTCCAATTTTGGCCTTGGTCCCGCACTTGTTCAAAATGTGGAGGCCTCCAGAGTAGTATGCAACTGGGAAACTTTGCAGGGCTGCATGTCGTTTTCAATCATAAAAGCTGACCTTTCTCTGCTAAAGTAACCATGGAGCTGTCCTCTGTCCTCTGTCCTCGGTCCTGCAGTCGGCCACGTCTCGTCTATAGCGGATGCGGTGCTGTCCGCGGTCCTGAAATCTGCAGTTTCCATGTTGAAGTTACTGTAGTACTGTCCGTGGTACTGAACGCAGCCATTTCTCAGCTAAAGTGACGTACGGCATGCGCGCAAATCCGGAATCGGCCACTTCTCTGCTGAAGTTTTGTTCTAATGACTGGTCGCAGTGTTGAAATCCGCCGTTGTGATGTGACTTTCCTCCAGTCAGTAGCACTGAAACCAACTATTTCTCTACTGGAGTGGATTTGATCTTCTCCATGGGTCTGTAAAGAGCGACTTTTCTTCTAAATCAATCAAGATGTGATTCGTTGTGTCTGTATTCAGCCGTTCCGGTTTATAAAGAGGGCCTCTGAAGACTAAGGTACTGAAAACAGACAGTCATTTCTGTTCTGACGTTACGAGACTTCTAACCAGAGGCCTGAAATCAGCCATTTTCAAAGGCGAAGTGGCAGCAATGAAGTCTGCAACCTGGGGAGAGGATGTGGTGTAACAACCAGAGCTGCTAACTTTGAAACTGGGGAACCGTGTTCGAGTCTCGGCGTAGGCTGAACATCCTGTGATTCTGGCAGAGGCAGCCCCCAAAGGGGGCCTCACAGGCCAGCACAATAATAGCGGCTGGTACAGGAAATACCGGTTTAAGCCGCCATAGCGTCAAACAACGAATGGGTGCGTCCCACTCCCCCTCAGGGGAAGAAAAAGGCACCAAGTTTGTCGTTATAACATCGAGACAAGAGGGCCCAGTTAATGTTTAGAACCCCCCTATGAGGAGACACCACTGCACCCTAGGCTAGGGATGGGGGAGGGGTTAAAAGCAGGGTTGGATTGGGACCAAAAATAGGCCTGGGCAGCCCCAAAAAGTAGCCCACATTTGAGGAGCGTGACCAGTCACAAAACATTGCTTGTTTAGCATCAGAAGGCTCATGTTTGGAGACATCTGTGGTACATAGGCACATGCAACAGTTATGGGATGTTATGTTATAGGGAATTTATTAGGCGCACGTACACCAATTCTCTCTTGGCGCTAACAGTTATGAGCTACATTGACAATGACTACAAAGTCCTAGCCTTGGCCTCTGAAGCCTTGGCCTCTGAATCCTTGGCCTCTGAATCCTACAAGGCCCCATTAGTGGCACGGTGTATGTAGTGTCACTGGCACAGGTAGCCCTCGGTGCTTTAGTGGTAATCCCTACCGTCCGCATGCCTACCCATCAGTCATACTGTCAGCTCATCCTCTCCCATCTCATCACGGGGGAGAGGGGTTGGCAAGAACCTAATTTCCAGTACCCTACCTTATGACAAGACGAGGTGCAAAAGCAAGAAACTGGCAGCTGGAGCCTATGCTTCACTATGCAGACTCCAACATGGTGCTTCAGTTCTTGAGGATGGAAGAAGCTGTGTACCTGCCCTGAGAGTCTATCCAAATACCAGTATCAGAAGCCCAACAGGTCAGGTAGCAGAAGGCAAGCAAGTAAAATAAAACCCTGTAAAATGTTGTGTGAGAGTGTATGTGTCCTGTGTATATGAGTGATAGTGTAACTAAGTGAGATTGAGGGAGTCAGAGAGAGATGGAATAATTTAGAGTAAGTTAGAATTACAGAGTGAGTTAAAGTGAGTGCAAGTGAGTGTGAGCTAGAGTGACTGAGTGAGGGAGAATGAAGAAGACTGAAGGCGGTAATTCTTGCTATATGATGTACCTATGTAAAATGCAGGCACACGAGCTGTAATTCCTGGTGTATGCAACAACCGTGGCAAAATGCTGGTGCTGACATACTGGGCATAATTCTTGTTACAAGGGAAACCTAATGGCAAAATGCTGACACTGAACTATTGGAGGTAACTCTTGGCATATGGGATGCAGCACCCATGGCAAAATGCTGGAGCCAGCACACTAGAGGTAGTGTGTTGTCTATGGGACGCCAGTGGTAACATGCTGGCACTGGAATATTGGAAATCATTCTGGCAGATGGGACACCTATAACAAAATGCTGGTGCTCCCAAACTCAAGATAAATCTATGCATTAGAAAGTACAACCATGGCATGTTGCGTGGTGGGCGCAGGCAACCACAACAAAATTCTGGCCTTGACATTCTAGTCGTAATTTTGACCTTTGATTCACCCATCACATATATATGAATGCAGTCAATGGCAACATTGTACCACTGGCATACTGTATGTAATTCCTGGCATTAACAGAATGCCCATGGCATATGGGAACCATCTTTACCAAAATAATTCTAGCCCTGACTCCTGGAGATAATAATTCACATATAGGGGCACCCGCTGCACATTTTGAATAAAATGTGGTCAAACGTTTTCATTGACTTGGCACACCTTTAAAGTACTTCAGTATTTAGCAAGTGCACTTTGAGAGACAATGGTTTTTGAGCAAGTTTATGTGAAATTCTACTTTAAAATACACTATTTGACCTCCTTTTTAAAACGTTTTTTAGGAAGAGACACCATATGAACCTTCCTTGAAGCTGATCATGCTCGCATTGATAGCTCACAGGAATCCAGAGCAAGTATTACACCACTCCACTTTAAAACCAGCTTTTTGACTTATTGAACCCCTGTATGTAAGGGACAGGCATCATTTATTTTCTTATTTAATTTCTTTTGTAGCGTTATATGTCCCAGTGTAGGGTGACATAGCGATTTACATCATACTCACATATAGTACACAGAAAATGAATCATACAAGTCTGTAAATCAATTAATAGGAAATGTTACATAAGACAATGATGGTTACAAGGTGTAAAATTAGCATATCTTCCATACTGGTTGGTATAATATGTTAAGAGTGCTTGGTCTGGTGAAACACAGACAAGCATTAAAACATAACACAGTGGTCGGGGTTGTCCCCCAACCCTTTTTTAGCAATATCAAAATAATTGAAGATTGATTAAAAATTAAATACGTTTTTATGCTTTGCCGTTTGCATGCAACTCCTTGATGCTGGTTCAAAGCGCACTGTGCTGCACTGGAAGGATTATAACTAGGAGCACTGGATTTATGTGTTTCAGCAGCCACACCAGTTTCGGTGTAATTATGGATTTGCCACATTTGCCACTTAATTCATCTAGTGCACAATATGCAGAGTTTAAGGAAAAAACTAGTTTCTAGCTCAGTCAGTTTAAAAGTCACAAAAAACTTGGTAAGACGTGTTCTGCGCATTGGAAGGCCCCTCTCAAATGTTGACTGGTCATCTTTCAATTGTTATTGCTGTATTTGATTGTTAAACTGATACTAATGGGTTAAACATTTTCCCAAACTGGGATGGCTATGTTATTGACAAAATAATGAAACAATACCATCAAACAGTTGCATAATTTTTCTTTTCTTGCCTCAAAATGTTATCAACTGCTGCATAATTTGGTCCTCACTACAGCATAATTCCAATGGCAGTGATTATAATTGATAAACTGCAAGTAACAAAACGATGTCTAAGCAGTAACCCATTGACCTTTCTACATAAAATACGAATCTTTGATCTGCAAGCTACACATTGGGGTCGATTCCGATCCGGTAAAATTTCCGTCCGTACGATTCGCATCCAGAGCCGTTTCCGTACGACTCGTACATACACCGTACAACTCGCCGAGTACGATCCGGGCCGGGGTATCAGGACGCGATTCGTACAGTCCACGTCAGGTAAGGGCGATTCGTACGGAAAAGCGCAAAATCACATACACACTGAACGGTGCGTACCCCTCCATGATCGCAGGGGTATGCACCGTACCCCTGCGATCATGGGGGGTACGCACCGTACACCCAGCGGACATGGGGTACGGTGCATACACCCCGAGATCGCGGGGTACGGTGCGTACACCCTGATTTCGCGGGGTATGGTGCGTACACCCAGTGATCGCAGGGGTACGCACCGTACCCCTGCGATCATTACACTACACTTAATTGGTCCTGATGAAAACCTGACTAAATGCTCACACATAGGCAGAAACATGTTGACCACACCTTTGGGATAAACTGGACTTTTAATTTAGTTCTTTATCCTACACTTCAGTTTTTATCCATGTCTGATTGGCAAAACTAATAAATTACTTCTTTTGACACAATCTGGACATTTTTAACTCACTAACTCACCTTTCACCAGTCACTTAACCAGCTCTGCAGTAAACTGGTGTTGCAGCACACTAGGGTGGCACTCGGCCACTCCTGGTGGGGCCCGATGATGAAGCATGTCACCAACCAGGTTGGTGAGTGAGGGCTTTTTGATAAACCTAAATTTGGTTTTCTTCGCAAGAAACTTATACTGTGAATGATAATACATGATTGCTCTTCATTCCTATCGCCAATACACTCCTTTGTTGGTTTCTTGATTTGTCTCGAGGGCAGTAGGGAGTGTTCATTAAGTTCCCTTCCTCTCTTGTTGATATAGGCAGTGTATTCCAAAACAAAACAATATTTATGAAAAATAGCAGTGGCAAAGAGAGACCTAGTCAGCACCTCTGTAAAAGTCTTCCCACAGTATTTTAGAAATGTACACTTATTTTGGTGTGCTCTATGTAAAACACTGCGCCATTAATCAGTGTTTATCTTATATGAAGGAAAATTCCCCCTTATATAATATAGCTATATACATTTTCACCTACTGTTGTAGGAATACTTTGCGAGGAATTTGTTCTCTCTCTCTTCTCTTCTGAACACACTGTGGTTTTCATGTTGGGGATGAAAAATCCTTCACATAATGGGTGTTTTTATATAATCACTTTCTTTTGAATTTCGTTGGGATGCACTGATCTTGCGTAACGCCATCTAAATTTTGACGATTCTTTTTTATACCTTTTTTTAAACTTTTTGCACTTCTTTTTGTGCTTTTCCTCTATGACGGGCGACAGTCTGAATCCTTTTCGGTTTCTTGTTCTACCCAAAGATTATGATAATATCTCAATACCTTATTTTCTTGATCAGCAATGTTTTGTCTAGAGTGTAATTACATATTTTAGATGGCCTCTGTATAGGTACTTTGCTGTTTTAATAAGGCATGGAGTATTAAGGCGTGTAGCTTATAGCATTGGATGAATATTATATAATGTCAAAAACGGTATGTTGTTTCAACAGGCTTGAAAAAGTCATATCAAATGATGAAACACGTGTCGGCTGTCCGCTTCTTCGATACGTATTTCGAGTCAACTGAATCAAGACTCCTAAAAACTTTCTACTTTATGTTAAATTGCTATGAACACTTGTTGTTTATTACTTATATTGTGCCAATTTGGGTTTATTAAAATCATACTGACTACAAGGTCAGTCACAATACATATAAGTGGTTGTGCTCTGTAATTTGTATATAGCTGTATTTCAAAGAGAGCCTGCTCCCGTGCAGTGTTAATGTTCCGGGGATGCACTCTCGGGACTCAAGCTCTTTGGGGGCGGTCTCCTCTAATTAGGTTAAAGGTGGTGATTAGGATGCGGGTCGGAAGCTTAACTGCAGATGCTCTGGAGGACTACCTGTCATAAGCCCAGTCGCAGCGCATATAATATGGCTCAGTTACACATCACAGTACGTTTAATGGGAGGCATAAAGGGCCAGAGGTGTGCAGGCATGGTGGTAATGGGTAGAGCCTCAGGTCATCCGTCTGTTTCATGGCTCAGCATTGCGGCTAACCTTCAGAATCCCGGCCCGCTGTCACAGCAGCCTGGCATGTACCTAAAGCATCTCAAGATTACCTGTTAGGCAGGGCACGGGTCGAGGGGGGTGGGACATCAGGTATAAGGCGTCCACCCACTCTTTTCACAGGGTGGACGCCATCCCCCCTGCCAGGAAGTTGGGCCCCACAAAAATATGCTGAACTTGTCCCAGTGTAAGACACCTTCAGAAGCGCCTGTACGTTGGCTGCTTTCCATTCTCAGCAGCAACCTGCAGGCATCCAGGGAGCTTTTCTTTTCACCTCCAGCTGTGCTGAAGTCAAGGGGCCGTCCGACCTCCTTTTGTGTGAATATGCTGACTGGGGGCTGCCTGGAACCTCACACTTAAATGTAAACGCCACAGAGGGAAACCAATGCTCACAGCTTGCTCTCTCTCCACAGGTACTTAAGAGAGGCATGCTTTTGCCTTTGTTCTATCCCTGTATATAAATGCAGACACTGTAAGGCTGTCAGATGGGTTGGTCTGTCCCAGTATTTACACAAATAATTTAAATAGCACTATTTTATTTTGCTTATCGCGCTATGTCGTGACATCATGTGCTGTGATGGCACGCTTCATGATGTCATTTACATACTGTCTGATTTGGTCAGTCCCCCCACTTCTTTTTATAGGACTTGTGCCTTGCTGTTAGGGTTACCCAGATGAACTCACATTTGAGTTTTCTGCAGCTAAACCAGTGTCACCAGGATTTTATAAAAAGATTAACCCTACGGTCGCAGGGCTGATAGCACTCATTCGAAATGGAAGCACATGGCAAGTAGGAACCAGGACAGCTCAGTCCTGACCCAACTGGATGCCCTATCGGTGGGGGTATTACAGCGCTAAGACATCAGAGGCAGGTGTCGGGTGCAACGCCCAACAGCACTTTGAATCCTTAAGTATGCCATACATGCCAGCATGTTAGAAGCGGAAAGCAAGATAATTTTTTCAAAATGGGAAAACGCAATCCGCCGATCGACTTATATTGACTTACATTTAAGCTGGGGCAATTTCAGGCAGGAGACAGACCAAAACAAATAAAAAAACAAATAATAACATTGTTGGGTTCAAAATTCATGAGTCTCCCTCCAGAATCGAGTCCATTAGCAAGTTTTGGTATGTCTGAAGTTCACCTCAAAGACCACCCCCTCAACCCCCCAGCACTAAGTGCATTAGTTAGGCGGGACCTTGACGTAAGCAATTGACGATTTCACTTGAGGATCGAGGAGGCTATCAGACATTATTACTAGCGGGATGCGACAATTATTTGGCTGCAGCGGTCAGGGCTTTAAGTGGGCCGGGTCCTGCCGGTGCTCAGCACAGGCAGTTCTAAAAATCAGGTGCTGGGAAGGGTCCCTATCGGGCTCTCCGTTTTTACCCTCACGGTGTAAAAAAAATCTTAACTCTGCAGCAGTACCACCCTTCATTGCTTCTGATGTAATTCGAAGAGACTCGTTATAGTTCTTTCAAAGTCTCATCATTTCAGAACTGAAGCATTTTCAATATTACATACAACAAAGCTATAGTTGTTGCTTATTTATCTTATGCAACTAACAACCATTGACAAAGCCAATAGTCCTGGCTTGTTGGTATAATGCTATTTGCTGGATCATATATCTGACTACAATGACAGAAAAAGCAAAATACAAGTTGGTGGCACACTATGCTAAACATAGGTTTTTAGTTTAGGTGTTTTAAGCTAAGCCCTTGATTACATAGGCAACGCCCCTTTGAAAGACCCCTCAGTTTTTTCATTCCACTTAAAGCCCTGGCAGAGGTGTTGTTCTTTAATACACTACAGTACTCATGCAGCCAGGGAAGGGCACATGTAGCTCTCACTGTCGCTCTCACTGTCCCTCCCAGGGAGGGGAGTCTGGGTATGTGCGCCTGGCGCGGAGGCAGGTGTGAATTGGGCCAGGTGGGTGCCGATGTACAGAGACAGTACGTTTTTGTGAAGGTCCTTTCTGCCGACTCCCCAAGAACTGCTTCCCAAGTTACGATACTTAGTTTACTGTATTAAATATATGGCTCCCTGTTTTCAGTTTTTACTGATTTTTACAGATAAATACAGACAGAAAACAATTATTTTCCTGTCTGTATTTATTTTTATATATGGATAAAAACGGGAATTAGGTTTCTTTTTGAGTAATTCTAAATACTGTCTGCCATGACTGCCAGGCCAATGGCTATGTGATTGATAGGTAAGGGGGCTAAAAAATAAAGACATTTTAGTAAAGAGGCTTCAACAGAAGTAGATATGCACAAGGTTGATACTGAAATTTGCATATGTTCTTATAAGTGCATTGATTTAACTTTTGCAGGTGTTTCCAGCATTGAAACGTGGTAGGCATCAACCACGAGTGCACATTTACTGGTTAAATAAATGTGGAAACATACTAATGTCAGCTTCATTTTCCCACAAAACCCAAAATAAATATGGAATAATACAGATAAAATTTGAAAAAAATAAATATGGATAAATACAGACGAAAATGTCAAAAAAATAAACACCATAAAACTGGGAGCCCTAATTATATAACACCAACGCAACCTTCATCCTCGTACAGTAGATGAGTTGCGTACCCCCCCCCAAAAACAGTTTTTTAATTTAGCTTGCATGGATGGGTGACGGGAGGAGACTTCATGGGTATCACTGGGGCTTTGGCCACAGCAGAGTATATAACAAGACACAGATGGTTCTGCAGGTTCCGCTGTGAGGCACTGAGGGATATATTTAACCTTGCTGTAGAGAAGGGTTGAGGGAAAGAAGGAAGGGGATCCAGGTATCTCAAGTGAAAGGGATGAGGGTGGCAGACTTCCTTGGAGAGGGAGCCCAGGGAGGGAACATCAATGCCCCGAATGCTGCTTAATTGCCTTCAGTGAGGAAGAATTTAGTCATCCATGCAACATAATAGGATCCTCTCCCACCAAACAATTCCAATGGCCTTCAATTTAATAGCCCTGTCAGGATAAAGGGGCTTCACACTGTTAAGGATGTTCCAAACATCCATGCGAGAAATCCCTATACCGATTTGGCGATTCTCCGAGTTGTGAGCCACATTTAGTAGCCAACAATCTGGCAGTTTTTCTAATTAGAGGACTGGGAATTAGCTGACCATTAGTACTCATCTTGGGAGAGACAACGAAGAAAACTGATCGCCACAACGTTTGGAACGAGGGATTGACCCGGGATAGCTGCTCCACTCTAAATAGAAAATTTCAGATTTTATCATATTTTCTTGAAGACCAATGCATCGTATATCAAATCAAAAGGAAATTGTTCTTTGATCCTCTAATTAATCAATAAGGTCTTACCAAATGATGGGGAAGCCCAAAAGATAAGATACAGATTTCAATGTGACTGATGCATTGATTTTGGATATAACAAGACGATTATACAAATACAATTTTCTGTCTACCTGACATCCTGTAGAGGTCTCCGTATCTACGGATATACTGCTTTTTGACTACTTTCTGATGCACGTCGTTTGAGTTCCTTATCCTGTTGGATTTCAGGATTCTGTGATCTAAACTTGAAGCCTTGAGAAAGTCGATCTTCGAGGAAACACGTGTCGGCTGTTCTTTCCTACGTGTCAACATTACAAGATATTACCGAGCATTCTAATGCTCTTGCTAATGTCATTGGGTTAGTGTATATTGCACTTTGATAATTAAAAAACATTACTGACTTTCTTTTGGTCAGTTTATACTATTGGTGTTGTGCTCTGTCTTTGTATTGCTATAAAGAAAACTGTACATCAGGCTCACCACGTGCCTAATGAGTACAGTTAACAATGGATACCCCCCCCCCCTTGTAGTCTGGAGTATGGCATTGGATGACCAAAGTGAAGGCCCTTGGCGTTTCAATCAGTGGTTAGGCAGCTTAGCCAGGCACATAAGTGTCCACTGCTGAGCAAATACCTGTCACCAAACATAATATAGCAGTCTTTATTGAGACTGGGACAAGCTAACACAGCCCCAAACATCCAGTATGGGTAGGAGCAACCAAGACCATGGTCTGGTTGACAATTAGTGCACCAGGGGTGGATGGCAGAAGGTACAAGTTAATCTGGAAGGAATATATGCGTACTGTAACACTAAAGCAGGTTAAGAGTGAAGAAACTCAATGTCTCCACAAAGCAAGGCTGAGGGGGTAGGAGCCCGGAGAACCTCACAGGCAGCGTGGCAGTCAAAGGGGTATGTTGGTTGGTAAAAGAGTCACCCCGGAGGGGGGAGGGTACAGGGGGAAGACCACTTACCTTGCGATGCCTTACAGCAGTGTAAGTAGGCCGAATAACGGCCCAGTACGCACATCCTAGACCCGTCGCTTGGCAGGGCACAAAATGGACAGGCAAGGTAGCGAGCTGAGCCTAATACCAGTAAGAGGCTAGCCAACAAAACAAGCATTGGAAATGCAATAGGTCTCGCAATAACGCGAGTCTGAACTATTAGCATTGTAAATGATAATGCCCTTTATTTTTGCATTCTGGTTTTTGGAACATAAATAAAAGGCTTTGTCATTTACAAGGCCTATAGCTTAAATTTGCGTTAAAACGAGACCTATTGCATTGCAATGGTGGTGGTGCTGCTGAGTTTTCTCTGAATCTGCACTCTGAATCTGCACTCTGAATCTGCACCCACAATCTGCACCCTGAATCTGCACCCTGAATCTGCACTCTGAATCTGCACTCTGAATCTGCACTCACAATCTGCACCCACAATCTGCACCCACAATCTGCACCCACAATCTGCACCCACAATCTGCACCCACAATCTGCACTCTGAATCTGCACTCTGAATCTGCACCCACAATCTGCACCCACAATCTGCACTCTGAATCTGCACTCTGAATCTGCACTCTGAATCTGCACCCACAATCTGCACCCACAATCTGCACCCACAATCTGCACCCACAATCTGCACCCACAATCTGCACCCATAATCTGCACCCTGAATTTGCACTCTGAATCTGCACCCACAATCTGCACCCACAATCTGCACCCACAATCTGCACCCACAATCTGCACCCTGAATCTGCACCCTCAATCTGCACCCTCAATCTGCACCCACAATCTGCACCCACAATCTGCACCCACAATCTGCACCCACAATCTGCACCCACAATCTGCACCCTGAATCTGCACCCTGAATCTGCACCCTGAATCTGCACCCTGAATCTGCACCCACAATCTGCACCCACAATCTGCACTCTGAATCTGCACTCTGAATCTGCACTCTGAATCTGCACCCACAATCTGCACTCTGAATCTGCACTCTGAATCTGCACCCACAATCTGCACCCACAATCTGCACCCACAATCTGCACCCACAATCTGCACCCACAATCTGCACCCACAATCTGCACCCTGAATCTGCACCCACAATCTGCACCCACAATCTGCACCCACAATCTGCACCCACAATCTGCACCCACAATCTGCACCCACAATCTGCACCCACAATCTGCACTCTGAATCTGCACCCACAATCTGCACCCACAATCTGCACTCTGAATCTGCACTCTGAATCTGCACTCTGAATCTGCACTCTGAATCTGCACTCTGAATCTGCACCCACAATCTGCACCCACAATCTGCACCCACAATCTGCACCCACAATCTGCACCCATAATCTGCACCCTGAATTTGCACCCACAATCTGCACTCTGAATCTGCACCCACAATCTGCACCCACAATCTGCACCCACAATCTGCACCCTGAATCTGCACCCTAAATCTGCACCCTGAATCTGCACCCTCAATCTGCACCCACAATCTGCACCCACAATCTGCACCCACAATCTGCACCCACAATCTGCACCCACAATCTGCACCCTGAATCTGCACCCTGAATCTGCACCCTGAATCTGCACTCTGAATCTGCACCCACAATCTGCACCCACAATCTGCACCCACAATCTGCACCCACAATCTGCACTCTGAATCTGCACTCTGAATCTGCACCCACAATCTGCACCCACAATCTGCACCCACAATCTGCACCCACAATCTGCACCCATAATCTGCACCCTGAATTTGCACCCACAATCTGCACTCTGAATCTGCACCCACAATCTGCACCCACAATCTGCACCCACAATCTGCACCCACAATCTGCACCCTGAATCTGCACCCTAAATCTGCACCCTGAATCTGCACCCACAATCTGCACCCACAATCTGCACCCACAATCTGCACCCACAATCTGCACCCACAATCTGCACCCACAATCTGCACCCTGAATCTGCACTCTGAATCTGCACCCACAATCTGCACCCACAATCTGCACCCACAATCTGCACTCTGAATCTGCACTCTGAATCTGCACTCTGAATCTGCACCCACAATCTGCACTCTGAATCTGCACTCTGAATCTGCACTCTGAATCTGCACTCTGAATCTGCACTCTGAATCTGCACCCACAATCTGCACCCACAATCTGCACCCACAATCTGCACCCACAATCTGCACCCACAATCTGCACCCTGAATCTGCACCCACAATCTGCACCCACAATCTGCACCCACAATCTGCACCCACAATCTGCACCCACAATCTGCACTCTGAATCTGCACTCTGAATCTGCACCCACAATCTGCACCCACAATCTGCACTCTGAATCTGCACTCTGAATTTGCACTCTGAATCTGCACTCTGAATCTGCACTCTGAATCTACACCCACAATCTGCACCCACAATCTGCACCCACAATCTGCACCCACAATCTGCACCCATAATCTGCACCCTGAATTTGCACCCACAATCTGCACTCTGAATCTGCACCCACAATCTGCACCCACAATCTGCACCCACAATCTGCACCCACAATCTGCACCCTGAATCTGCACCCTAAATCTGCACCCTGAATCTGCACCCTCAATCTGCACCCACAATCTGCACCCACAATCTGCACCCACAATCTGCACCCACAATCTGCACCCACAATCTGCACCCTGAATCTGCACCCTGAATCTGCACCCTGAATCTGCACCCTGAATCTGCACTCTGAATCTGCACCCACAATCTGCACCCACAATCTGCACCCACAATCTGCACTCTGAATCTGCACTCTGAATCTGCACCCACAATCTGCACCCACAATCTGCACTCTGAATCTGCACTCTGAATCTGCACTCTGAATCTGCACTCTGAATCTGCACCCACAATCTGCACCCACAATCTGCACCCACAATCTGCACCCACAATCTGCTCCCTGAATCTGCACCCACAATCTGCACCCACAATCTGCACCCTCAATCTGCACCCTCAATCTGCACCCTCAATCTGCACCCTCAATCTGCACCCACAATCTGCACCCACAATCTGCACCCACAATCTGCACCCACAATCTGCACCCACAATCTGCACCCTGAATCTGCACCCTGAATCTGCACCCTGAATCTGCACTCTGAATCTGCACCCACAATCTGCACCCACAATCTGCACCCACAATCTGCACCCACAATCTGCACCCACAATCTGCACCCACAATCTGCACTCTGAATCTGCACTCACAATCTGCACCCACAATCTGCACCCACAATCATCTGCACTCTGAATCTGCACCCACAATCTGCACCCACAATCTGCACCCACAATCTGCACCCACAATCTGCACCCACAATCTGCACCCTGAATCTGCACCCTGAATCTGCACTCTGAATCTGCACCCACAATCTGCACCCACAATCTGCACCCACAATCTTCACCCACAATCTGCACCCACAATCTGCACCCACAATCTGCACCCACAATCTGTACCCACAATCTGCACCCACAATCTGCACTCACAATCTGCACTCTGAATCTGCACTCACAATCTGCACCCACAATCTGCACCCACAATCTGCACCCACAATCTGCACCCACAATCTGCACCCACAATCTGCACCCTGAATCTGCACCCTGAATCTGCACCCTGAATCTGCACCCACAATCTGCACCCACAATCTGCACCCACAATCTGCACCCACAATCTGCACTCTGAATCTGCACTCACAATCTGCACTCTGAATCTGCACTCTGAATCTGCACTCTGAATCTGCACCCACAATCTGCACCCACAATCTGCACCCACAATCTGCGCTCTGAATCTGCACTCTGAATCTGCACTCTGAATCTGCACTCTGAATCTGCACCCACAATCTGCACCCACAATCTGCACCCACATTCTGCACCCACATTCTGCACCCACAATCTGCACCCTGAATCTGCACTCTGAATCTGCACCCACAATCTGCACCCACAATCTGCACCCACAATCTGCACTCTGAATCTGCACCCACAATCTGCACCCACAATCTGCACCCACAATCTGCACCCACAATCTGCACCCACAATCTGCACCCTGAATCTGCACCCACAATCTGCACCCACAATCTGCACCCACAATCTGCACCCACAATCTGCACTCACAATCTGCACTCTGAATCTGCACTCACAATCTGCACTCTGAATCTGCACTCTGAATCTGCACTCTGAATCTGCACTCTGAATCTGCACCCACAATCTGCACTCTGAATCTGCACTCTGAATCTGCACCCACAATCTGCACCCACAATCTGCACCCACAATCTGCACTCTGAATCTGCACTCTGAATCTGCACTCTGAATCTGCACCCACAATCTGCACCCACAATCTGCACCCACAATCTGCACTCTGAATCTGCACCCACAATCTGCACCCACAATCTGCACCCACAATCTGCACCCACAATCTGCACTCTGAATCTGCACCCACAATCTGCACCCACAATGTGTGAGTGGTGTTGCGTGTGTGAGTGGCGTTGCGTGTGAGTGGCGTTGCGTGTGTGAGTGGCGTTGCGTGTGTGAGTGGCGTTGCGTGGCTGAGTGGCGTTGCGTGTGTGAGTGGCGTTGCGTGTGTGAGTGGCGTTGTGTGTGTGAGTGGCGTTGCGTGGCTGAGTGGCGTTGCGTGGCTGAGTGGTGTTGCGTGTGTGAGTGGCGTTGCGTGGCTGAGTGGCGTTGCGTGTGTGAGTGGCGTTGCGTGTGTGAGTGGCGTTGCGTGGCTGAGTGGCGTTGCGTGTGTGAGTGGCATTGCGTGGCTGAGTGGTGTTGCATGTGTGAGTGGCGTTGCGTGTGTGAGTGGCGTTGCGTGTGTGTGTGCCGTTGCGTGTGTGAGTGGCGTTGCGTGTGTGAGTGGCGTTGCGTGGCTGAGTGGCGTTGCGTGGCTGAGTGGCGTTGCGTGGCTGAGTGGCGTTGCGTGGCTGAGTGGCGTTGCGTGGCTGAGTGGCGTTGCGTGGCTGAGTGGCGTTGCGTGTGTGAGTGGCGTTGTGTGTGTGAGAGTGGCGTTGCGTGTGTGAGTGGTGTTGCGTGTGTGAGTGGCGTTGCGTGTGTGAGTGGCATTGCGTGTGTGAGTGGCGTTGCGTGTGTGAGTGGCGTTGCGTGTGTGAGTGGCGTTGCGTGTGTGAGTGGCGTTGCGTGTGTGAGTGGTGTTGCGTGTGTGAGTGGCGTTGCGTGTGTGAGTGGCATTGCATGTGTGAGTGGCGTTGCATGTGTGAGTGGCGTTGCATGTGTGAGTGGCGTTGCGTGTGTAAGTGGCGTTGCGTGTGTGAGTGGCGTTGCGTGTGTGAGTGGCGTTGCGTGGATGATAGTGGGCTTGCGTGGGTGTGAGTGGGCTTGCGTGAGTGTTGCTGTGTGGGTGAAAGTGGCACAGAGCCTTTGATGTGGCCTGGCGCAGGAGAAATGCTGCTGCAGCTAATTAAATACAAGAGTGGCCGGGAAGCGGCCGGGAAACACAAGTACGGCCGGCCACATAATTAGGGGAGGAGAAGCCGCACAGCACACGCTGGGAGAAGCCCTTTGATGTGCTGTGCGGCCGCGATGCGCGCTCCGTGCTGGGGGAGGGCCATTAGCCTGACGAAGGGTGGGAGGGACATTGAGGAACAGATGGCCATGAAAGTGTATGGGCCAAAAGCGCGTGCCTGTACGTGCACTCGAAGAAAACGCCACGAAAAAAAGCGGTGGTTTGACAATCAGTTCGAGCACTTGAATTCTCGGCCATTTCCCATTCCTTCGGAATGGTAAAGGACGAGACCTAAAAAACAACAGAAATAGGAACTTTATGACCCCAAAAAGTGTCGTAGATGATGGCTTCAACAACAAAAAAGGTGGCATATCTATGATATATAACACTTTAATAATGATTTATGGCCTTGTCATCTTGAACTTTTCATGGCCAATGCGATGTGTGAGGTTGATGATGTAACAGAGACCATGCATGTAATAAAACTGTGCCCAAGAATTCTCACAAAAAATACAAACACAGGGCTGGTGTAATTTTATACACAAACGTATATGTGGGATGTTTACTAATTGGAGTGGGCCAAGTGCCAGGGTTATGGGCAAATCATTTAATCTCCCTGTGCCTACAAAAGAAATTAAAGTGAATGGTCTCATGTAAAGTGAGCCAATACCATCGGGTCGAGTTCGCGCTATGAGGGTGGCGCTGTCCGTGGTCCTGCAATGAGACTTTTCTCTGCTGCAGTGAACTCCTGCGCCACAGTTCTAAATTCCTGCGAGTTCCCGTGGTGCTGTGCGTGGGACTGAACGCCGTACACTCACAACGGGACATTTCATAACTGGTAAGTCCTGTGGGGTTGGACAGTCAGTCACATATTCGTTAAAGGGACACTTACTTGTCTGGGAGGCTTCCTGAATTGACCCTCACTGGAACCGAAAAAAGTATTTTCCCTGCTGCGAAAAGAGGAAAATGAACAAACAGAGGCAGGCTGGATGTGGTCTAAGCTTGGCGAGACGAGCGGCTGGTGCAGGGCAGGGCTGGGCTGCTGTGGCACAGTCTGGGACCTAGGCTGGGCTGCAGGCCAGGATGAGGGGCACAGTCAGAACTAAGAGCAGGTCCGAGTACTGCGGAAGCAGAGAGACTCCTGGAACTCGGATTGAGGTCCCAATGAGGAGCTCCTGTGGACCTCAGTACTAGAACAGCGTGGGCTACAGAAAGGGAGAGAATGTGGCCAAACGGCGAAGGCGGTCGACTTCGGAGCTGGGGAACGGGGTTCGAGTCTCGGCAGGGACACGCAGCATTGCGTGATTCTGGGCAAATCACTTAATCGCCCCGTGCGTAACGAAAATGAATGTGTGTCCGTTTGTAACGTAACTGGTGCTCGTGTAAAGCGCTCTGATACTTCTGGGTCTAGTTAGCGCTATATAATACTCGCCCCCAAAAGAAAAAAGAGGAGTAGGTGCGCTGCCCAAGCTGTTGGTAGCTCGGGGTACAGAACGAGAAAGGTCCGCTAATGGCCTGAATGAAGGTTCCCTTGGACAGCGTATGGTCCCCACAATGGAACAGGAGAGCGGGCTGCAGGTCAGCACGGAAGTGCAGTAACCGAGTGCTGTGTGGTACCTAATATTTGAACAGTGAGTAGAGGGTACTGCAAGTGAAATGGATTAGCAGAGCTGTACCCGAGTACCAGAGGTGTAGCCGCCTTTGGTGCAGCAGGTGCAGTGCACCGGGGCCCTGAGTCCCAAGGGGCCCAAGTAATTGCTGTATTTTGCTACCCCAACAATAGTGAAACGGGGCATTCCCTTGCTCGCGCCAGGGCCCGTGACATCACAGCTCCTGTACTGCTGAGTACACGTACAATGGACGGCTGAATGTCAGGACTCCGGTGCACGGCTAGTGCTTTGCGTGGGTCCAAATCCTGGAATAGCCAAGGGTTGCGGGCCAGCGTCGAGGCGCACTGGCGGTGTGTGGTCGAGGTTCCAGTACTAGAACATAAGGAGCGGCAGGTTATGATTGAGGTACACTGGCGGAGTTGTGCACAGGCCCGCGAGGGAAGGTGTCGAGGGAAGGGTTATAATTCAGGGGTGAAGTGCACTGGCGGAGGGGTGCATAGAGTCACGACACTGGAAAAGCAAGCTTTGTTGTGGTCCAGGATGGTAGTGCACTGGCAGATCTGTAAACCAGTACTGGGAGAGCAGAGGGGGTACAGGCCCGGGCTGAGGGCCACAGGAGAAGGAGAGCCTGCGTCCCAATACATGAAGAGTACGGGTGCAGCAGGCCAGGGTAGGACTTTGGTGCACTGACAGAGCAGAATAGAAGAGCGGGGTGAGGCCCACTGGGGAGGAGCTATCTGAGCCACAATATGGATACAGCAGAAGGTGCCACAGGTACTGGCAGAGCAGTACGTGGATCCCAGTACTGGAACAGGAGATGACGCTGCAGGTCATTCTGAAGATGCATTTCCAGAGATGTGTAAGTCTCGGCCCAAGACCAGAAGATGCTTGAGGTGCACCGGAGGAGGGCTCTTGGGCCCCACTATCGGTACAGTAGAAGGTGCGACTGAGACAGACAGGTACTGCCAGTGCAGTACGTAGATCCCAGTACTGGAACAGTCCAGGACGCCGCAGGCAGAGCTGTACGCGGGGTCTCAGCGCTAGAACAGGAGGGGGCGCTGCAGCCCAGGTGATGGTGCAGCGCCTTTCCACGCCACGGCCTCCCGCAGCTCTTGCTGGCGCTGCTCAGTGCAACAAGCTATTTTTACAGGACCCATCAACTCCCGGGGCTTCTAAAGCGAGAACATGAAACGAATAAGAAAAGCGTCCGCAGCCGGCGAGGATCAGAGGGACGGCCCGCTGCCTCCACGGCACCGAGCCGGTGTCAGCCATCTGGGCCCAGAGGTTCAGTCTCTGCAGCGGACCAGGACCCGAGCAAGGCCGCTCCGCCAAACTCCGAAACCTCCGACCTCGCTTATTGAAAGTTAGGTCAGAGGGCCCCAAAACAACCCCTTCCTTCCCCACGGCTGCCAGTTACGCATTGTTAACTCTGCAGGGGAGGCCCCTCTGCCGCAGCGGTGCTATGGTCGGTTAAGAGCATCCTCCGGCGGTCCTTGCCCGGCAAGGTTGCTTAGCAACGGCGAATTATCGCCAAGAGGACCGGCTGTAGCGTGTAGAGAGGCAAAGCCAGACTGGGGAGGAATCGTAGGATTTGGAAAGCAGAGAGATTAGTTCCAGCACTCCCCCTTCATTAGGTATCAGACTACCTTGAAAGAGATACGTCACTGGCTGCATAGGCGCACAGCTAAACAAGGCAGAGACGTCGGGGCCAGATTCACATTCGGAAGTTCAGACTGAGCAGAGATGGGACTGGAAGTGGGCGGACATATGGTGGAAGAAAGAAAGTGCCAGACAAGGGTGTGTGTTTAAAATAAGGCTTCTGAAGTCTTGGGTCATCACCAGGAGCGCAACACCCATTGGACTCAAAGGGCTTCAGCACCCCCCCTTTCATCGTGTGTGGCAGCCCGGCTGAGACAGCTTCCTGGGCACACACACAACCGCACCTGAGCACTTCACAGGTCTTTAAAAGACCGTTTACAAGCTAATGAGGCCTTGCTTCTGTTTCACCGCTTCTAAAAGCCCCTGCAGTTCCACTCTGTCTATTGCTTAAAGATTCAGCCGCCCCCCCCCTGAAATTTTTTCTTAGCCCCCCCCCCCCTGAAATTTGGCTCTAGTTGCACCTCTGGTCATCACGGGTGGACATATTCTGTGCTGGGGCGAGGTTATAGGCATGGGGGTGATGATTCCGCCCCTGGCCAATCCAAGCAGAGCAATGTTGCAATCAGCCATGGCTGGTGCAGGTAAGAGCGGTGGGGGTGGCTGAGGGGATTTCGAGAGACGACGACGAAGGAAAATGTATTATTTATTTAATTTCCCCTTGTGGTGGTCTGTCGAACCCACCCCCAACTGCTCTAACCTGCACAGGCCGCGGCTGGATGCAATTATAATTCTGGGCCCAGAGACAGAGGGCCCGGGTTCGCCAGTTTCAGACCGTGATCAAAGAGGATTTAAAAAAAGGATGACATCTGGGATCCTGACTGGAGTGGGCGGAGTCAGTGAGTATGGGGCGGGGTCTGGAGCATGATCAAAAAGAACTACATATTCTGTAACTGCTTTATTGGAATTACACCTTCAGCTAACTGCATATCACACAACATAAATGAAAAATAAATGTAAGTTAAACTAATCAGAGGGAAATGCATTATTTTACGCTATGAAACCTCTGTTGCTTAATGCAATCACTGCCGCTATCCTTGTACCCATAAAATTGATTCCTGATTGGAGCAGTGGGAAATTGCGACTTGTGCAGTTTTTGGGCTGCGAGATCTCAGCCAGTGACAGAAAGCATTGTGAATATGTAAGTCATTATTTTAAACTTACATTACAGAGAGTAAAAGATAAGGTGCCACAAAATTCCCAAAAAGATTTACGTTTAAGATAAAAAAAGCGCTCCCAAGATGTATATTTTAGTAATATGCACACTGCAACTTGTGCAAACATTTTTATCGCTGTCAATTAAATGGACGCAGTCCACAGCTCAGCTGGTGACACCCTTACAGTACCTTTAAAAAATAATACATCTTTGTCACAAAGCCTCCAGTGACTCCATCAATTAACCCCTTCGATGCTCATGACGGAACGGTTCCGTCATGAGCTACGGTTGAGCTGTGCTCATGACGGAACCGTTCCGTCATGACCACGCCCGTTTTTATTAGGGCCCAGCACCGGAGGGGGAATCGCGGTCGCGCTGAAGAGGCTAAAGACGATGCCAACTTCCAAGCAGCCTTTTCATTTGCAGATTTACCAGTTGCGCACATTACATTTCTTTAAGGCAGCAGGCTCCCTGGCAAGAAGGCTTGTTTCTTGTTTAGCTCTCTGTCCCTCTCTGCGTCACAGCACAGGACACTCCCTCCCTGCCTTCCCCTTCAGCTGAAACATCACAAGTGTCCAAATGAACTGTCCTCGGGACGGTTTTAGTTTAGCAAGAAGTATGGGAACTAATTTTGTTAAATTTAAAAAGCATGGTCTTGTCATACCCCCAGACCACAGTTGTAAAACCACATCAGGGACAAGGGCCCTGACCAGGAGCTCAGTATTGACTCTACCTTACCCCTGCAGCACCATGGCGGGCGGAATAGCACACAATATCCCCCATGACCTGGACATTGCTCCGCAAGTCTATTCAGGTCAGCAGGTTGCATGGTACGTAATATGTACATTTCTAGAGGCTACATTTCTAACATTGTGTCCACAGATGGAGTCCAGGGGTGGAGAACTGAGTCCAGGTCTGGAGAATGTATCTAAAGGATTGTGTTCTGGTCTAGAGCCTGCCTTTTAAATATTGTGTCCAGTTTGGAAACCTAGATCTGGAGTACTATGGAACATACTAGTAGCCATATCTGGAGAAATGTGTTTTTTCAGCTAGCTGCACACATTTTTTTGTTTAAATCTGAAGATTATGCAGTAAATCATGGATCATGTGGCAAATGCTGTAAATCCATAATTGTGCAAAAAAAGCCACATAATTCCAGTGAACCTGCATGTGGGATACAATATAAATTGTTACTGGCCATGTCTAAGGCCATACTCTGAGTATTGAGCCCTAATGTGGATGTCACAGATCGATAAAAAGATTAAATGAGCAGAAACAGAGGAAAACAATAATGCCTAGTTTAGACCAGGGCCAAGATCACACCATGTTATGTGTACACTGAAAGAGGAAAGCTTGGAAAGGGAGGGCAGAGAATGGGGAGCAGGGGAAAGAGAGCATAAGTGATATTAATGAGACATTCAAGTTCATAGAGGAAATAAACATAAATCCAGAGGTTGACTTTTCTGTGGAGCTGTACTCTCAAGCTTAGAAGTGGCACTGACAGGAAAGCTCAGGAGTACCAGCTTATAATATCAGGTTTTAGTGTCTTGCAGGAGGAGGATTAACCTTTGAGAACGTTTTTTAATGGAACATGCAGTGGCGGCTCGCAGAGGGAGTACTGCAGGGCGGTGAGGCGGGGAAGGGGCAGGGTAGGGGGGTAGTGGTCTTGGACATATGACCGAACTGAGTAAAGTAAGTAAATAAATAAATACAACTATTTACCTTGTGTGCGCTGTATTGCAGAACTGGTTGGGTTAGAGATGTTTAAAGTGCGCATGTGTGGCTGGCCATCTCGAGACAGCCGGCCAAAAAGACATGCCCATAAGTGCATAGACAACCCACCATCCTCCCTGCTGCTGTCACTCAGCAGTGATTCTACCCCAATCCTGAGGCTTGGCTCGGGACAGGGATGAAAAGTAAAATGGTAATACTTTACCATTATATTTTTCATGGGGTTTGGGGGGATTTTAAGTGGGGCGACGCTCCTCTGCTGCAATGGACGAGCTGCCTCTGAAGGGAGCCCTATTTCACTGCAGCTCTGTGTGGTATTTAAACAGTTTCGTAAGGCTGTGTGAAGGCTGTCTCACATTTGTAATATTCATGAACCGTAGGTAGCACAGTGAGCGTCTAAATGGCATATGCTATCACAATATTTGGTCAGCACCGCATGCTTTAATTCAGATTCCTGCCCAAGTTGCTCTTGCAGAGCTGCCCTGGTGTTGGTGTCATGCAGACCGACGAAAGATGCCTACAAATGACCAGTCTGCCAGAAAACACGGTATAAATAATGAAGCAGTGGTTGAGGTGAATCAACATTAAACACAAGACTGTGCTATAAAAAGGGAGAGGCCAAATGCACCACTTCATGAGCTCTGGTGCATCTGCAGACATGCTGAAAGGTGAGTGGGTGAATTGATGAATGAATGGCGTCGAGGGGCTAAAGTGGATCAGTGTTTAGATTGGTGAATAGATATATATATTGATGAATGGATAGATGAAGAAACGTCAGATTAATGAAGTGCAAACGCCTCGGCGCCCTTAAATTCTCTGCAGCGAGGGACTGCTCCCTCTTCCCGCCCTGTTTAGAAATCACTGCAGTGCACACTCCTCGCCGAGGGGCCAGCACTGTTGAGTGATATGCAGTGGGTCCTAAAGTTCAGAAACCACTGCATACCACTTGGCGGCGGGACCATTACATACTTGGCAATAGGCACATTAACATGAACAAATCAATCCTAGTGTGCAATTGATGTACAGGAGAGAGGAGAGGGTACTTCCTCAGAGTTGGATTCATATATCATCAAATATCAAATGGGTCTCTGGGCCACCCATGTGCTGAATTGGGCTAAAGTATCATTTCATTGGGTTCTTGGCAACTGAGCAGTTGCTCGATCTAAGTCTCGATCACAGACGCAGTTAAAATCCCCACCTCATATACACTTGATCTGAGGATCATAGAAAAGATTCAGGGATATTGTGTCCAGGAATGGCACATGGTTGAAATTAGGGGCATATATGGAGGCCAATGGCTCCCCATCCAGTGTTCCTTCGACCAGCATGTATCTGCCCTCAATATCACATTTTCGATAGTGTATCTCGAATGGCAGGCCTTACTCCATCCAGATCAGCACGCTGGGGCATACAGTGAATAGGTTGTCTCAACAATCTGGTCTCTACACCTCCTGACTAATTTTGATATTTCAATTGTGTTGAGGTGTGACTCCTGAATATATGTTATGTCAATAGATCTACGTCTCAAGTAGACATATGCCTGCTGTCGCTTGGTCGCCATGCCTGTTCTCCTTATGTTCCAAGTCAGCATACTATGTGTGAGAGGTGTCATTTTGATTTTTGTTGCCATAGGGGTCATTAGAAGAGAAAAACTTCAAGCCTACAACCCCAAGTGCTACATGATCAAGGGATGGCACCACATCCTTCTGATGTATTATAAAAGACCTGGGATCTATTAACTTATTGTCAACTTCCACTCCTTGGAAGGGACAAAACCAATGTCCCGTCATAATAACTAACACATGCATGAACAGGTAATCTGAGTGTTGTCCATTTTGGCTTAAGTGAACCATAAAGGTGTTGTGCAGCGGCCAGAGCAGCTGACTCCAGCGTGCGGGGCTCGTGGTCCAATATCCGGTGCAGGAGGTAGCTCACTTCAGCATCATGTGACTCTGGGCAATAGCTCACTTAATCTCTCCGATGGCCCCCAGCACCTTGAAACCCTTAGGGGTGATATGTTCACTCTTTACAAATATGAATTATTATAGAGAGGGGTGGTGTGTTGAAGGGGTCCAACTGACTTGGCTTAGAGCATTCACTTCAAGTAGAAACAATAGAACACTATAAAATGAAAGACATTCTACCACCTGACTTAAAGGAATAATAAGCAGGTGGCTTATATGAAACTTGCTTCAGGTTCAACCCTTCATATTCCACTTCGGATCCCTCCTGTGGGCCAGCCAGCCCTACCCCCCACATGAGTACATCAAAATCGCTCTGCGGGTCCGTTGGTTGCTGAGGGAATGCTGGATTGGGAGTCATATAATCTCATTAGAAGTCATGGGCATGACAACTGGATCACCCTCCCCCTCCTACGGAGAGTCCACATCATCAGATACATATCGATCCACCAGGTTATTAAGATCAGTGGGTGGAGATACATCAAGGGATCCACTCTGATCTTGCAACTCAGCCACTGTGTATGACCTCTATTGCTCTTTTCCAGGCAATTTCTCGTTGCGTCACCTGTTGTGTTTCACCAGCCATCCCCTATTCTCGTCTTTGATCAAGTCTCGCGGTGGAAGGTGAACCCTTCAAATCCAGCAAGGACCTAGCCTCAGCGGCTGATGAAAAGAAGTGAGTTACACCATTCTCATTTACTCGTGTAGTCCAGAAAGATATTCATTTTGTGGCGGTCTATGGTCTAGAGGTTTTGTGTTCTGTAGACTTGCAAAATAAAATCCCTGCCCCTGAAGTTGAGTTATATCCCTACAATATGCCTCAGGGAGATTGAGAGAGGGACATGGGGGGACATGGTTGGGGGACAGTGCATGCAATCTATTCTCTGCACACATTCTATAGAAAAGAACTGTGAGATCTTGCCACTCAAGACTGACTGTGACAACCAAGCCTTCAATAAACAGTTCGGCACTCGACCTTTCGACTTTTCCTGGATGACCATGATTCGTACATTGGTGTGCAGTGTGAGCCCTTCCATATCCTGTGCCCTATCAGCTAGATGGCAAACTCGACTTTTAAGGCTTTATCTTGTTTTTGCATGCCAGCCAATGATGGGTTCAGGGTTCCCAGCAATGATTTATTTTCAGATACCATGCCCGCTAACTTCCAGCTGTCTGCTCTCAGGATCACACCATCCTAAACGATCACATACATTTTGGCTTCCATCATGGTCCTTGTGTCCAATATCACCCACGGGATCCTGTCAGAGGAGTAATCTGGGGTGATTTCTGTTTGTCTCAGGGTGCCACTCCTATCCTTGTCTTCATTTTGCCTCTCTACGAGATCATCTCTTAAGAGCAGGCATGTGCTCATTTCTCGGCCCCAGCATTTTTGTGGTAGCGTGACTGGGCTCGCCTGTGTTCCTTGTGAGCATCTCCGCTGTTACTAAGACTGGATCAATAACATTTATCTGGAGGCTTAATCACTGGGCTCCTCCGATGTACTCCCAGCATCCGAGGACAGTCAAAGAACCATCAGGGGCAAAAGACTGAGCTCGTTGAAGTGCTCGCTGTCGAGCAGTACCACTCCACTCTTGCAATGCTCCCACGCAGTCTCTGGATCGCGCCAATTTATAGCTGGGAGGAGAGGTCGGACATCGGCAGCCCACATTAGCACCCTGCAGCCACCATCAATACGATACAGAGGCAAAACAGCCTTCTCAACGCAGAGAGGTGGCCTCGCCAGGCAGGGCCGGACTGGGAACAAAAATCGGCCCTGGCAAACTGCTCAGCTATCCTCCCCTCCACCCATGGTGAGGGGGAGTGCAGCCGAGCAGTTTGCGAAGGCCGCTTTCGGGCGAATTTGTTACCGGGGGCCGATATTGCCGACCCCCGGTAACAAAAACGGCCCCCAGGGGCCCAAAACCGGCCCCCACCCTAGCGGCCTACCTGGGAAACACCCGGTGCCCGCTATGGCCAGTCCGGCCCTGTTGCCAAGGCTTATCAGTGGTCTGGGGCCGAAACACCTCCCAGACCCTAGATAGCTTCAGCCTGCCCCTTTTGTCAGCAGGGAATCTGCTCCCACCACGTTTAGAGTTTCCTCCTTTCCCGGAGAAAAATACTGCCTATTTGTTTCTGTCTTAAGATTCTGCAAAGGATCGACATGATACTTAAATAAAACATTATATGAAATCTAGATTCATTTTTAACATGGCGCTGATGTCTTTGCTATGCTTTAAATATCAGATAGAGATGACTAAGTCAGCTCTAAAACAATTTTCAAAGACTTTCTTCTTATATTTACAGTTTAAAGCATGTATCGATAAGGGGAGAAATACTGGATAGAGGTGATTTTCCTAATTTTTGTATGGACTGGAGCTGCAGCGGAAAAAGTTGTCCACTTTTTATACATCACAAATTACTACATGAAATGATAACAGATGCATGACATGAAGGTGCACTTAGCACATATTTCTTACTTGAAGCAATGATCAATGGAATTATTCTACAAGACATTACCATTAAAGAAGTGCCTTTACTGTACTGTCACAAGTATGTGTTTAACTATGATAATTTAGATGCTTTAATGAAGTTTGATGAATAATAAAACCATTCTTGTTCAATAGATAATGTACTTTCTTTGAAGAGGAAACTTGGCTTTCCTAAATGTGTGCTATAACGTATAAATAACACGTAATAACTTGTAATTGGGATTAAAACCCTCCTCATATATGTAGAATGTGACCGTACTAGACCGATGTAATGTGTGCACTAATGTTACATGTATATGCATTTAAATGTTGTTCTCAGTCATACTCACATCTGATGAAATCTAAAGTTTGCTGTATGCTACTTGTAGTATTAACTTGATGCAATGCATTTGAATAAAGTATATTAATTTGTGTTTAAATGTGCACATGCATATTAAATATGCACCATTGAATTACTGTTTAACTTGACTAAATGGTTTAGACCTGTATTTCACCATGCTGCATTACATGAAATACTGTTTTCCATTTTCTGCTAACACAACATTCTTGCTGGTATTCACATGCATTGTTAGTTTAGAACAGATACATTACTGGACTAGAGATAGGGAAAATAGCCTGAGAAAAGGATCTTGACCAAGGTACCTGGAGAAAGAGAGAGCACACTGGATGGACTCGTCTTTAAAATGTTATAACCTATATGTGCCTGAGAAAGATATGTCATTTCCATGTCCAGTGTGGGGCATTCCAGCTATGTTGCAGTTTGCAAGTTTGGGGTTTGAGGAGGACAATGGACCCCGGATGGTGTGATCAAGGGGGTGTTGTCCAAATGGACTTTGCGCATTATAATATACAGTTCCCCTTGGATTTTTTCTGAGACTTCTTTCAGACCCATCCTGAGCCCCTTTGAGAGTCCTCCTGACTCTTGCCAGATTACCTTTCTGAACACCCTTTCTACAGACTCTATGCAAATCTCTTGCGGATTCCTTGCAGACGCCTTCTCTGATTCCACATTACCTGAATGGATTTTGAGAGATTTAGAGATCAATGCTTCCTTTTGCTTCTAACTTAAGTGTGGCTTATGCAAACATGTATTCCTGAGCCATAGAAGACTCTTGTCCGAGATTCTGAGATGCTAACGCTTCCCTACTTGATTTCTTTTTGTCGTGACCTGACTCCCTTCGTGTAAATCCACTGATTTGTGAGTCTTTTGTTCCATAACCACCCTCTGGACTTAGAAATTCAAGATTACTAATGTATAGTAGAGAGAGCCTTAGATTATTTTCTGAGCATCAGATCTTGATGTTACTATTCTGTATTGCCGTCACAAATTGCTTGTTTGTTTAATACTAGCTCGCCTCAATCTCTTCAGGTGTCTTGGGATGCCAGTCATTATTGTGTATCATTACAGCATGGTTTTACGAGCTGTTTATTTGACCTTGATTAATGATTGTAATAAACCTTTTGAACTTGGCTACCGATTCCTGGTCCTCATTTTGTAGCCAAATGGGTTGTACTGTTAATTGAAATTTGATTAAATGCAAAAGACTAACTCCCATCACCTCTCAGTCGGATCTAAAATATCCATCGGAGGACCAATAGTAAGCAAGTGGGCCCATAAAATGCTGTATCAGCTGGATCATTAAAATACTGGTTCTTACTGTAAGTAACTGGCCAGGTAGTAACCCTTCATTTTAGGTCTTCAGCCCACGCTGCAGTCTCTGTCAGTGGGTATAGCGGAGGAAGGTGGGAGGTGCACATATTCACAGGTCAAGTTACAACATGTGTGCCATCATGCCTGAGTGGCCGTCATCTAGTTTTCAGCACTGATAAACTAGGGCCAACTGCCACATCCATTGCAGTGCTAGTCCACCACCTTCCATCGAGACAACACCTTCACCAAGCCCAGACCTCCAGTCCCTCTGCTTCTCACATTTGCTATGATGTGGTGAGTACCATCTTGCCTCTGGTGCCAGACGCAGATCAGAGACAGAATCCCCTGTAATCGCAGTAATTGCGTAATTGCAGCACAGCCTGTGGTTGCGGAACTCCAAAGATCATGCTATACACCATTGCTGTCCCCGCCACACTTCCCCACAAATACCTCAATATTGAAATGGAAAATGGTACCAAAAGGAAACTTTGATGAACATTAAATACTTTGCTTTTAATTTCATCAAGATGCATTGACAATTGTACATAAAAGTGCTTAGTAGCAGTGCTTAATTTGTAAAAAAAACACGAGTGCCAAGGCCCTCATCACGAGGCCACTGCACCTTGCACCACTCATTGCCCATGCCAGCACTGCCAATGAAGGTACCAGCACAATTACTAGCCATCACACCCCTACAAGTGAGACAATTCAGAGTATTGCAGAACATCAAAGTTATAAGAATGGTTTGGGCAGTAGGTATTAGTAATTTTTAATGTATATTGAATTAATAAACTGTTTTTGCGCTCATCTCTAAGTTAGTCAAACAGCGCCACCATGTGACAGACTGTCAAGTGCCAGTGTTGACAATTAAGTGCCAGTGCTGAGCACCAGAAACCACTGGATCAAATTAAACACTGCTTAGCAGTCATGTGTTCACGTGGTGAACAAATGAGAAAAATAGAACATGTATACACAATGATCAGGCAAAAAGACATTAAAAGACAAACAAAGGCACAGGGCAAATTAAGATGTGCCCATCTGAAAGGCCCAAACTAGATAATGAATTATCGTGTCATGGAAAGCGAATTATGCATTTGATTGGTGACTTGAGGATAATTTGTTCTTGTGTTTTTGATTCTTATTTGACGCCTCATATGGTATTGTGACTGACAATCTACGTGTTTACACCAGAAATGGAGGCTCATTTCAATATATGCACATGGTGAACCATTGTTGCTCACGTATGAAGAATCATTTCTAACCACCAAAGATATGACCTCTAGATTTGAAGTACTAACCATCCATCCCATTCCATACTTCCAAAAAATTACTCTGAGCTTTTACCCTTAGCAAACTAGAATAATGTAACCGCCTACTATCTGCTCCCTCTCTCTTCATCCCTTTCAATCTTTAGACATGGGACTAACATTTTCTATACTGGCACTATAAAATAACTTAAACTCTGCCCAACCCCTCCCTACCAACATCATATTGGATAGTAGTCAGCAAGAACGGCGCATTATACAAACCAGGGGTGGGCGGAACTCATGGAGTTTCACTCTGCAGAATTCCACGGAGTTACCTAAAAACTTTGGGAGATTCCACGGAGATCCACAAGTGGTGGAGTATCGGTACATCTCGCTGTTTGCACTGCTTTTTAGCACCAGGAGTTTGTTCTGCACTGTAAAATCAGTGCGAAAAGAACCATGCAGCACGCCAGAGGGCACTAGGTCTTCCTGCCTCTTGAGTAGATTTTTTACTCGAGAGGCCGCTTTCTCAACACGAGTGGTAGCGACCTGCTGCGACCGATCACATTGAGAAATCACACCTGGGAGTCGTCTTAGCTCTCGATTTTCTTGCCGCCAACTTAACATTGGCAAGCCGTGCACGAGAAAAACTTCACCACACAGCGGTTGGAAGGGTTTTTCCGGAACTCCGCACAGGGCAAAACTCTATGAACTCCACTGGTGGAGCGGAGTTTAACGCCCACTCCAATACAAACTACTCACTCTATTCTTTACAGCAATTAAAAGGACCATCACCTACCCAAGTGATTGCTAGATTATTGTCACCATGAAACTTCAGATCCTCTAACTTAAATCTTGCTGCTGTACCAACACCTCATGTGCTTCCTTTGAATTCCACTCTTTAATATACTTGAACCCCATCATTTAAACCAGCTTGCAGTTCAGCTTGACTCACTCTCCTCTCTCTGATTTTAAAATGACAGTCTCTTACTGAATGTTGAGATAAGGGCAAATAATATATTTCATCTCAACCCAGTCATTCCTCAGTTCACCTCATTACTATATAATGAAAATATGTGTATGTTCAATTTTTTTTGCTAGTCCTTCCCATGGCTCTCATTCATCATAGTCATGCCTCATGTCCACCTTATCTAAATAACTCTCAGACAAATTTATATTTTTCTCATGTACTATGTTCCTGGCTTCAAAGTGCTATTTGGTGCTTAAATAAATATATAAATAAAATAAAAAAAATCCTACGGGGAGCGCAGACCCTGTCGCTGGACTCCCGCTGGCCCTACCCGCGAGCCATGTTCAGCTCCAGGACCCCATCATTAGACAGAGCTAGCACACGCTGCTCTCTTACAGATCTGCTCATTAGAGCGGTTAATTATTGCCTTCGACCGAGCAATCTCCTGTTTGTGTGGGCTTCTCTTTTATTTTTTCAATTACACTTGTCCGCGGATTGATGACAGTTCTTTCAGCGTGGAAGGCGCTAGTCCAAGTAATCACCAAGCCTGACCTTCTCTGTATTCCATCCCCTAAAGGGATCCAAATACTCCTCAAGACTCCTCGTCTTCAGCACACCTGTCTGATAAACTCTTTGATGGCCGCCCTGGCCCATGTAGGCATAAGAGGAGGTAGTAATGGGAAAAGCCAACTAAAGGGAGGCACTGATGACATAGAAAACCCCGATGATTCATGTGTGTGGACCAGTGGCGGCTCGCACAGGTAACACTGTGGGGGGGGGGCAGGGATGGGTGCGGGGTAGTGGTTTAAGTCATACGACGGGAAAGTCGAGAGTAAGGAAATAAATAAATAAAATCACTTACTTTGTGCTCGCAGCATCACCGAGTCGGCCTTAGAAAGAATAAAGACTGAATCTGCATTCCCTTCTGAAGTAATGGCACGGATCCCGCATCTGCGGTTTTGTTGGACCCGGCCTCATGGCGTGGTCCTACTCCTTCCGCATGGCGAGCCCAGAACGACATCGGCCCTCCACCCAGCATCGGGCAGCCCTTTTGCCCGACACTGCACGCCCCAACATTGCTGGTCCGGCCACCATCCCGGACCCCCACTACCGACCTGGCCCCATCGTGGGCCCCTCACGACCTAAGCATGAAGTCGCCCCCGACTCCATCTTGGGCCCACCACGTCACGACCACGTGGCCTCTGCTCCGGCCCGGGCCCCAGCGAAGCCCAGACATCGAGGCACCAAGATCCACCCAGGTGGTCGAGTGGCCACTCGACAGATCCCGGAGAAAAGGGTGTTTCGATCGCCCTCCGGCCTCCCTGGGCGCTGGCTCCACCCCCCTGCTGGGGGTCTGGACACCATCATCCCGGCCCTTCTGACCCCCAGGCGCGAGGGTCCGGACATCAAAGGACTCCAGTCCTATATCTGGGCCAGCCCTGGATTAGGACGTCAGTTGTATCCTGGACTGGAGAGCCTGCTGGCGCTGCCGCGGCCTACCTTGCTGAAACCCTCTTGAGAGCCTGCTGGCGCTGCCGCGGCCTACCTTGCTGAACCATCTGAGAGCCTGCTAGCGCTGCCACGGCCTACCTTGCTGAACCATCTGAGAGCCTGCTGGCGCTGCCGCGGCTCGAACCCCTCGGAACCCCCAGCTCGAGGATTGAGAGCTGTGCGTAGGGTATCCCTTCCTCCGCCCAGAGCTAGACTGTCCCGCTACCTACCCCCCTTTCCGAGACTTTACGGATCCTTCAATCCATCTGTATATACTGCCAAGAACCAGCAACCTTTTCTACTTATAAAAGCTTAAGAACTTGATCTCTTGTGTGGTGTCCGTTTGTAGTGTTGTGATTACTTGGCTGTACGATCCTCGGAGAGGGCCCTCATTCAGGAGGCCCCTCCGTAACGCTCGGCTACTTCTCGAAGGAGAGGCAGACCTAGGGGTGGTCAGTCAGACCTCTTCTGCCTCCCCCGGGGTCGCCTTTCTAACAGGTTTGAGAATTCATTACTAGAGCTACTTGAACAACACAATGCTGCCCTTTAGGTTTTTTGGGGGATTTTTTTGTACTATGGGCTGAAACCTGTATAAGACAAGGTAAGGCGCTGGTCTTAGAGCGCCGCCAAGTGGTGGTGGCAAATTACTGCTTAAAAACTGCCTTTTCAAAGTATATGGGACACTTCCATCCTTAAACCTTTGCACCATTTCGGTGGTTTCTTACACTGTTACTTGTGTCCCAGACCTGTCCATGGTCATTTTACATGTCCTACTTTGGAATACCCACCAAGGAGATAGAGAGGCTAGAATATAGTGGAAAATCTAGATTTGCAGGTAGGACATGCATGAAGAGGTGCGTGATGTGTGAAGGTACCTTTTGGCAAACTTTGTGACTTTTTTTTTCAAAACTTTGCAAGCATTGTAAGTATCAAAAATTATTCCAGAATAAAAAAAGCTGGAAACTCACTCCCTCTGAAAGCACACTTTTACTAGAATAATTTTTCTCCTAAAAAATAATTCCCTGCAAAATTCACTGCAAAAACATTGTTTTGTAAAGAAAAGGTCCAGGTGTCGAGGCAGGCAAATTTCACAAGTTTTTACACTTGCAAAATGTGTCACCGTGCAATACTTTCCTGAGGCAGCTATAATTTGAGCTCACAGTTTTATGGTTTTCATTTGTTTTACTATTTCAAACTGTAGTCATCCTTATTTATTTGTTGCTCATCTTACCAGTGTTTGTTTCATTTTATTCTGTGTTTTTACAAAAAAAACGAAACTACAAATAGTATATTTTTACATTTGTTTTACCCGTATATGTGCGCTTGGGCTGATCCCAAGTTTTAGATCAACGACCAGCCACAATTGACACAATACTACAGGAATGAGCAAATATTAGTCTCACTCATGCTAGTCGAAGGGTTTCCAAATATATCATATGAAGATACATCCATACATGGAGGGGCTTTTAGTCAGCCGTCTTCATTTGTTTGTCTGTTCGAAAGGCCTTCTCAGCGTCTTCCACCTGTCACACCATACAGCATGGGGCAATGGGTCAGTCCAGTTCATTCATTGGCTGTCTTGCACTGTTAGTGACCGCATTTCGCCATATCACATGTGCATCAGCCACCTGAAAAGTAGTGCACTGAAGTGCCAGGAGTAATGTGATTCCCCTACTAGCCTACTCCTTGGTTTTTACATTGTTTTCATTTCCCCTCAGTTTTTGTTCATATTTGGAAAAAATTGCACTATCGGCAAGGACAGTTCTGTTGACTTTACCAATGCTTGTTTTAAATTTTATATGCAGTCAATCTGCATAGACATTGGCCTAGTGGGCCTAATAGACCGTATGAAGAGTCAATGAAAGAAACACCTACTTTCTGCATATTTCTTCTTTGAATAAAAGTATAGAAATGGGGTATCAGTGCTTTCTGACTGAACGCGTGTGTAAAAATCAGTACAAAATGTAAAATTGGTAGAATTAAGTATAATTTGGTAGTATCACCAACAGGAGTCTGACCACAACCCTTGAACGGCTTTGGCTGCCTGCATCGCTTCGAGTCTCCCAGTGAAGGAAACATAGGCCCTCAGTCTTTTGGGCAAATAGGTGGACATGTTTGGGGCATGGAGGGGGCCGTTACGAATTACAGTTGAAGATGGTTTTCCTGCCAACATCACCAACGTTACTTTCTCATTGATGCACTGCCGCTGCAACATTACGCAACATCTAAATCATTAAAAAACACGGGGGCTATGGGCAGATCAGGCACGCTCTAATGCAGGCAATTCCACCCGAAACCACACTCCCTGAATCGTCACCCCTAGAGGACAGGTTGCTGACGGAATTTATGGAGCAAAAAGCGACCTCTCTCACTTATAAAAAACTGATTAACAACCTGCCAGAGCCCACTCGGAAGCTTAAGGAGAGGTGGGTTGAGGAATTGGGTGAGATGGATGACACAGAGTGGAACGAAGCCCTTGCATCACCGCGAGAGGTAGGCATATCGGCACGGTTCCGTTTAGTGCAACTCAAGATCTTACATCGCACCTACTACACCAGAACACTTCTCCACAAAATACAGAGGGCACCACACCCTTACTGCCTCAGGGGATGCGGGGAAGAAGGTACTCTGTTTCACACATTGTGGGAATGCCCTCAAATCCAAGAAGTGTGGAGACAGATCATGCGCACAGTCTCTCAGGCCATTGAAGTGTCGGTCCTACCTGAACCCCATAAATGCCTGTTGAACATCTGGGACCCTACTGACCTGAACAGGTATGGACAGCTGTGGGTTACTTTAGCTGTGACTGTGGCGAAACGTGATATCGCACAAAAGTGGGGTGCCCCGGAACTGCCTACGGTGGCTGGCTGGATCAGATATATGGACCTCCTAATGGTGAAGGAAAGGGCAGTTTATGTGCTACGGGCTTGCCCCCGTAAATGGAATAAGGTTTGGTTACCGTGGAACAAATATAGGGGAGAGCCGTGTGCACCCTTGCCGGAAGGTGAGGATTCGGAGTCCGAAGAGGACGATGACTAAACAGTATGGATACGTACACCGTACAATGAGATGTGCGGGGAGGGACCGGGTTGCCACTGTACCTGGGATACAGTGAAGAATGTATGACGAGGCCTACCATTGACTGTGAGAATATGTGCTTCATTGTCGAGTGATGACTTTAGTTGGGTTTTATAGTTTTTTGATGTTTGCTACACGTTGAAATTGTTAGGGACGGGTACATGTGCCTATTAATACTCTGCTTCTCCGTTACCATCAAGGTATGGAACTGAATGCTTTCTATGTAGTAATTGATTCTGACAACCTCATGCCATACTCAAGGTAACAAAAGTCATATGTTGTAGTACGGTCTATCTTATCGTTTATTTCTCAATATGCAAAAACTGATACTAGAACGTGAAATGCCTATGTTATTGAAACTATGTATCCTGTATTCCTGACAATAAAGTTTAAAAAAAAAAAACAAAAAAAAAAAACACGGGGCATATTATCAATAACTGCGATAAAATTATTGCCGCTTTAGCGGCAGGAAACTGCCGCTAAAACGACGATAATGGGCTTGATAATAGGCCCTTGTGAATTCCCATAGCAGCCCAGGTTAACACCAGAACCTGGCCTTCTATTGGAATTCACAAGGACATATTAGCAAGCCCATTATCGCCGTTTCAGCGGCGATAATTTTATCGCAGTTCTTGATAATATGCCCCTCGGAGCTTTCCCAAACCGGGAGCTGCAGATGAGATGATAAACATCTTCCCCGGCCTTCCGGCCTCCAGCCCTTGGTGCAAGGCGGTCTCCGGGCACCTGCAGCGGAAGTGTACCCAGGGCCTCGCGCTCCTGCACATGTCCGCGAGCTCTGGGCACGTGCCGCCCCAGGAGCAGCCCTCAGAGTCACAGTGAGGGGAAGGAAGCATTGTGCTTCCCTTCCAGCAGCGCGGGGCGGGGCCTGTCACGTTGTAGCACGTGCGCATGCGCAGGGTGAGGGGCCCCTTTGTCAAGGTCACAAAAACACCGGCTCTTGTTCTGCCTCCTGTCTTGTTCTCTTCTTCAGCTAAGAGACTTCAGGGTATGCTTGCTCCTGCCTCTCTGTCTGTCTGTCTCGCGATCTCTCTTTCTTAGCCTAGCTCTCTACATCTCGCCCTCTCTCTCATTCTCCGTCTCCTTCCCAATCACATCCATACTCATCTCTCTTACTGTACCCTTCCCTCTCTCCTTTTAAATCACAATCATCAGGCCTTGGCTCCCTCCTGTGTCTCTTCTGTCCCTGTCTTTCGGTGTCTCCCTCTCTATGTATCTCTCTCTCGTCCTCTCATGTTGCCTCTCACACAAACACACACAACACACTGCTTTATATGCCTATAGAGTAACTCTCTCGCTCCCCTGGAGCGCTACCCTCTCTCTTCCTTTCTCTCCCTTTCTCTCTCATTTTCTCTTTGCCCTCGCTTTCTAGACTCTCCTCATTCTCCATGTCTCTCCCTCCCCTCATCTCTCTCATTCATGCTCAAATATTTCCCAACAAGAGTTTAAATACTTGTTCAGGATATACATTTAAAAAATCCTTTTTGTGGCTACTCAGACTACATTGAGAGCCTTTTTAGAATTTGGCAAATGGTGTACTCTGTCAGAAGTCCTCTGTACTACAAGTGCCATAGACTTCAGTGCACTTGTAATACGGCGAAAGGACCTCTGTCACATTTTGTGAAAGAGTAACCAATCCACCCAACTCTCAATAAGGCCCTTGATCTTAATAACAAAGGTCGGACAAGCAATCACAGTATACAAAGCATTTTGATATCCTAACACAGAACCTCTGGAGATTCTTCAAGTCAAATACTTGCAAGTGGTTCAGTGCCAGCAAAATACATGTAATGGCATCTTGTTCTGTCTCTTGGACGAATCTTCCAGTCATCTGAGAACCCCCGCTTAATCACAACTGGAACCCAAGGACCTCCCTGAATCATCATTGGAATCCAGGGGGCCCCACTGAATCATTGGAAGCCGAGGAACCGGGCGTAAGCATTTTCAATGACTTAAACCGCAACATAATTCACAAAAAAAACAGAAAAGTGCATTCATCAAATAAATACATACTTAATGAAATATTTTATGCAGTTCACAAACAACTATTGAAAAAAATATATATATTTTAATGAAAAGGTTACAGGTTTTCCAAATTCAATTTAGGCCACTCATCGTACATACTATAGCATGTTTGATGCATTTCCACTGCTCCCACAAATCAGTCTGAGGATACTAACTTATTTATTAGCCTCCAATTTTACCTTTTGCTTCTTTATCTATATACACTTTATTAACCTATGAGTATTATTACATTTTCTAGGCAGTCCTGGAATGCATGAATAGCCTTTGTGGACCTCCGGGGGGTCCCTGGACTACAGATAAGGAGCACTACTTTTACCTGTTTAAGTGTAGGCCAGAAACTATGTATGAAAGTGCAAAAAAAGAAAGCAGGGTTTTGTGGGAGACACTACAAAAGAGCCCCTCAACCGCCTCAATAAGACAGAAGCGACGAAAGAAGAATGCGACCTCTTACATCAGTAATTCAGCCAGATTTGCTGAAATGAAGAAGCCAATAATGCAAAGTTTGAGATGTTGGAAGCATGCCAAGATAAAACCCGGCTGTCGTGTAATGAAATCTCTCAGATATGGTACCAGAATATCAGGACTAAATATAATTAATTAAAATATTGTCCCATTGCATATATTGATAGAAAGTCTCCATCCAAGAAGACAATATTTTTGTTACTTAGGACACCATATTTATGTCAGATAATATTTTGGTCAATGATATACTGATATATAACCCTCTATCAACAACAAGTTGATATAACCTCCACAACACTGTCATTAGAAAAAAACAGTTTGTTTCTTTGCAGCAGAAACTAACGAGTCACACCAAAGAAATTGGTGAGATCCAACAAACTGGGAAGGACTTGCAAGAGAGACTTGAACATTTGGAGAATAGCCTTTATGATCAGTCTTAGGGCCTGATTCTGATGCGGGTTGGAAAGCTTCCCGACCGAATCTGTTTGGAAATGGTTTCCGACCCACTCGGATTTGGAGAGTCCGACCGACGGAGTACGATGCATCCAGATGCTTCCAGATATGATTTGGTTGGACTCCCATTGACTTCAATGGAAGCATATGTTCCTAACCGCATCATGATTGGGCCCTGGGTCGGGAAGACACGTTCCCGATCCGATTTGGAAGGAGCAAATGCCTTTAGGAGGCCATCCTAACTGCATCAGAATCAGGCCCTAGGTGGGAATGCTTTCCTAACCGCATCAGAATCAGGCCCTTAGTATGCAGTACATTTCAAAGGATGATGCTCGGATCGACCTTGACATTGAGATTCAGTAGGTCCCTAGGGAGTATTTTAAGTCCTAACCCTGAACACTACAAGCCGAGGACAATGCTTTGTTATGCTTTTGAGTTCTCAAACTAAAAATCTTGCAAGAAATGTATCCAATTGGATGTCCCCATTATTTCTATTCAATCTGATATGTGTAAACTACAGAACAGAGACAATAACTGTTAGGTCACAAAATTGAAAAATGTAAGTGTTTGTGAGCAATTGCACATATGATATTCCCAATATTGTTCAAGATTAGGTATATTAACAATAGAATGTACAAATGCACACTCTGGAAGGTTGGGACGATTTTCTTGGTAACAGTGAGCATTCACAGCATACTTATGTTAAAATAGAAAATCCTACTTATGCACTATTTTATGTATGTTAGCATTCGCTGCACTATTTTATATGTCGGCACCATTTTGGGTTACAACCGAAACGTATACTTTGCCATTTCCGAGAAAAGGCCCCTGTTGTGTTCCATTTTTCCAAGGTTGGGTTTTGCTTCACTAATGAATAGGCTGTTCTTATTAGCGCATACCTTTCCCTTTAGATAGAAGCCCTCTCCAACTTGCCTAGTGGTGGGCACGGGCAGAATGACCTTGACTGGTAGATAGTGTGTGCCCGGCCCCAGATTCAAAACTTAATTTTTTTGTATTTCAATATTTTACTGCATCTGTTTGGAAAATTCCATTGTGGGCATGCCTTTGTTGGTTCTGAAATGTACATAATGTAACTTTATGCTTGCTGATGTCAGTCCCTCTCTAGCACTCCTATGCGATTGGGCAGACTGGGCTCCACTCTGAGTGTACCTGAATAAACAGATATTGGTTTGTGTTCTCTACTGTCTGACTGACTCTTCATTTGGCATGGAAGGCTGAGAGGTGGTTGTGAGTGACCCGGGTGTCCTTAATCGAGCCACTTGCTTCAATTAGAATTGTTGACTTTTGAGCAGGTTAGGAAAAATGTGGTAAGAAATGGTGTAAAGGCCATATAGGATTAATTAGCTGTTAGTGAGGGAGGAGGGATGTGTAATGCGTGGTATTAAAATCAATGAGGATTGGTGGAGTTTCTCTGGAGTGGGGTGAGGTGAATGCCACTTCAGTGATGGGAGCAGAATTATGTACAATGTACGGGATGAAGAGGACTTGGATAGCCTAGTTATATTAGGGATGGCGGCAATCCTATGAAGACAGTTGATGTGGAAAAGCAGCTGTCCCTAACAGTCTTCTAGCTGAACTTCACCACATTCTCTCTACTGTCTCTACTTCACTGAAGATAGAATTGAGCTGTTATATCACTAATTCTACCAGGCGGGAGTTCGTAGTAATGAATATTTCTGCACTGTTTCCATCCCAAAAAAATAATGCAAAGAAGTTTGTGAAAATACTGAGTTAGGATGAATAAACTCCTTTCTAGTTTGGTTCAGGATAGCCAGAGAGGTTGTATAGCAGGCAGATAAACAATACATATGAGAATATTTGATTGGAACTGTTGATGTTAGTTGTACTCATCAACCTCCATCAGATTTTACTGCCTCCTACTGGCTCCTTGCTGGCTGCTGCGTCTTGCCTGCTCTGTGTTTGCCCCTTCTCTGCAGTACTCAGCCTTCAGCGCGTGGACGACATGGGGCGGAAGAAGAAGAAGCAGCTCAAGCCTTGGTGCTGGTATCCTTTGTTCGGTGCACGTGGCAGTAGGGGATCACACGGTGTTTGTCGCGTTGGGGGACGCAGAGTGGGCAGGGACTTTACATGTGTGTGGGGGTAGCGGTGCAGAATGGAGACACTGTGTTTGATGAGGGACAGCCTCTTTGTTTTAAGGATAAGAAGGATCACCACATTTAGCAGACTGCTAAGTGTAAGCTTGGTGTACTTACTGGTAGCAGCGAGTACGGACCTTGGAGTTTGGCTGTTTAGGGTCTTTGTGGTTGCAGGAACATTGTGGGTCTTAAGGAGGCGAGCGCTTAAGGTGTGACCTGGTGAAAGGAGCAGAAACTGTGCAAAAATGCTGTGGGGTGTTGTAAGTTGTGGTCTCAGGGGTGATTTGGAGATTGGGAACCTTGTGTATGTTGGGATTGGGTTGCTGTGTGGAAGGTGTTGGTCTCGAAATTGGTCGTTTTACCATATGTTCTCCTAACTCCCTTTCTTTTGCGGCTCTCAGCCGACTTAAGGGTTCTCGAGCAGGCTGTGGGCTTTGTGTGTTTTATGTGGTTCTTGGATGTATGGCATGAGAAGTCTCGCTGGGTGCAAGAAGTGGGATCAGATTCAGGTGCTGGGCAAAGAAAAGTTATTTTCTGTGCGAGTGGTGCATGTGGCGCTGCTGTGCATAGTGCACATAGTTTAGTGATTATGCAGACTTGGGCCTGCTGTAGTGTGTGCCCCTTAGTTTGTTCATGCGATAATGTATTTACTTAAGTATGGCAGTGCACGTCACGTAGTTACCATTACATTTGGGGCGGTTAAGGCTCCCCAATAATCCCATAGTGATGCTGGAGCAATATGATATCCTTCAGGATCAAGTTTGCGCTATATAAAACTTTATAAATAAAAATAAAATAAATGGTACCTGCAAGTCCACGTGAATTATGCAACAGGAAAGGAGCCAATTATGTTGCAGGATTGACTAAATTATGGAGCACTACCAAGCACGTTATGCATCATAATGCGGTGCATTTTGTGATGGTATTGCTTCATTAGTTTGTCATTTTTACATGTTAATACTGCATGGACAAAGGTTTTACACCATTAGTACCAGTTTAACACGTGAGTACAGCCATAAGCAACAAAGAGCCCGGTTAACATTTGAAAAGGGCCTTCTAATTCGCAGCAACAGCTGCTGCAGCGTTTTTTTCTTTTAGTAACTTTTGAGCTGTTTCAGCTAGAACCTACACTTCTGCATATTGTGCAGCAGATGATGCGTTATGTGGCAAATGAGGCAAACCCATAATTGTGCAGGAAACTGCACTGCCTCAGAATCGTATCATTAGAGTGGCCCTGGGTACCAGCCCTTTCCACCGATATTTGAATTGACATTGTGGTGCAAACATAGATGGGATGCATCTTTTGATATTTGTCCCGTGTATGACTTTCAGGTATAATTGGGGTTCCCAGTTATGGTATTTAGTTTTTGCCATTTCTCTTTGTACATATTTGATTTTGCTAATGGTATATATATTTATCCATATTTAATTTGGGTTTTGCGAAGATATGAATTTGAAACTAGTATATTTCCACATTTATGTAACCAATAAATGTGCCTTCATGCTTTGATATGACCACCCACAGATGATAAATCAATGCGCGTATATGAAAACATAAACATTTTAGTATAAAGGTTGGGCATATCTACTGAAAATACCTTTTTTAACCCCTTGCCGGTCAATCTGCACAGTCATGATGGACAGTATTTAGAATCACTCCAAAGAATCCAGAATCGGTTTTTATCCACATTTAAAAATAGGCTTAAAATAGTTTTCTGTCTGCAAAAATTCGAAATTAGGGAGCCTTTGGTATAAAGTAACGGTAAACCAGGAACACCTTTTCCTGAAGTTGGATACACAATTAATAGAGCATTGGAGGCAGGGGTTAAAGTAACCTTTATTTTATTTATTTGCGGGTTTATAACGCGCTTGAATCGACTCTTTATCAGAGTATCTCTGCGCCCAAAAAACACCAGATACCTAAACAGCAGTCTATGGGTAGTAATTTAATCTAGAAACAGGAATGTTTTGAGCTTCTTTCTGAAACTCAGATGCTCCAGACATTGCCTCAGCTCAAGGGGTAACTTATTCCATAAAGTCGGCCCTACTACAGATAAGGCCTTACCACCCTGTCTGGTCTTTCTCACAGCTGGAACTCTCAAGAGAAGTTGATTACTAGACCTAAGAGACCGAGCCGGGTTATAAGGAACAAATTTATCCCTCCAGTGCAGTGGCCCTAGTCCATTTAAGCTCTTATGTATTAAACAACAGGTCTTAAATTTTACCCTGTTGCGGACTGAGAGCCAATGCAATTTCTCTAGGAGAGGTTTAGACGGTGTTCTAGGGGGAGCATTTAATACTAGCCTAGCCGCAGTGTTTTGGATCATCTGGAGTTTGGCCAGAACTCCATCATTGGCCGAGAGCAGGAGCCCATTACAATAGTCAATACGACTAAGTATCAGAGCTTGTACCAAAGTTTTTCTAGTGTAATCTGGTAACAAGGGGAAGACCTTTCGCAACATGCCAATTACATGGAAGCAGGAACCCACAATGGTATTACAATGTTGTTTAAAAGAGAGTTTGCCATCCAAGCGAACTCCTAGATTTTTTACGACCAATTTGGGGTCTGGGACCGGGCCAAGATCTTGCGGCCACCAGTCCGGGGTCCACAGGATCTTTGCTTCCCCAAAGAGTACAACTTCTGTTTTGGCCACATTGCATTGTAGGCAATTAGAAGACATCCAATTTGCTACCGCCTTCATGCCTTTGGAGAATGAAGTTTTCACTTTGTCGGTTAAGGTTTTGAACGGAAACAGGAGCTGGGTATCATCCGCATATGATACGGGGATGAAACCAAACTCTCTTAAGATTCTCGCAAGGGGGGCCACATAGATGTTGAAAAGAGTTGGGCTCAAACAAGAGCCCTGTGGCACCCCCTTGTGGAAAAGTAAATTTTGCCATGTTCTGTGTCCCTACGTGTCATCCATCATATGTTATGTGTGCATGACCAATATGCATATGTTATTCCCCATGTCCGATTCAAGACGCAATTACAGTTGTGTCCACCTCTGGTATGTCATTTTCCAGTCCCCGTGAATACTACGAATATCAGGCCTATGTAAAGCTACGTTGCCACGTTTCTTAGTGTGCACGTTATTTCATTATAAAGTCCCCGTTTCCAGGCCTCAACAGGGCCCGGACATCAGATTCAGCTCCTGTCTCCTGAAGCCTCGCTGAGGAGCGATACAGCCCCCACCTGTATCCTCGACCCTTCACTTACTTCCTGCCTCGCAGTGCCCGGTGCAGCTTGGCTCTGCCTCTGAGTCTGCCAAGACTATGTTATGATTCCAGTTATCAGTTTAGTCCTCCTTCTCTGCATTCCTAAGCTACTGAACTGAATCAATAGTTTCCGTCATTGTCTAGCCTATGCGGCTCCATGTTAAGAGAAATACTGTATTTAATGGTCATTTAATATTCTTCATCACGCACTACATGTAGAATAAATGCATGCTCTAGTCTTAGAGTCAGTTAGCTTTTCCCCTCATGACTTCTAGTTTATATCAACATGTTCCCTAAACATCAGATACTAGATAGGGTTTAGGTACATGTCGCTCCGACCCTCCAGACTTTAGTCTCTGCTCCTAGCACAGAGTTCATAGCCCCCAGCTTCTCCTAGTAACACGTCATTGCCAGTTTGCGCGCACCACCAGGTTAGAGGTCCCGGCTCCTTAGGTAGCCCCCTCCTATGTTTCCGCCCATTCATGGCAATCTCTGTTTCCACCGAACGAAATGTACCCATACTAACCGATTGAGACCGGTTGGATAGGAAACTTCGTAGCCATGAATATTTGTTTCAGTTTTCTAACTTGGAGTCTTTATAATTTGGGGGTCTTGTCTAGTGTCCCAGAGAATGCATTTTTTCCCGTAAAAAATCACTTTTGCCTAATCTGCATGTCCTATAGTATAGGAAATAGTCGGGTGTAATATGTATACTGGTGACGTTTCTGTAGCCTTTCTGGGGGTTTTGTCTTGCGTAAGGTGTCCGATTATAAGTCAATTGTTAAAATGCATGCCTGTTGGGTATAGTGTGTGTTGTGTGATGACTGACTAATATCCACCACTGAGATTACTTTCACATTTCACCACAAATCCTTTATGGGCTTCCGGAGTAGCGTGCTTCAACACCTCATCAGGGGTAACAAGCGCTATATAAATACAAACCTTTTTCCTCCTCTATCCTTCTGCTATCATTTCAAATCTAAATAACTGACTAACCTATCCACCGCTTAAAATGTACTTGCATGTTTCACTATACTAATTCAACACTAATCCTCTATGGGTCCCAGAGTAGCACGCTACTCGCCGAAAAAGCGTTTTGACGCCTCGTCAGGGGTAGTAAGCGCTATATAAATACAATTACAATTACAATCTAAAGCCTTAGATCGTGTCAATAGGCAATATCTTTAGAGTGTGTGTTACGGCATCTTACGATAGAAATTTTAAGTTTATCCTGGTAGGAGAAAAGACATATTCCCATCTTCCAACCAGAATAGAGATCAATGGGATATTACCGGATATAATTGAGATAGAAAGTGGTAAGAGGGAGCTTTGTCTCCTTTCTTTGACCCTTTTTTGATCTTTATAGCAAGCCATTTGAACAGCGTATCAAATTAGAAGGTAAGGTATTTCCTATTTCTAGTGAAGGATGGCATAGGAAAATTGCATTGTACGCTGACAATATTCTTACCTACGCCTTGGACCATAATTAGACTTTTCCAGGGCTTCATCAATTGATAGGCAAATTTGATCAGCATCTAAGTGCAAATTAAATATGGTAAGTTGAAGGTGATTAGCTCTTGTTCAAACTATCAATCCCCTCTTCCTACACCACTCTTTAACCCCTCTGCTGCGCTGAATGTTCCGCGCTGGTGCGGAACGTTCTGTGGGCGCGGGCGGGGACGCGACGTTCAGCGGACGTGCGCAGCACGACCGAGGTAGTGCACGCGATGTCCGCTGAACGTGCGCAGCACTGAAAGGGTTAAGTATCTATGGCCTGATTTAGAGTATGGGGGGCGGGTTACTCCACCACAAATGTGATGAATCCCCTTAGCCGTTTACAAGTTCTATTGGATATCCACTTGTAATACGGCGGACGATATATCCAACACGTAGGTGATAGAGTAACCTGTCCACCAAATTCTTATACAGGCCCCTAGTGATCAATGTTATCTCTTATTCGGAAGAGCTGGAAACCTTTAAATTAGGGAAGGTAACAGTTGACAATAAAGAAGAACTTGCATGCTGTAATTGTCTGCATTAACAATATTTGATTTTGATTTTTTTAAATATTTTACAGAGTTTTATATAGCGCAAACTTGACCCGAATCAGGTATCAGAGCCTTTTACATAGCACTGGTTGCATTACATTAGGACTCATTCATTTTTGTAAGGCACAGGGAGATTGAGTGATTTGCCCAGAATCACAGGATGTTCAGCGTCATTGCCGAGACTCAAACCCAGTTCCCCAGATTCTAATTAGACCGCCCTAGCCATTAGGCCAACTCCTCTCCCCTGAGTTAATGTTATAGAGTTGGGAGTTCCAAAAGTTTATTTTTTGTTCTGTATGATTCCCATCTGGGGGGCGGGGGGGTGGGTGGGGGGGGGGGGTTGGCTTTGCCAGAGCTTCAACTATACGGGTGGGAGATCCAACCCAACGTTTCTCTCTTTTTAGGTCAAAGGATACGTTTAAAGATGTCCAATGCATTTGTTTGTAGCCATGACTTCTATAAGAGACAGGTTAGGCGTTCTATATACACACATAAGTAAGAATATCAAATATGTGATCCTAGACTCACATTTGCAAATGTGGTGCAATATGCCTAGGTGGTACTCCGCCGCCCTTCATTAATGACCCCAACTTTTATGGGGTTTCGTTTAGAAGCCTTTAATGTTAAACAATGTCTTATGTGTTCTGCTCCTACATCATTGGCGATTTGATGGATTTGCAAAGATCTTCCTTACTTAGCTAGAGGCAATTACCAAAAAAATAAACTCAAACTAGATTTTCCAGGTTCAAGTGCCTACATTTGGCCTTGTGGCTTAATAGTTTGAAAATAAAGAGGCTTAAGATGCACATTTCAATATGGAAGAGCTAATTCATTCCAGTGCCCTGGTTAGAATTCAATGGACATCTTAACTTCTGTTGTTTGCCAGAGACGGATGAGCTGGCAATGGCATGGCAGGAGTGGTTTCTGCAGGTCTACCTGGCAGATAGTTGACAAGTATCCGTACGTTTGCTATGCTTTGCTGTACAGCCTACCACGTTAAAGTGGAACCACTTATATACCATTCCCAGGTTATACTGCAGCCCGCCAGGAGATAAAGGATATATCTGGAGACCCTACGGACGTACCGCTGCTGAAATGCATCCTTTTCCGAGGATGTGTACATGGTCTTCACCTGCTCCACCTTATGAAAACATGGGGAAACGTTGTGTATGGCGTTCTATGATTTGTTTGAATAAAAAGTGTCATTTTGCGCCTTTATAATCATTTTTGTTGCTACACCTGGTTGAATACAGTACGACATTCACACAGATGCTGTTATTTTAATTGGTTTTCTTGGCACAAGTACCAGCATGTGAAACGGATTCAAGGCAGTCCCACCAACTTTGGGTGATTTGCTCTTGCATGCAAAGCTCAGTGTGGGCTTTATTTAGAGTTTGATGAACAGGATACTCCGTCACAGGCGCTGCTGCGATCCACTCCACCATTTCACGTGTCATATCATATGGCACTATCATATTTTGATCCATCTGCAAAATTCTAAAGCAGTCCCAATGGGCTTTGGAAATTGGTGGTGGTAATCCTGCTTGCTCTGTTATATGGTCACCATTTTATGATTGATGGCGCAATTAATATGTATTAGTAATCTATGGATTAATTATTTGCAAATGTGGTTGAGAGATCGATATCGCAGTTTATTTTTTTTATGATTACTCCGCCTCTTTTGATTTACCACCTGGCCATCGTGAAATGTTCCAGAGGAGAGGTCAATAATATTGCGGCGCCAAGTCTGAGCAGCTAAGTCACGAAGCAATGCAACAGTGGCAATATTTTAAAACAGTGCCTTAACAGTTAAACCTAGAACATTAAAGGGTTTGAAAAGCCAAACCTAGAACATTAAACGTTTTTTAGACAAATCATCAGGTGGATCAGGGGCGCAACTGGACTCAAATTCCGGGGGGAGGGGGCTAAGACTCCCAGCCAGGGCTGGCCTTAGCACTGGTCATGTACACGGTGCAACAATCTCTTTTGGCGCCCCTACCCCATTTCCTCCTTCTCCCTGAATTCCCTCACTAGCACTCACCAACAATGCACCTCATCTCTCCATAGCCCCTTTCTGACAAACATTTCATTCTTTTATAAGGCTACTCGTAGTTTACTCACACTCAGTTCTATAATCTGCATGGTACACGCTCTTTGTAGCAGGTACATTAACCCTCTGGGTTGTGTGGGTGGCAGGCGTGCCCATGTGGGAGCACAGTGAGCGAATCAACACTTTGAGAGTAGGGTGAGAGGAGTGACTGCAGGGTGAGTGAGGTGACCATATTAATTTGGGTGCGATTGTAAGTGCAGAGTGAGACGAATGAATGTATGGTTAGTAATGGGATTGTTTGAGTGAGATCGCAGAGTGAGCAGTGAGGGGGACAGGTGAATAAAGTACCACATGAGGGCAGGGTGAGTAGTGTGCTCTTGTGACTGCAGGGTGAGGTACAGGGTGAACAGCACAAGTGCATTGTGAGTGCAGAGTGATCACTGTAAGTGCAGAGTGAGCGATGCGCTCATGTGACCGCAGGGTAAGTGGAGGGAGAACGGTGTGATTTCAATGTGAGTGGCATAAGTGCAGTGTGGTCACTGTGAGTGCAGGGTGAATGGTGGGAGTGCATGGTGATCAGTCTGAGTGCATTGTGATTGTTGTGAGTGCAGGGTGAATGGTGTAAGCTCGTGGTCATCAGTGTGAGTGCAGGGTGAGTGTGAAAGTGAGGGGCGAGACTGAGGAGTGAGTTGGCTAATTGCAGGGTGTATTCCCAGACACTTGAAGTAACTCAGCATGTTATTGAGGGCTGGCACAGGGTTTCAGTTATAAGTTAAACTATTGCTATTATGGCATTATTCAGAGCCGGACTGGCCATAGCAGGCACAGGGCATTTTCTCAGTGTGCCGGAAGGCTGGGGGCCGGCTTTGGATCGGTGGTGGTCATTTTTGGTACAGGGGGCCGGTTTTGCCCCCTGTTCCAAAAGCTGCTGCAGTGTTTTCCACGCACCCCACCCCCACCCCAGCGGCTGGTCCGACTCAATTGCCACGGTCTGTTCGCATTCCCAGTTTGGCCCTATCAAGGGATCGAGGGTTGAGGAAACAAATATTGTGCTCATCCTGCAACAATCTTCCAGTTTTGTGATTTCGGTTTCCAGCTCATTATATAGATGTCACAGACATTACAAAAATCAGCAGTCCCCTAAAGCCTAATTTCTGCACTTATCTGTGCATATTTGGAACAGCAAAAATAATTAGAAAGCATTTTTAATTCAGATAATTAAAGGGAACAAAGACAGAGAAGTCACATCACAAATGAATACATACTATTTCATTTATACCCCTATCATTGTCAAGACGAGGCCTTTGCAGGCTCTTTAAACAACAAATGGCTGGTATTTTTCTTTTGGCAACCCTACTTTATATTCCTTTTCATGAAATGCATTCTCACAGTATGGCAGTAAAAGTTAAACACAAATGTAAGGAAGAGGCAGAGAGGGGGCCCAGGGGGTACTGGAACCAGAAACAAAACTAAGCCTCGGTAACCAGTATGTAAATATGCAAAAACCAGTATGTAAATATGCAAAGCGTTTTGGGAGAAAGAAAATGTTAGTGAGGAATCCTGCCAAGCAAACCTAATCAAGCCTGTGAACTGGCAAACAAAAAGAGCATCGCCAGGTGCCAGCAAAGAGCATTCAGAGTACAGAGTTTCTGGCGATTTAAATCCAGAGCATCATAGGTTCTGCCACCCACACCATGAGAGTCACACCCAGGGCTCGAGTCGGGGTACCACGCAGGTGGACGGCGTCCCCCCCACTTATTTTACCGGGGGGGGGGGGGGGGGACGCTGTCCCCCCTGTCAAACAGCTGGACTTCACTCTTTGGCATCTCTGGGACGAGGAGTTGGGCACCTTTCGTGACGTCACTTCCTGTCGTGACGTCACTTCCGGTGACAGCGTCCCCACTTCTTTTTTTACGACTTGTGCCCTGGTCACACCTCGAACACGGCCAGGTTGTCAGACCCAAAGCAGCTCAGCAGAGGGCTCTGGCAGGAATGAGAAGCCGAGGACCTCCGAGAAATGTGACAGACAATTCAGACCATCAGAAGGGTATGCTATCATTCCTTGGGGTCGGCCGTCGTCCCTAGGACAGTCGCTTATCTGCCTCTCCCAGCACGTCGCAGAAGATCACACGGTGAGCCGGATGGACGCCGGGCCCGCGGGGAGCGCGCTCCGCTGTCTGCGCCGCTGACAGCTCGGTGGCACACACGAGGCCCGTGGGGACCCGTCTCTGCTTACACTTCTTATTTAATTGACTTTTAACTCGTCTCTGTTTTTTTTTTCATATTCAGAGAGGCGGGGCGGGGGGGGGGAGACGGAACCTGCCTGGCGGGCGCCGGCAGCAGTTCTCCGACCGTTTTCTTGATCACGTTGGAGAAACTCAAACCTCCATGTTTTTATACGGCGTTTAACAGGGGTGCTTCTCCCGCTTCTAAGCACTCTCAGGTCTGGCAGGCGGATAAGGACTCATGCTCCACCGTTCACCTGCGCCTTCTGCACACTAGCCACAGGGCACACCTGCTCCGCTAGACCACATCTAGGCCCCAGGCCCCTTCTGATGCTACAGGCGACGCCTCATCCAACGGACAATGCCGTCACCCCCAGGCCACGAGCTACTCTACCGACAGAAGGCCACTCCCCCTCCACGAGAAGACATCTCCATCACTTGACCACGCCTCCTCTGCTAGGTCACTTCCGCCCACGAGCCCATCCTTCCACCTTCTGAACACGTCTACTTCGCTAGGCCACAACTCTTCTATAAGACTGTGCCTTCACCAATAGGGCAACCATCACTCTGTGTACTCTGCACAGAGGCCAAGGAGTGGATGTGCATGTAGCCTGCACACATTTATGACCCACTGACAGACGCTGTGAGGAACTATCACGTCTTCAGTCTCAACTTCAGAGAGCTCAATCTTGTGTCGTCACACTTCAATCCACAATCTGGGCTCACCCAGACATCTGGAGGTGACTCCGTTTAAAGTGCACACTATACAAGTCATATGTTGCGTGAAAATCAACAAAAAATATAACACCTTGAAAAGAGCAATTTCACTACTAAAGCAAGCTAAAGACAGTAACATGTGAGTTGTAGGCAGCGATTGCATCACTGAAATGGACCACTTTAAGGGTTTTTAAAATCATCGGTGAGAAATCGACCAGTGATTTGCCAGTAAAGTAAGAGACACAGATATAGAGTGCAATAAGTAACTGTTTCAAAGTCCATTTTTACTTGTACCCAGCAGGACCTACCCCACTTAAAGCCCCAGGAGTGTCTCTTATGAAAAAAGTGCTTCTTCTATTGGGCCACACCTTCTTCACGAGTCTGCCTCTCTCCCAGTAGGCTACATCCCTTCCACGAGGCCATCCCTCCCACTAGGCCAAATCTGATCCACGAGACATCAATTTCACAAGCCCACTTCTCCTCTCAAGAATGTGGGGCACATGCATGGAGCATTTTTGTATTCGCAAACAGACCGATTCGCAGAATCGGCCCGTTTGCGAATACAAAAAAAGCTTTTCACATGCATCAAACCCAAATTGCGATTTGGTAAACTGTTCCGAATCGCAAATTGGGTTTCGAGATTCGGTATTTGGAAGGGGCGTGTTAAGGGCGTCCCTTCCAAATACCGAATCCTAACAGTATGCATGAATGTTTTGTGACCATGAATGCGGTTGCAAAACATTTGCATATTACCACCGAATTCAAGTAGGTGGTAACCCAGTCGCAAATGGGAAGGGGTCCCTTTTGGGATCCCTTTCCCTTTGTGAATGGTTGTAAAAGGATTTTTAAGAGCAGGCAGTGGTTCCACGGACCCCTGCCTGCTCTTCAAAAAATGAAAAGAAAACTTTTCATTTTACTTTTTGTAAAGCACCTTGTTTTCCTTTAAGGAAAACGGGCTGCTTTACACAAAAAATAGCTTCATTTAAAAGCAATCACAGACATGGCGGTCCTCAGCAGGCCACCATCCCTGTGATTCTTGCGATTCCTAGGGGGTTGCAAAGTAGCGATTTGCGACCCCCTAGGAATCGCAATCTGAATCTCTTTGAGTTTCATGCATTGTAAATTACGATTACCTAATTGCGATTCACAGGAATTCGCGATAAGGTATTTGCAATTTACAATGTTCATGCATGTGCCCCTGTGTGTTTTTCACTAGGTGACTTCCAAAATTCACAGCACTAGTTCGGCTGGTCTAGACCACACCTTTTCTACTTGACCACACATGTTCTCTTGGCTTTATCTCTTCCATCACAGCTTCTCTTCTCTGCTAGAACAAATCCCAGATCACCAACAGAACATCAGAAACAAAAATAGCATGTGGCCATAATACCGTGTCAAAAATATCGAGGACCAAAATATTGAGAAGGGAAGACCAAAAAGGTAAGTATAGATTTGCTATTCTTAACTCCACAAATACATAGCTCGAAGATATATATATCATCAAGGTGCATATTTAAAGTAAAACTTTGCTTATCTACAGAAGCTTACAGAAACTTATCTTCACAACATTTGTGACCTCTATGTTATTGACAAGATATTTTGGTCCGCGGAATTTCTGTTTTTGATATTCTGTCTAAATCCCACAAACCCATTGAGTAGGCTAAATCTCCCACTACACCACGCCTCTTCAACTAGGCCAGATCTCTCCCCCAAGCCACCTACATTCCCCAAGTCCACGTTTCCACCTGTAGGCCACCTTTGCTTCACTAGGCCACACACCCTGCACAAGACCATATCCCAGCTCCTCCCCTTGGTCACGCTTTCGCAACGTGTTGTGCCCAGTGACAGGAAGCCACATACTTCTTCTTTAACAATGTTTGGGTCTCAACGTGTTGATGTAAAATTAATGCCCCTTTGCTCTGACCTGTGCATCCAACCAGGGAAGAACATGCTGTGGAATTAAAAAGACCTTTAAACAAATGCCACTGCAATTTAAAAGTTTTGAGACAAACAAAGGAATGGATGCAAAACCTTTATTTTTTGTGAATTTAATTATTTAGGTTGCTAAAAGAAAAATACAGATAACATTGCTGCTTGGTACATTAGGCACATACATAAACATCTTCCATAGTGCGATAGGTGTCAGGGTAGCGTAGGAGGGCCAGAAAGGAGCAGCGAAACAGATCCATCAGCCATTCATGCTACCATACTTGAGGAGTCTCGTAAGGATGCAAATCCTTTAGTCAATGCTTCTGAACCACTGACAATTCCTCTAGGGATTGGTCAATTTCATCCATTTGTTTGCTTATCTGCACCATTATAAAATATCATAATATACTTAACCAGCCTTGACTTAAAAAGGGGGAGCCCAGATCAATTTCTAGACAACATACCTCCAGTGCAGATGAACACAAGTAACTCCTTTTTTGTTTTAGTCTTGTTTGGCATTAACAGTGAGGTGTAGCTTGAGTCCCTACGTCACAGCGATGTTTGGGCTCACATCACATCTTGGCAAACGCGTCACCTGGGAGACTTACTCAAATAAAAAGAAATTGTGGATGGAAGTGCTTGAATCAGTACTTCTGGTCCACAGTGAACATCTTTGAGCATGATTCTATTGGAGGGGTAGTAGGCCCTACATAAATGCAATTACAATTACAATTGCACCAGTTTTAGCGTGTCCATGCCATTGCAGTAGGAGCAATAACCGTATTTAATTTGTCTTGTCTCTGACCCAAAGTTGGAGTCCAGATCAAATTGCTATTTCAAATTTCGCCAAGTGAACACGGGCAGATCCAGAGATGTTTTGCACCTATTGGGCAACTGAATTTCCTGTAGCGCTGCAAGAACCGGGTCAACATCTAGGCATTTCTTTGAACATATTTGTACCATTTAGGGTGGCTCACTGAGATATAAAGAGAAACCTTTTTAATCAGAACCAACTCCTCCACATTTCCACTGCATTTTTTTTCAGTTGTTTGTGGAATTAAGAACTAAGATCAAGAAGACGTAAATCAGTGTTGGCCCTACTATCCAGCAGCATAGCAAGCGGGGGCGGTTCTACCCAGGCAGCATGAGTTCTGGGGTGGCGGATCCCCTCCGGCTTTCAACTCCGCCCATCATGGGGCAGAAGACACAGTGACCATCGCCACCCCCCGCTCTCACCTGTGGCCGTCACAGGGCGGCAAACGCCCGACCACCACAGGCAGCAAAAGGTCTCGCTACGTCTCTGCTACTATCCTGACACCTGTTGCGAGTTAGCAAAAAACACAACACAGCACAACACAGCAAGGATTAAACTTATAAACCAAGAATACAAAAAAGTGTGGATGGAAATGCTTCAGCAATCACACTCATTTCATCTACCCTCGAAGAAAGAAAAGCGGACTCAACCCTCACACATGAGAACACGTAACCTGTAGGCACACACAGATTTCTTTAGTCTGCACTCAATCCAGTATTTTGCTATCTCCCTGACACAATGGGTTGTGGTGGAGGCAGTACTGAGGCGGTCTTGCTCAAAAACCTCTACCTGTGGAGGAAGATTGAGGCAATCAGATGATATCAGTTTTTAAAAAAAGTGAGCAGGCGTGAGAGGTTCAGTGCTAAAAACAGTCTTAAAAGCAGTGGTACCCAACCACACAGGTATCAGGGTGGCTCTTCCACTAAGGCGGAGGACCGTCACTCCACTTCTCTGAGAGCAGTGGAAAAGGGAAGAATAAAGTGATAATAACATCGTTATTATCATTTTCTTTTTCATAGCTACAGGGCTGGGTCAGGGAGGGACGGGGCAGGTGTCACAGCCTGGGAGGAGGAGTGGTTTTGTAGTGTGGGCTGGGCCCTGTTGCGCACATTGTAAAGTTAGCAAAGGCTTACTAGAAGTTTAAACGCCATTTTACCTTTTTGCCGCTTTTGCACTGCATTTAATTGTTGTTGTAAGTTAGGCTGCGTGAAATCCTTCACATGAGTAGGGCTTGCTTTCAGCATCCTTAGACTTACATCGTGACTCTAGTCTGCACACTGAGTTCTAAAGCCTACAAGGTCATCATTACAAAGTAGCTGTTTTTCGAGCTGATCAGCTCACGTTCTAGCCATAACATATATGCAGCTGCAAGCCAACGTGATTCTGGCGCCTTTAATATCACACTCTAAGCATGATTTCAAACACTTGGAAGAAGCGCATATTTCCAGACAGACAGAGAGCTTTTGCAGATCCTGATGTGATTCACACCTGCTGATCTTGGAGGTATGGGGTCCCCTAAACAAGCCTAAGAGACCTTCTATATTTTATAAAACATAGTTCCTAGCTAGGGAGGGTGATTCACTATGCGCTATAGGACCTATTTTCACCATCATTGTAATATGATTTCTCCCTTTGTGTTTTATGGAATTGTAACAATGCTGATCATATTATTTCTAATCATATGTCTGCTTATGTTAGCAAAGATGCCGCATCTTAGAGCATGCCGTTAAAATAAATATTTTAACCTTACCTGTGTCTCTTTTTTACTCCTGTTGTGGACTGGTATGAGAGTATAACGAAAGAGTGTTTTTGCTTCCCACCATTCCTGAGTATAACCTAAGTCGCATGTTCTGGGTTGTCTAATCCTTGGTTCCTTTGCTATAGGACGAAGAGCTAATGTGACACCGATGCTAGCTGGTTAGGGTTTCTAGGCACTGAGGTGAGTTTTTTGCTACACCACAATTCACTGAGGTCCTGGGTCTCTGTGCACAGTTCTGTGTAGGAGCAGAATCCCTGCGACAGTTTGTGCACAGGAAGTGCGCATGCCGGTTTGGCTGGTCATCTTGGGCCAGCCAAACAGTCATGCGCACTTAGCATGTTCTCCACCAGACTATAATACACAGCCTGGGTGGAGAACAAGCACAGGGTCCCAGTCCCAGTGCCGAACCACGGTGCTTAGACCAAACACAACACTGCTAACAGCAGCATTGGGATTACCTTAGGAGTGCCTGAGTGCTTCCTGCTTCTGGGACTCGCCAGGAAGAGAAGCAACGACGGAGGAGAGATGGGAGCCGTGAAGAGGTAAGTGGTTTTAAAAAGAATATTTTGTTTTTCACCCCCCACCCCCTCCCGTTCCCTGCCAACCACAACTGGCGGGAATGTATACTAGACATGAACTGGAGCCATCATTGGTTTCCAAATGCACTCATGCAGGCTGTTCTTCCTATAAAGCGTGGTGCCCTGTGTTGCTCTGGGAGGGCCAGACGCATCCCGAAATTTCAGGATCTCCACCTGGGACAAATGTACACAGGGTGACTTCAAATAGGAATATTTTACATAGTTGCAGATACTCTTGAAAATCTGGTATGGACTCAGCAGGTGTAACATATCACTGGACACTACTGATCTAAGGCATTACCATGGAATCCCATTTACAGGAGGTTCCGACAAAGGCAATCATCTCTTGAAAATCCGGAGGATTCTAATTCAAATCTGACCAACTTCAGAGTGTCAGGTCTACTACTACTACTACTAAATGTCAGGAGAAAATGGAAGAACAAATAATATTGAAGGAAAACCCCAGTACAGGTAGATATTAGAGTTAATATTGTTTAAAAACTAAAAGTAAAGGTTACATATTTAGGTTTAAGATTAGGATACGCAAAATAGAAAGGCATAGGAATAAAAATGAGGGGAGGGATGCAAATCGCGAGTGAGGTTAAAGGTAAGGTTGAAATGTAGGGAAAGGCAGCAAGCTATATATACACGGAGATGGCGAATAGCAGGATAGCATAAGGGTTATCTGGAAGTGAAAAGAAGGGAGAAATTTAGCCTAATTGGAACAGGAGGTAAGAGGCGCTTCTCTGCAAATAGAAAAAACGAGAACTTAACAATTATTTCAAATCACCTGAAAAAAATGTACCATCAATATTGAAAAAAAGTATTAAAAGTAGGCACACAAGATGAATCCCTCTGAGATGTACCACCCTTGAGATTACTTATTTCAATGTGCCACTGCACCCATACATAACTCAGATATGACAGGCGCGTAAAACGTTGGCCCACGAGGCCAGATCCATGCCAGGTTTTCAGGATACTGAAAGGGGTACAATCTAAAAGGGTGTCTACATATTAGATTTCAAGTTGCTACGATTAAGTGCCTTCTTGAAGATTGGCTGAAGGCACAGAAGTCTAAATAGCCCTTAAAGCCTACAGTGTTGAAGTGATTTCACTTATATCTGCAGGTCATCAATTTTACTAATACATAAATGAAACAAGAGGAAGTGCTGGGGTGTGGTGTGTTCTGTATATAGGACAAGCTACGGGTGGATGGAATGCCAAGCCTGCCGAAATGGAAATGGTTACATTTTAATTTTTTCAAGCACTGTTTTCTGACTTTTAGAAATATGACTTGGCAAGTGTTTTTTTAACTTTTGTAAAAGAATTGATTGCAGAAGAAACTTCTTCCAAAATATATTTTGGTGGCAGAATTCCACCTCTATAATTGAGAGGCTGCTGACATTGTTGTTTGAAAACCTTCTTTTCAGGAATTTGCTTCTGCTAGTTAAAGCATCACCTACAAAGTTTGCAAACATTTATAGAAAACTTCATGTTAGCAGAGGGAAAGCTTTGCAACACAGCACAGCTCTCGTTCTCATTGTTTCATTATCTTCCCGGAGTACAGGCAATCACTTCTAATAATGGTATGTCACCATCTTGTACTGGTTAAGAGTTATGAAATAGCAAACAATTTCCTACGAAAAATATTAAAAGATAAAGCTCGAGGGTTCAAATTACACTGCTGTGGAAGATTGAGCTTTCTTATATGCAATATTTTAGAAGGAAATCCCTACAAGGAGTGTGAAAATATTAAAACAGAAGGTTTAAAAAAATCAGTGAAGAGAATGCGGAATAGAGTTCATGGTTCCACACTGACTAAAAAGAAAGCGATAAGAGTAAACAAAACTATTGAATATATTATCTATGAATTCAATTTTTCGAGGGGATCAAATATCCCCTTCATAAATTTCCTCAGGAAGAGAAATCACTGTATTTCCCAGACTCATTCAGTAAAAGAAGTGATATCACTGGTTTCCTACAAAAAATATCTTCGAATGAAGAAGCCAAGTAAACTGACATCATTCGCATCATCTATCTCCACAGGAAGTAACATCACTGCATTTTCTTGCATTCATCTGAATACGAAGTGCCATCAGTGGTTTTGTGCCGAAAACGCATTTAAAAGAAGAAGCCAGGCAAGAGGACTTAATTGTCCATCATCAATTCCACAAGAAGAGACATAATTGCATTTTCAGCATCCATCTGTACAGGAAGTGACATCCCGTCCTACCTTCTCCCTGCTCCAATCAACTCCTCAGGATGTCTAACGTCCAGGTGTCCCTTGCAAAGGGAAGACGTAGAACAGGCCTGTTAGGCCCTTGTGCCAGAACCCCTGTTCCAATCATGTGCCTCATCCAACACACGACACTGAGCTGATCTGCCGCTGGTGCTGGGGATCAAACCGTGAGCCCTGTGCTCTGGAGTCAGTCACCCTGGCCGCCGCGCCACACCTCGCTCTTGGATGGCGGTAACGAAATGCTCTATTGCCTTCCAAACGCGACCATGGCCCCTCCTTAAAAGTATCCTACATGCTGCAGCTCACATAATCCAGGGCCTGAAGAAATATGATCAGATCGCCCCCTTCCTGCTGGAACTCCATTGACTCCTCTTGCCGGCCCTTATCATCCTCAAAAACAGCTGCAAAATTTACAAAACCATAAGGATCAGCCCTCCCTGCTTAACGTGCATGCAAGCTCACCATCTCTGGTGGACCGCGGCACCCCCGCAGCCAGGATATCATCAAATAGGAGACTACGAAGTGGAAAAAATAAAAAAATGACAGTAGGCCTTTTCTATCTTCGCAACGAAGAGCTGGAACAACATTCACATGTCCACCAGGACCATGTCAATGCTGCTGCAATTTAGAAGGAATTGAAAACAGACCTCTTTGAAGAACACTACCTCACCATGCAGTAACAATACATTCCTGCTCCCAGAATCCAGCTACTTTTACTAACACTTGTTGACTGTATGCTTTCCTTTGATCCTCTACAGTGGTCTAGCAACCGTGGGCGGGGGGGGGGGGGGGTGGATGGTCCGTCCCGGCTGGGGGTTGGTCTGTCCCAGGCAGCATGCGTTTTGAGGGCGGCTCTTACCTGCATCTGTCGGAGGGCGGCAAGGGCAGGAATCGCCAGCACCCCCCCTAGTTCTTACATTCGGCCGCCGAGGTGGCAAACACAGGCGCTGCTTTGGGCAGCATAAGCCCTAGCTATGCCACTAAGTCCTGCGGTGCATTTTGATTAAGGTTTGCACAATGCAAATGCCACATACATACATTCATAGCTATTGAGGTATTAGGGTGTGTCTAAGCACGGAATATCGGGCAACGTTCCGTGGAAATTCAATTTTCTATTAACCTAAGCTGATAAGTAGTCTTTCTCATTTGTTTTAATCATATATTGAAGTTAAGGAATTGCGCTTCTGCAAGGTTTTAAATATGGCTGAAAATGTAAATATGATTACGTTTATCCTAAGGTGACATGTGTGCAAGCTAAAATAGGTATGTGCATACTTTGTGCTGAACACCTCCAAAGTAAAACAAAAAATACACAAACTACATACCTTTAGAAAATGCTAAATGTGTCAACGTTTTCCATTTTGGTATGGACATTTTGATTTTGCACACCCACAGTAAAATGCTATCTTTTTACAGGCAATTTTAGAATGAAACATATAAAATACTTCAATATTATAAGGTCTGCAAACATTTACATATGTATTATTTCTCCTTAGTAACAGATGATGTATGTGGTTATGAGAACATTTTGTGTTGTTCTTTTTAGAATTGCTGTTAGGATCATATGGCCTTTGAATCCCTTAGTTCCAAAGATAATGGTGCCCCCCTAGGGTTGATTTATAGGTCTGGGAGCAGGGGGGAATGACACAAACTAAGTAATTAGAAGGGACTCCCTCCCGACATACCCAAGTTTTTACCCACTTCAAAGGGATTGAATAGACACTCTGAAGCACAAGCACCTAGTCCATGCTTTTACCCACCTCAAAAGGTTTGAATAGACAATATGACTGAGACTCAATGCGATCGCCACTTAAGCATAACATCAACAAGCTCAGCTCGAATACTGTATTTTAAATATTGAAGTATAAATATAGACAAGGATTGTTTTATGTACTTTTAATGCCTCAATGGTTTTACATTGTGAGTATTAATTAACTGTACAATAAATTACTACTACTACTATTTGTTTTATTGGGGGCTACCAATAGCTCTGTGAGCTACCCATTGTTAGACAGCTCAGTTAGATATCAATCAATCAATCAAAGAGAGTTTATAAAGCGCCTGGTTACACTAACTAATGTGTCCCCGCGCTGTGTTTATGATTCATTTTATTCTTCAATTAATTTTCCACTGTATACAAAAGACAATTTTTTTAAATATAAGAAAAAATATTTTTCTTCCATCAAAAATACAAAAGGTAAAAAAAATGAAAAATGAAACAACAAATCTTTTTTTAAAGAGCAAATATACACAGAGAAACAATTGCTACATAGATGACATATTTAACTAAAGTGTGTGTGCACATGAAAAACCAACCATTAAATCTCCATACTGAGACCCCACTCACATCCTAACCTTTCACACCGTGTCACACCAGCACACAAACATCACACACATACACCTCCCAGCCTTAGTCAGCATACACGTGTGAAATCACGGAGAAGACCCTTCATGAATATCCGTGATTGTGTCGCCAGCTGGGAACCAATGTAATCAGGTCAACGCATGTTTCAGTGGAGATTATTATTTATGTCCACCTTCATCAGGACCAACCTTTCTGGATTCTTTTAAAAGTGAGTGGTAGGGGATCATTTGAGATGGTACATGGCAACAAGGGTGTTGACCTTCGCTTTCCTAGATGCCCTAATACGATTGGCAACTCATTGGCAAGTCAGTACGAATGGGTACAAGTCCGACTCCAGTTAACATCGTAAAGAGGTGGATGACATACAGCGTGGATAAGAACAACACTGCATTTATCTTTGAAGGAATTCACACCCAGGAATGGTATCTAACAACATAAGTGGCTGAATAAAGATAGAATATAGCCCAGGAGGCACTCTCCCCACAGCTACCCTCCCAGGGCACAAGTCCTAAAAAAACAAAGAAGTGGGGGCACGCTCCAAGTTAGGTGGTCACCGGAAGTGACGTCACAACAGGAAGTGACGTCACAAAAGGTAGTCCCCTCTCATTACAGGGAGTCCTTCACTTTGACCCCCTGTCACACTGAGCCAGCCCGGCTGCCCTTTGTGACTTCTTAGCTTCACGCATTTCAACAGTGACAGGCACCTCTCTGCTCTATCCTACGGGTTCAAAATTGCTGAGGCCTTGTTGGACTTTGGCCCTTAGGGCAGGTTCACCCCTAGACTTTTTGCTTTTAAATGGTGACCTGGCAATGGTGATTTTTGGGGTTCTGCGCACTGTCACTGTGTCCCAGTGGATAGTGCGTGTGCACTTTGAGTGCATGTGCTGAGCTAGGCCTACCCGCCCATAGGAATGCATGGGGAATGTATGTGTCCCTGGTAGTTCCTGATGCGTGGGGTGTACGGGCTCGAGTTTAGTATGTGTGAACTCGTGAGAGTGAATGCTGCGAGATGGTGTATGCGGCATGTATGTGTCTAGAAGGGAAGTGCTACTTCTGGACATTGAGATATGTGTGCAGTGAGGGTGCTGGAGCGTGATTGGCTGGAGCTGGCTGGCATGCCAGGCTCCAGGAAGTCTGGATGGGTCTGCCCGGTGGTGAGTGTGAGATTAGCATGAGTGATGTGTGGGAGGAGTGTACCTGTTTCCTGGATGGGCTGGGTTTTCCCCACACAATGCTGGCTCCGCCCCCCTGTGGTGTGTCTAATGACCCAAGCCCTGCCAGTGAATAGAGAGGGTGGTTGAGGTAAACAGAGTACTCAAGAACCAGCTGCGACTGGTTCCGCCCCCACCCTGCACCTTCAGACAAAGGAAAATGGTGTATAAAAATGGGGCTGTGTCCCCACAGAGGTTGTTCTCTTCCAGGATCCTGAGGGGGCTGTTGCTGCTGCTGCTGGGCCAGAGGACCGCCACTTGGGGTGTCTCCCTGCCTGGAGACCCAGTGAGCTGGCTCTGGGCCCAGCCTTGCCCCCCCTGCCTACCTGGAGGACTTTTGCTGGACTTTGGGCTGTCCTCTAGCGCTGGGAGCGCTGGAATTGCCTCTTAGCGCTTGGAAGTGCTTCATTTCCTCCCCTAGCGCCTGAAAGCGCTTTTATTTGGCTTACAGCGCTTGGGAGCGCTGTATCTTCTCTGCCGGTGCCCACCCGGCATTTGGCTGCTTAAGTGCCGCCCTCGAGGGATTCCCCGGCGTGGGGATCCCCCTTTTTGCCCATTTTGCGGCGCGGGAGCTCACCCCGCTTATTGCCGATTTTTAAAGTCCCCTGGCAGGTGCCCACCCTGCCAGGGACCTTGCGCTGTGTTTGACCAGCCGGTGCCCACCCGGCATTGCCCCTCGAGATTCACCGCCGCAGCCCGGGGTGTTTAGAAACGTTGCAGGGCCGCTGCCTACAGCGACCCGGAAGTCCCGCCTCCTTCCTCCCAGTGCCGCGCTGCTATTGGCTGCAGCCGCGACCCGGAAGACAGTCACAAGACGCCCGGACGAGGACAGGACCGGCGAGGCTCCCTTCTGCTTCCCCCGGTCTGGGGAAGCCTCGGTGAAGGCAGAGGTTCGCACGCGCCGGCGGGGCCCCCGCAGTGCAGGAAGAATCCGGCCGCAGCAACAGAGAGTCCCGAGGAGCGGGAGCTCTCCTTCTGCAGGCGCCGCCGGACTCGGTGAGTTGCAGAGCAGGAGGAGGGGGCGTGTCGGGACACATTGCCGGTGTCCAAACCCCCCCAGTATCGCGACCTCAGGGGCAGTTTCCTTTTGTTTCTGAGCGGCCCCGGTTGGCAGAGGGCCGCTCCAACGACCTGAGGGCCCATTTGTTGAGAAGCCCACGAGAGGCTCAAGGTGCCAGTGTTGAGGAGCCCAGAGAGGCTCTAGGGGCATCAGTTGTTTAGAGCCCAGTGAGGCTCTGGAGGGCCACATTCATTACTGAGAGCCCACGAGGGGCTCAGGCGCCACCATTGTTGTTTAGAGCCCAGCGAGGCTCCAGCGTTGGCCCCTCACTCACTTCACAGCTGCCCAGCACTTTGTGGGCAGCTGCCTCGTTTAGGCCCCCTGACATTGGGACAGTTCTGGTGTTCCTGCCTATGGACAGTCACAGGTGGTGACTTAAGTGAGTTTAGCGCAATTGTTCATTGTTCTGCACCTCTGAATGTGTTTTTATGCGTCATGTGCCTTACAGCTCTGAATGTATTGTTGATGCATCATGTGTTTTCCTCCCTACACCTCTGAATGAATGTTATGCATTGCATCATGTGGTATGTTCTTACACCCCTACAGGTATTGTGATGTGTAGGTGGTTGTTTTCTCCCTAGTACAGGTGGTGCTAGTGAGGTCCTGGTTACCAGTGATTACTGGTTGTGTGCTATTTTGTGCTAAAGTGTTTTACATTCTAAGTGCTATTTCTGAAAGTGTTACTTCTGATTCCTGACAGTGGTCCAGGTGGCCCTGTCTTGTACATATCCCTTGTAAATTCTGCCCGTGCCTCTGGCACATTGTAAAGTGTGTGTTTTATCTAATGTGTTTTGGTGTAATACAAAGGCTATTATTATATAACCTTGTGTGGAGTTTCCTTTGTGGTGGGCCTGGGTGTTGTTGCTGGGGTGCGTGCGCAAATACTTAACTTACATCGCCTCCAAGTTTAGCCTTGCTGCTCGCGCCACGTTACCTAGAGGGTGAGCAGGGGTTATCTTGGCGTGTAACTCCCTTGCCCTGACTTGGTAGTGGTGGTCTCTGACTGACTTTGGCGAAAGCCCTGGCCAGCCGGGGATCCCATTTCCAACAGGCCTTTAAACCTCAATTAGCACGAGCAGCCTTATAACTCTTGTATAATTACAGGTCGCGATCTCACCAACTGTGGCATGGTCGCATTTGTTAGTGTCTCTCCATCTCACGGTTGTCCCGGAAGAGCTCTGGAGCCTCAGGCATCCAGCTCTTCTTCCAGGAAAGAACAGTGAAGCAGGGGGGACGGCGTCCACCCGGTAAAAACCCGGTAAAATAAGTGGGGGGATGCCATCCACCCGCGTGGTACCCCGACTCGAGCCCTGTACCCTCCTATTGTTTTCCAGTGGTGGAAGCTGCGTCCATAGCTTTACGATATTAACTGGAGTCAGACTTGTACCCAGTCGTACTGACTTGCCAATGAGATGCCAATCGTATTGTGCATCTAGGAAAGTGAATATCAACACCATAGTCAGGTGCCGTGGCGTAATGGCCAGAGCTGCAGACTTCGGAACGGAGAACCAGGTTCAAGTCACAGCATCGGCTCAATATGCTGTGATCACTTAATCTCCCCATAAATTAATATATCCTCAGCTGGTGCTCATGAAAAGCGCTGGTGTCGATGATTAAGTGTTGGTGCTGAGCACCGGAAACCACCGGGTCAAATTAAGCACTGCTTCGAGGGTTTGACTTTATGGTATTTCAGACAGGGATCTTTTTTGCAACAGGTCGTTACCCAGAGTCATGCAAGGGTGGGTTGTTACTATGCATTTTAGGGAATAGCTGCTACTTGAACCAAGCCTCCTGAAAAATAATAATACAGGTAAAAAAGAATATTTCTATTTTTTAGGTATTTTTTTACGTGTGAGCTAAAGCCTCCGATTTGAGGCACTGCATGGGAAGCTGATGGGCAAGAAGCAGTCTTGTATGTCAAAGGCCACCTGCGTAGACACAGTCCCGCCTCTGCGGGATGAGGTACACAGACCACCGAGCAGCAACGGATCGCCTCAGAGGACACAAAGCATCCAGCAAGCTGGGGCCAGACCATGGAGCCTGAAGGAATCTCCATCGACGCGCCTGCCGCTTCTCGGTACATGGTCTGCGTTGCCGTTTGCGTCATCCATACCTTGTTATACAAGACCGCCAGGGCACAGGCCTTGGGCGCACAATGATGAGCGCCTTTAACAAATTCAGACACTGTTGAGGATCAATGCTGGCAAAGGCCAACAGAAATGCTGGAAACACAAGCTCACATAACAGGCTCACTCTTTGTGGGTAGTTTGAGAGTTGGCCTAGCTATCAAGATTTTGTCTGTGGAATCTGTGCTTAATTTGAGACAGTGTTTCCTCATTAACACCAGTGCTTTTCATGAGCAGCAGTTACGGACACATTCATTTACGGTAGGCACAGGCAGATTAAGTGATTGCTCAGAATCACAGGATGTTGAGCGGACGCCGAGACTTGAACCTGGTTTCCCTGATATGCAGTGGGCAGCTCAGGCCATTATGCCACATCCTCTCCCCACTTTCATGGTTAGTAGTTGGTTCTGTTTTAGGTAGCGCTAACAGAAGACATGGGCTGGTGCAAGCTGCCTCGCGACGAGAGCCCCAGCACTCATTTTTTTTTTACAAATTTCCCTATGTGTGGATTCAGGGAGTGGGCTGGCTTCTAATCCCTGCCTCGCCCTTAAACATATTGTGTCATCCTAGGCAAATAATGCCTTTGTCTCCCAATGTGTCAGTCACATTTTGTGACTAAGCTGAAAATGTGCTTCGAAGCAGTCTCAATGCCTGCTTTAAGCACTATTTAACAAAGTGGAGAATGCTCACATCCAGTTGGAAGCTTAGCAATCGACAAAGCCATTTATGGACATGGAGGCTCCACCCAAGCCTTGTAAACACAGCCGCCATAAACCACAGAGCTGCGACCACAGGCTTCTCGGGCCTCCTCTGTCAGGGAAGTCATGCCTGGTGTGCAGCTCATGTTCGCAGCGCGTGATGCGATCATGCGCCAATTTTTCTTTGATTCGGAACTAAGGGCCACTTTCACAAAGACAGTAGTTAATCGGGAAACAGCTTTTACAACAAGGTTTTTACCACGTTGTACCTTTACCACGCATTTTTTATCAAGCATGGTTTTAGAAGGCATTTACCACGCATTTAAGGTAAGTTTGGGGGTGTGGACCCCCCACAAATATTTATATATAAATATAAATATATATATATATATATATATATATATATATATATATATATATTCACTGAAAAAACCATAGGTTATAGACCATATATAGTTAGGAATTAGCATTTACAAAACCTTGAAAATTCACTGAAAAAACCATAGGTTATAGACCATATATAGTTAGGAATTAGCATTTAAAAAACCTTATTTTACTCACACAAAACCATTGAAATTCCATATATAGTTAGTTGCACTAACTATATATCGCGCACCCGCAATCCACTGCTAATCATGTCACATATTACATCATTCATGACATGGTCAGTGACATCACTGATGACATCACTGATGACATCTCAAATGACATCACTGATGACATCACTGATGCCAACATCCAGTGACTGTATTTTTCTGTAAAGTTAAAATATGTCTTGAGTGGATGTATAAGTGTCTGGATGAAGGATTTAGTAGGTGCATGACTGACTGTATGAGTGAGTGATTAAACGTGTCTCACTGAATGCATGGGTTAGTGACTAAACTGTCTTAATTTGTGCATCATTATGTCTGTTGTTCTGTAAACTGCTGCATGTGTTGATCATTAGCTATACGAGAGGCTATATGTGTTATTAATTGGTTGCCCAAGTATTTCTATGGGAGATTGAGTTTGTGTGGGGGTGGCTGGAAGGTGTGTGACTCTATGCATAGATGTGTGAGCAGTTTATTCACTAGGTGTATGAGTTCAAGAGTGCATGTGGAAACAGCTACATGGGCAGTTGACTGTGTGCATGAGTGTATTGATGAGTGAATGGATATCTCAATGCTACATGTCATAGTAAGTACATATGTAAAACACAGTACATGTGAGAGTTGGCATATATAAATAACTGTGCATGAGAGCCACTGAATGAGTGAGTGGTTGTATCGATCATTGTGAACTTGTATCAGGGATTGTATAAGAGAGTAAATATGTGTTAGTATATGTTTCAATAAGTAAGGTGTGTTTAACTGTATAGTTGAAGAAATGGAGGTGAGATTGTTTCTTTGCATGACTGACTGGGTGTGTGAGTAACTCCATGGATGAGTGGCAGTGTGTGAGTGTCTGTATACACTGAGTGTATCTAAGGTTATATTAGAGTCTGAAGAGGTTTATCGTATTAGCACAAGAATGATGTCAAATGAGATGTCATCAGTGATGTCATCAGTGATGTCATTTGAGATGTCATCAGTGATGTCATCAGTGATGTCACTGACCATGTCATGAATGATGTAATATGTGACATGATCAGCAGTGGATTGCGGGTGCGCGATATATAGTTAGTGCAACTAACTATATATGGAATTTCAATGGTTTTGTGTGAGTAAAATAAGGTTTTTTAAATGCTAATTCCTAACTATATATGGTCTATAACCTATGTTTTTTTCAGTGAATTTTCAAGGTTTTGTAAATGCTAATTCCTAACTATATATGGTCTATAACCTATGGTTTTTTCAGTGAATTTCAATGGTTTTTTAATAGCAAATATCATAAGCTGTCGAATGTCAAGTACGTGGTAAGTGAAAACATTTTCGTGTTTATGCACACTGATCTGCTTTGAATGGTGCCCCCCCCCCCCTCATTTCTATTAGGAGTACTCTCTCTTTGCAGATAGTGAAAGGTAGTTAACGCAGGCGTTTGCCCCCGTTGTAATCCGTCGTGCCTGCTTCTCTCTCCATTTGATTGATTGTTATCCAAGTATTTACTGTTTTAGAATTAGTTCTCTTTGGTTCATTCTCTATTTACAAACAAACACAGAGTCGCAATACTCTGTTTAGTCTTTGCAGATAACGAAAAATCGTGTAAAAAAAAAGAAAAGGAATCAAGCAAAATCAGTAGGCCACTAATGGGATCTCTTATTGACCTCGCTAAAATAGAAACATTAGGAACAACCCCTCATGACAAATACAAAACTAGTGAGATGAACTGAACTCCACACAATGATGGCTGCAAAACAGCTCGGCTCCGCCACCCACCCCGCCCAAAATAACGATAAAGAACGGCTGCCATGATTGGTTGCGGAATGACCACGACGGAGCTACGAAATGGTGCTGCTCTCATGCTAACCCCAGCTTCAGTCTGAAACATCCAGAAACACTGTAGACTACCAATTCGATCAGTTCCGGTAGCGCCCCAATGTAACCCGGTAGAGAAGAACTAGCCCTCCCCTCTTTGACTGATGGTTCTTGTTGCCTGTCCCTTCTGTTGCCATTTAACAGAACTATTTAGCCTGCTGAAAGGGGTTGTGTTCCGACCGCTGGTTGGTGGAGACATTTTGACTATATTCTGTACCTGCGTTGTCGCATAATGCGTCATATGACGCGCCGCGTTAGCGCATCCGGAAGTCATCCGGGGCGCGCAGCGCGTAACGTAAGCATAACAAGTCATGTGACTTGTTAATAAAACTTTTCATTGGTTCATTTTACTTTTCTTATTGTAATGATGAAAGGCTTGGTCATATGACCTAAAAATTACGCTTTTCATTACTTCCGAACATTATTTTTTCTTAAATATATGTTATAATGTTCCAGGCTAATGTACTTTCCCGGAAATTTTACAACTGTCCTGCAAGTAAAATATATTCTTTTTTCGAGAAAAAGAGCGTTTCTTCGTCCCATGACGGAGCCGTTGAGCAAAAGAGGGTCGACCTGCTGTCTTAGTCGCCGATACGCCTGAATATGAGATTCTTATCGATCACTTTATGTTGCAGGAATAGAAAACACAACAGCCCTTGACCATTTATCTTTACTGCGTTCCTTCGTATTATACCTTTTACCCTTCATGTAATTGGTCTGCTTTATTTCACTTGCCTTTTAATGATTCTAAAACAGTCACTATTATTAAAAACTTTACCAATGTATATACTACTACCATGTTTTCTTTTAAAAACCTTTATTGTGAAAATGTCATTATACAAATACGAGCCTATAACCACGTGGGCCTGCCACAGAGCAAACTGTAATCGTATATGATGAATAGACATTTACACTGTAGAGGAACGTAACGGGCGGGCCATTAGGTTGCAAGAACTAAGGTGTCTAACAGTTACGGAATCGGTGGACGTACATTTTATAATTAAAATACGACAGGGCCAGTTACAATAAAATTATCTAGATATACATTTGCGGGCAAGTACCATGGGTGACGTTAATTCGAACTTTCAACAGTACAGTAATCAATAACACATCAGAACTTAATATCAATAGGGATGTCGAAATAGTCAATCAATTCTCGTCCCCGCCCGCCATGTACTTCAAAACTGCATACGTATCTCGTGATTTCAAGGTTCTGCAACCAGTACACAACAAGGAGTTACGAGTCCCATTTATTCCGGCGCCATTTTGGGCGAGGACGGGCAGGTCCAGGATATAGTCAAAATGTCTCTACCAACCATCGACTATGATGATGTTCATATGCTGTATTTATTAGAGTAACACTCATCTGTCCACATGAAATTAATTTGCCACAATCTAAACATGTCATTTTAATCTTTCCAAAGTTCTTCTAAATATTTGGGACCGTTTCCCTTGCCTCTGAAGCTCTCAGTGCCACTTCTTTGATGAATGTACTAGCAGGTCAGGGGTTCTCCTCCAAATCTCTCTTTTATGCAGCACTATAATTAATTGGTGCCACCTCTCCATATGACGATGCATGGTATAGTTACCACAACTATATTTTTTTTCGGTTCCTCTGGAGAGTTCATCGTGGCAGATGAAGCGTGTAACGTACCGGGCATTTACCTTTTTTTGCATGTACAGGAAAGGAAAAAAAAATTGAGCGTCCGAGTTCTAAGGTGTCCCAGGGCCATTTTAGAGGACCAGGCCCAAATCCAAAGAACAGGCCGCCATTTTGAGAGTCCTCTTGCAGCCGCCTGTCGCTGTAGCATCAAGAGCAGCCGAAACTCAGCTGAATGGCAACTGAAACGGTAAAGGGGCGCCCCACTACAGCAGACGAGCCTCCACCTAGGAAGGCCCATTCACGCCGGCTCCCCCCCCCTTCGGGCACCCCACGCCGTTATTCGGAGCAGTATTGTAGGATGGCCACACCAGTGCGGCAACTTGCTAGACATCACCTCGGTGGTAACCGAATCTCAACGCCTTGTGGTGTCTTCTATTCAAAAAACATTGTTATGCTGCCTTCGACCTATTCGCCGCAAGTGCGCACACAACTCAACTGCATAGCTTGCTAGACACCACCTCGGTGCCATCCGGATCTTGGAATGTCAGCACCTTTTGGTGTCTTCTCTTCAGAAAATATTGTTGCGCTGCCTTTGGCCCCATTCGCACATCAGTCCGCTACTGACGCCATCTCACAGGCTAATGGGGCTCCCCACGCCGACTTTCAGCATTGTAGAATGACCACACCAGTACAGCAACTTGCTAGACATCACCTCGGTGCCATCCGGATCTCGGCGCCCCACTGCAGATGAAGTGCCTCTCAACTATGAAACCACCACGGTGACATCCGGATCTTGGCGCGTTGTGCTGCCTTCGGCCTATTCGCACATCGGTCCGCTACTGACGCCATCTCACAGGCTAATGGGGCGACCCACGCCGAGTTTCAGCATTGTAGGATGACCACACCAGTACAGCAACTTGCTAGACATCACCTCGGTGCCATCCGAATCTTGGCATCTCAACGCCTAGTGGTATCTTCCATACAAAAAATATTGTTACGCTGCCTTTGGCCCCATTCGCACATCAGTCCGCAACTTAGACATCACCTTGGTGCCATCCGGATCTTGGCATCTCAGCGCCTTGTGGTGTCAGTCAGAAAATATTGTTGCGCTGCCTTTGGCCCCATTCGCACATCGGTCCGCTACTAACGCCATCTCACAGGCCAACGGGGCGCCCCACGCCGACTTTCAACATTGTAGGATGGCCACAGAAGTGCGACAACTTACTAGACACCACCTCGGTGCCATCCGGATCTTGGCGCGTTGTGCTGCCTTCGGCCTATTCGCACATCGGTCCGCTACTGACGCCATCTCACAGGCCAACGGGGCGCCCCACGCCGACTTTCAGCATTGTTGGATGGCCACACCAGTGCGGCAACTTACTAGACACCACCTCGGTGCCATCCGGATCTTGGCGCGTTGTGCTGCCTTCGGCCTATTCGCACATCGGTCCGCTACTGACGCAAACTCACAGGCCAACGGGGCGCCCCACGCCGACTTTCAGCTTTGTAGGATGGCCACACCAGTGCTGCAACTTGCTGGACACCACCTCGGTGCCATCCGGATCTTGGCGCGTTGTATTGCCTTCGGCCTATTCGCACATCGGTCCGCTACTGACGCCGCCTCACGTGCCAACGTATTTTCTACGCATTTTATACCCTATGCCGCATAACAGGTCATGTGACTTGTTTATAAAACTTTTCATTGGTTCATTTTACTTTTGGTTTCCTAATGATGGAAGGCTTGATCATATGACCTAAAAACAACACTTTTCATTGGATGAAAACTTTTTTTTTTTTCCCAAACGATGAAAGCCCCACCTTGTTTCTGGATGTTTCAGACTAAACTGGCGTCAGCATGAGAGCACCACCATCTCGTAGCTCCGTCGTGGTCATTCCGCGAGCAATCATGGCAGCCGCTCCCCACCAGAAGCCTGCAGGAGTCGGGGCCCCCAAAACTTTTGATGAATTCTCAAGGCGGAGGGGACGCTTTCGAGAATGGGGTCCAAGACCTAGCAGACAAGCGTCCGATTTCCAAGGTGTCCCAGGGCCATTTCAGTGGACCAGGCCCAAAAAGGAAAGAGCCTGCCGCCATTTTGAGAGTCCTGTGACAGCCGCCTATCGCTGCACCGCAAGAGTGGGCGCAACTCAGCTGAATTGCGGCTTTTGACACAGTGGACCAAAAACGGACGGAATGGCAACTGAAACGGTAAAGGGGCGCCCCACTACAACAGATGACACTCCACCTGGAGAGGCCCGTTCACGCCGCCTCCCCCGGGGCGCCCCACGCCGTTATTCGGAGCAGCATTGTAGGATACCAAAACCAGTGCGGCAACTTACTGGACATCACCTTGGTGCCATCGTTCTGCTGCCTTGGAACTATTCGCACAACAGTTTGCTACTGATGACCCACCCCCCGCGACGCCCCACGCCGTTATTTGCTGGGTGGCAACTTACTAGACATCACTTTCGTGTCATCTAGATTTCGGCGCGTTCTGCTGCCTTGGAACTATTCGCACAACAGTTTGCTACTGATGACCCACCCCCCGCGACGCCCCACGCCGGAAATCTGGACGTTGTGCTGCGTTGGGACTATTCGCACAGCCGACCGCTACTTCGTTGTTTTTCCCTAAAAATGTTTATATGTTATTACTATTTTTGTTTTCTTGTATATATTTATAAATTATTAAAGTTTTATAATCTTACTACTTTGTCGGAGTGCTATATATTTTTAATGTGACACATAATTGTAAAAACTTTGATGTACAAAGAGTCATCCCTGGAATCTTCCGCTTCACGCTCGGTCCCCTCCCCAATCACAATACAGGATGGTTTTCAGATAATAGCAACGCTTCTGCTGTGACGGATCTCATCGAGTGTGGGCCTTGATCTACTATAACTCCTTTGAAGAGGGGTGATTCTTTACAGCTGTGGCCATAAACTACATCTGCAGGGCTAGCTGATAGCCTAGGACCGGGTTGGACAATCGGACACAGAGGAAAAGAAGTGTCAGAGGGTGCGGTAGTGAATAGGGCGAAAGGGAGGTGTCGGGCGGGCACAGGGTGTGATTCTCAGGGAAGAGCAGCGCAGATGGGGGGAGGTTTATTACCCATGCATAAGACAGAGAGCGGGGGTGACCACTGCCTGGGCGAGATGCTTGCGAGGGTGGGGAGCCATGCTAAGGATCGACAGCGTGCACAGAGTGGGTCTGGTCAAGGCATCTAAAATGGCTGCCGTGCACGACAAAAGTGTGGCATTTGAAAAAAGACAAGATGGCGCAGACAATGTTTTTCAACACTTCCTGATTTCCTTCGAATCGAACGTTAACAGACGTTGGGGCATATTACCAAAGTTAAGCGATATTTATCCCTAACGATGCATTGCAAAGATTGTTTTACCGTCAGAAATTATCGCAGATAAACCTTGCTATTATCAAGGTTTATCGCAAATACGATAAAAAACGACCGCAATGCATTAATATCGCTGAAAACTCAGCGATATTCATGCATTACCGAGCTAATGCTCTTAGCCATGTTATCCACCTCCCATTGGATAACATGGCTAAGAACTGCTCAGGGCAGCTGTTACTTTTTGGAGATATTCGCGCTTATCTCGAATATTTCCAAAAGTTGATAATAGGAGATAGCGATGTTAGCGACTGTTTCCAGTCGCTAACATCTTGGCATGCCCACTTTGCATGTCATTAGTGATAAATATCACTCACATGCAAAGTGGGGCCCAAGATGGTCGCTATCTCCTACTAGCCGTCGCTAACTGGTGTTAGCAACAGCTAGGTAATACAGATATAATTTTATCTCCGCGAAGCGGAGCGCTGTTACAGATATATATCTTGTTTTTGAACGTTAATTTCTCAAAATGCACTGAAGCACATATATTGAGACCTAGCAAAGGCACATCGGGCTACCAGTCCCTAATATTTTACCAAGTTTCATGCAAATCCATTCAGCCGTTCGATTATTATTATTATTTTTTTTTTTTGCCCCGCGGGGCCCTTTTAAAACCTCCACATCAAACCTAGGGGGTCAGCGAGGATCTACTATGCCCCCTTATGGTCATTTGCCCCTTCGCTTTGGCCTCCTCTTGTCTCTCGATCCTACCGAGAGACAAGATGGTGGCCGCTACGTACTGTTTGGAATGTTTACAGACACCGCAGAGCCAATCAGCTTCGCTTCGCAAAGCTCCGTAACGCGAAAAGTACGCGAAGCGGTGCGCTGTTACAGATATATATCTTTTTTTGAACGTTAATTTCTCAAAATCCACTGAAGCACATATATTGAGACCTAGCAAAGGCACATCGGGCTACCAGTCCCTACAATTTTGCCAAGTTTCGTGCAAATCCATTCAGCCGTTCGATTATTATTATTATTTATTTTTTTTGCCCCGCGGGGCCCTTTTAAAACCTCCACATCAAACCTAGGGGGTCAGCGAGGATCTACTATTCCCCCTTATGGTCATTTGCCCCTTCGCTTTGGCCTCCTCTTGTCTCTCGATCCTACCGAGAGACAAGATGGCGGCCGCTACGGACTGTTTGGAATGTTGACAGACGCCGGAGAACCAATCAGCTTCGCTTCACAAAGCTCCGTTGCGCGAAAAGTACGCGTCCTGGAGCGCTGCCCGGTCCGCTGTTACAGATATATATCTTTTTTTAAACGTTAATTTCTCAAAATCCACTGTAGCACATATATTGAGACCTACAAAAGGCACATCGGGCTACCAGTCCCTACAATTTTGCCAAGTTTCGTGCAAATCCATTCAGCCGTTCGGGCTAAAAGTGAGGCCAACCGCCCTATGGAAAACTCAATGTTAAAAACACGTTTTGGGACCCCCCTTTTTTCTCGACCCCCCCTGGACGAACCCCCCCCCAATTTTCAGGGGCTGCTCAGAAACAAAATGTGCCATTTTCCAGAAAATTTCAGCCAATTCCGTCCACAAACGCCAAAGTTATTAGACATAGAATTTTCAAAAAACCCATAGAGAAAAAATCCTAACTATATATACCTACTGGCGACCGCCAGTAGGTAATATATATATATATATATATATATATATGTATATATATATATATCAAATCAACAGGAAAGCCCGATATGGAGGACTCTCACAACAGGTTGAATTCGGCTCCAATTTATTAAAGGTTGCCAATCACAGACAAAAGACTGCTGCTTCATATATTGTCCGTAGTCCGACGCGTTTCATGCTGTGCATTTCATCAGGGACTTTAGGAAAACATTCTGCTCTGCGGCTCGCTGATTTTAAACACCTCCCAATCATTACGTTCCCGCCTTCCTGAGCGTCACCGCTCCCTTGGCATTATGGATCTTGTGGTGTTTATATCTTACCGCAGTGGGTTGCAAGCCGCATACAGTTTAAAAGTCATTGTTTTTACCCAAGTGGGGGAGGCAAAAAGTCCCTTCTCTGTCCTGGCATCTTACTACCTTTAATGGCACACCTGCTCCATTACCGCTACACCCATTGGTGTCTCAGCTGGTCTGCCACCGCAGCGGGACTCCTCCGCGGCCCAGGCGTGGCCGCTCAACATCAAATCAACAGGAAAGCCCGATATGGAGGAGTCTCACAACATATACACAGCAGGTGCTCAGCGTTAGGGCCGGATCCTGGCCCCAAACAGTAACTCCTTCACAAAAGACACGGCACTCCAGAGAAGGTTACTCAATGGTATTTTATTTTACCACACACCAACTCAACCAACGCGTTTCAGCCTGGATGGCCTTAGTGACTGTTATATATATATACACAAACAATGCGTAGTAAAGGCATACATTGTAAACACATATGCGTTCTAATAAAATGTGGTGTGAAAAATGCGTGGTAAAGTCATGCAGAGTATTTCCCTGCGTAGTTCCGTCATACAACCTAGTTATTCCACACTCACAGGGCCCTATCCACAAAGGTAAATTTGGCCATAAACATAAATTCACGACCAAATTAACCGTTTTTATTCCTGCTGGGAATACACAAAGGGATTCCAAGCAGGCGAGGCCCATTTACAGCTGCCGAGGTCTCCTCTGTGAGTTGGAAAACTGCCAAAATGTGATAATTACCACACAACTCAATTCTGATCCCTGGACAAACTTTTGTTTGCAAGGGGCACTTCTAATCAGGTCCTCAATGTACTATACCCTACAGACACCCAACGCATGATTACACAACCCTCTGTAATTATACCCCTGCACTAACCCACGTTTGTCTTTGGTTCTGCAATTACAAGTCGGGCAGGGGTTGAATAAAGTCTGCGTCCTCTCTTTAAATATTGGCATGTCGAATCTGCTGACATTTATCGGAGGGAAAGGCGCTGTAAATACCCAAACAAGCAGATTTTGGCGCGAAAAGCGGCAGAATTGACAGTTTCGCGCCAGAATTGACAGGTTATGGGCTAAACTCGAAGGAGTGAGTGAACGTGTATATTTACATAGCGCGCTTGAGACTGGAGAGCTTCTATAGGCGGCGCGACAGCCAGACAGCAGGATATGAAAAATATTCAAAATCCAGACACATAAAAGTGAACTGTAATTACACGGGGACGGATGTCTATATCCGAGTGAAGGATTCGCTCCCGGACAGACGCAACAATACATCGAGCTGTCAAATGCTGCAAAGTGTTCACATTTTTTTTAACAGTGCCTTTTTTTCCGTAAACTTCCATTAAGCTGTATTTTTGTGCCCGTGGTGCCCGTCTCATTAGCTGGAGCAGGCGCTGCGCCGTGCATCGCCAGCCGCTGGGGCAGCCAGGGCTGTCAGAGAGGACGGCTCCCGTGCCAGCGGCAGGCGGAGGGCACTGTCCAAGGTCACCCGCCCGTGTCTGAGCGCCGGTGGCGGGAGCTGGGCACGGGGGGCGCCGGCTCTGCTGGGAGCGGCGAGGAGCGCCGGGCCAGGGCACGGGCCGGGCGCCTCTGATTAACTGCTTAACTCTCTGCACCTGGGGAAATAAGGAGTGGCACGGAGGCAGTGCCTGCTGCTGCTGTATGTGGGTACAGACATGCGGAGCGCAGAGGACAGAGGTCGGACTGCGACAGGAAATGGGCCCGGGAACCAATGTACGAAAGGGGCAATGCACAAATGGCGGGCTCCGGCCACCGGTGGGGCCTGTACCTGGCCCAGGGGAGAGGCCCATCAACACATTCTGCCGCCTTGGTGCTAGTTTTTTTGAGAAACGCGGAAAAAGAGAGGTTGGCTCCCAATGGATGGCATGGGCCACTACGGTCGTGTGTTCGGGCACGGGGGCACCAAGTGGGGGAGGCCCTCTTGGCCCTCACATGGATTCCCGGTTTTGCTGTGCCACAACGTGACATGCTCCTGCTGCACCCCGACCCAAGTAGTTTTTTTTGTTTATCTCCATTGCCGCCATCTTTTTTGTCCCGCCTGGAACCTGCTGCCCGACTGCCTTCCTGGGGCCTGTCGCGCCCCTGGATCCAGTCAAAGGTGGTTCAAGGTCCTGGAGCCCGTATTTGGAGAGCCTTCCCTGTTGCTCTGGAAGTATGCGCTGTCGCTGAGGACCAGCGTGCTGCATGACTGGGCGGGGGTGGCCTAGGGTGCATTGTTGGCGAGTCAGAGTGGTCTGTGTGTAGGCCATTGCCGAGTCAGGGTGAGGCCAGGGTAATCGGGCACAGCGGTGGCAGCCCGCAGGACTGGTTTTTAGGTCGAAGCCAACCAGACAGCGTGTTGGGTTTGATAAAAACGTCTTCGGGGCATTCAGAAAGCATTCCCGGGAATGTATCCTGCCCGTTGTTTACCATTGGCTTTGTGGTTCCTAACTCACATTTGCTTGCTTTCTATTTGCTGGCTTTATTCTTTTTAGTCTGTCCAGCTCAAGTTCGTCCCTCCGTGGAGCATAGCCTGTTTACAAGGGCCCCTTGTATTCTTCCACCAGTGTTCCTTTCTGTAAACAGGCTTTTAGATCTTGTTCTTATCTTATCACATTTGATGTGCATTCAGAGACAGAAATCAAATGCCAGGCTCTGTCTTCTGAGGGAGCTTGGCGTTTACTTTTGTTTCTCTGACCTCAAAGTGAGAGGATTTATGTGACAATGATGCTGGCTACTGGGGCTGTACTGGAGGAAGGCCGTATAATATTGTGTTTTTGTAGGACACAGCAACATTTAAATGTCTATAAATGAACTGTGCAGATATTTCAGAATATATCCAAATTAGGTAAGCACAAATGAAGTCCATTTTTTTGGTAAGTCTGGTGTGTGGTGGAAACAAATATTTTAATACAATCAAAATAAATTAATATACTAGGTGAAGGCATTTTCACACATTACCTTTTGTGGGCTGTATATTTTTGCCAGTAAAACTACATGTCTGTGCAAATGTAATGGTCATTTAATTTGAAATTGTGTTGTCTGCAATGGCAGTACAAACTCACACCATCCATACTCTACTTTGTGCCACTCAACTCTAGTCTACACTACACTACACTGCCCAAAAGGAAGGGCAGTCAGGGGACCTGAGTGTGGTTGAGGTAATGGGGTGCCTCGCCTCTATTGAGGAATGAATTACCTTACTCTGCCTCACTCCGACTCCTGTGAACCAGGAGGAACCCAACCCACAACCAGTGACTAGCCTTGACCCACACTCTCTAACACTCAGGGTGAGCATACCACCTAAGGCAGCATATTGACTGCTACTAAAACGGGAAAAAGAAGGGAGCTTCAGGCTGGGGTCTAAGGGGGCTAAAGTCACAAGTTCCCATACAATTCCCCTTCAGACCCAGAACCTGCAACTATCAGGACTTCCCAAGCTGGCTCAATTACAGTAGGGAAAAGGGAGCCAGCATGCAGCGATAAACAGCAGTGGGTGACTGGGGATGGCACTGCTAACGAGCTTGTTATCAATTTGGCTCGCGTGTTACCATGGCTTTCAAGATTGGGTGACGTGGGAGAAGTGTCCCAAGTAATCGGGAATTACACCTTTACCATTGCAGAGGATCAGACTGATCAGAGGATCAGACAGGACCGCCTGTGATTCATGACACTGGCCAGCGGTGCCGCTTTATACGCTGATTTTATGCCAAAAGCACAATACATTTGACATTAGGTTTACACTTGTGGCCCCAGCCTGCGGTGCTGCTAGAAAGTGTTCTATTTTCATGTAAGTACATTTTTCTAATTTTGTGCACAGCATAAGGTACTCTCTCTCTATTGGGGGGGAGGTTAGATTAAGAATTCTCCATAGTGTGAATACTATTGAGATCATAACAATACGAGTGGGCCTAGTACTGCTTGTAATATTTCCAAATGCGTTTTATGCCCTAAAGTATTTGATGTTCATTTATTAATTATTATTGAATATGTGTTTTGAATATAAACATTTTTAAATACATCCTATGTGCAGTCTCTTTTGGGATGCTCTGTGTATTTATCACAAGTGACTACTGTGCCTTTGCTTTCCACATTGCCTCTGATATGCGCCTGACTGCTCAGAGCCACACTACCCATGGGTGAGCACGGGTTGCACAGCGAGTGTAATCACCTGTCATTCACAGGAGCGGTAGGTTCTGTATGGCTAGGGCATCCCTTCAGTCAACCAGACACTGCCGGCTCCAAGATCTAACTGAACACCAGACGAACAGTCACTCAGGCTCTTATCACAAGTAGACTTGAGTATGGAAATGCCCTCTACATTGGAATCCCAGTCCATGTCATATTCCCATCCAAACCACCCAAAACTCCACTGCCAGAATCATCCTGAACATCCCACGAAATAACCACATCTCTCCACACCTGAACAATCTTCACTGGCTTCCAGTCCAGGACAAATGTAAGTTCAAGCTACTCACCTACCCCTACAAAGCTGGCCACAACACCGGTTCAGCTTACCTCAACTTCTACCAACCCACCAGACACTTTTGATCTGCGCCCCAGGCAAGAGCACACCTCCATCGCATTAAGAAGACCAGAAGCAGAAGATGCTCCTTCTCATACCTCGCAGCCAAGACCTCGAACGACCTCCTGAAACACCCCGGAACCTCCCCCTCCCTCATGGACTTCCTAAGGAAACTAAAGACATGGCTTTTCCAGATGAAACAGGCAGGATCTCCTCCACACCCCTCTCAGGCCTGCCCTACTCAGCGCCTGGATACCCTCAAGGGTGATTAGCCGCTCGCTGCAAATTCACAGAACATAACATAACAGAGCAAGGCAAGCCTTCGCACCCCTGTTGTAACATTGCTGGCATCAGACAGTTTCTATCAGGTTCCATGAACGTGTTTCACTGGGGATGGACACCTACATAAATAAATTACACTTCGCCTCATGTCCTAGGGGCTTCTCTTTGGGTCAACACAGGCGAATGATATATTTAGTGTAAATGTTTGCTGACACATAAATTCTCATTGGGCTCGTGCATTACAAACAATTCGACTGATACCTCCTGTATCCAGTGCTGGGCCACATCCAAGCACACCCTGTCGGAGAGAGTTCCTTCCAAGCAGGACTGAGCGTGTGTAATAAATAATCCCTGCGACTCCTGTCATCCAGGCGGGGTCCTTGAAGTGTGAGATGCTTCCAAGGAGGGTACTCTTAAGGTGAGCTCCCTCTCAACAGGGCACTCCCTACGTGAACCTCTTTCACCACGTAGCCCCATCAATGCACTACTTCTTCAGCAGTTGAGCTTCCTCCGGTGGTGAACAGTGGGCACTAAAGTACTCAAGCAGTGTGAGCTTCTTTCAGTGGTGCATTTTTGGTTCTATAATACTGTGGCAGGGTGTGCTCCCTACAGTTGTGAATTCTCAGCACTACAGTAATCGAGCATGTGAGCCTCTTCTAATGGTGCATCATTGGTGCTATAATACAGTCAGCAGCAGTGTGCGCTTCCTACAGTAGTGAACTCTCTGCACTACAGTACTCCAGCTGTGCGAACTTCTTCCAGTACTGCACTGTCGATAGTTTAGTCTTTGCATCAGTGTGAGCTTCCTTCACCAGTGAACCATCATCACTATAGTACTCCAGCAGTGAACTTTCAGCACCGTAGTACCCCAGCAGTGTACTGTCCTCACTATGGTACTGCAAAAGTGTAAGCGGCTTCCAATGGTTCTTTGTCGGCACTATTAAACTCCATGAGTATGAGCTGCTTCCGGTTGTGCTTTGTCGGCACTATTGTGCTCCAGCAGCATGACCTGCTTCTAGCGGTTCTTTGTCAGAACTATAGTGCTCCATCAGTGTGACCTTCTTCCAGCGGTTCTTTGTCAGCACTATAGTGCTCCATCAGTGTGTCCTGATTCCGGAGGGTATTTGTTGGCACTATAGTGCGCTATCAGCGTAAGCTGCTTCCTGCACTATATTAGTGCTCAATGAGTGTGATGTGCTTCCATAGGTGATTTTTGGCACTATAGTGCTCCATCAGTGTGAACTGCTTCCGGTGGTACCTTGTCAGTACTATAGTGCTCCATTGGTGTGACTGCGTCCGGTGGTGCTTTGTCGGCAATATAGTGCTCCAGCAGTGTGAACTGCTTCCGGTGGTGCTTTGTCAGTACTACAGTGTTCCATTATTATGAGCTGCTTCCGGTGGTGCTTTGCTGGCACTATAGTGCTTCATCAGTGTGACCTGCTTCCAGCGGTTCTTTGTCAGCACTATAGTACTCCATCAGTATAAGCTGCTTTCGGTTGTGCTTTGTTGGTACTACAGTGATCCAGCAGCATGACCTGCTTCCGGCGGTTGTTTGCCCGCACGATAGTGCTCTATAAGAGTGACCTGTTTCCAGTGGTTCTTTGTCTGCACTATAGTACTCCGTCAGTGTGACATGCGTTCAGCATTTGTCTGCATAATAGTGCTTCATCAGTATGAGCTGCTTCCAGTGGTACATTGTTGGCACTATAGGGTTTCACTAGTGTGACCTGTGTCCAGGGGTTCTTAGTCTGCACTATAGTGCCCCATCAGTGTGACCTGCTTCTGGAAGTTCTTTGTTGGCTCTATAGTGCGCCATCAGTGTGAGCTGCTTTTGGTTGTGCTTTGGCTGCTCCAGCAGTGTGAGCTGTTTCCGGTGGTTCTATGTCAGCTCTATAGTGCTCCATCAGTGTGACCTTCTTCCGGTGGTGCTTTGTCGCAATATAGTGCTCCAGCAGCGAGAGCTACTTCCAGCCGTTGTCGGCACTATAGTGCGCCATCAGAGTAAGCTGCTTTCGGTAGTGCTTTGTCAGTACTAATTTCATCAGTGTGAACTGCTTCCGGTGGTGCTCTGTCGACAGTATATCGCTCCATTAGTGTGAGCTGCTTCCGGTGGTGCCTTGTCAGCTCCAGGAGTGTGAGCTGCTTCCAGCGGCTCTTTGTCTGCACTAAAGTGCTCCATCAGTGTGACCGGTTTCCGGAGGTTATTTGTTGGCACTATAGTGCTCCATCAGTGTGAACAGCTTCCGGTGGTACCTTGTCACTTCCAGTGCTCCAGCAGTGTGAGCTATGTCTGGTGGTGCTTTGTCGGCACTGTAGTGCTCCAGCAGCGTCAACTGCTTCCGGTGGTGCTTTGTCAGTACTATAGTGATCCATTCATTAGTGTGAGCTGCTTCCGGTGGTGCTTTGCCAGTACTATAGTGATCCATTAGTGTGAGCTGCTTCGGGTGGTGCTTTGCTGGCACCACCGTACTCCAGTAGTGTGACCTGCTGCCGGTGGTGCTTTGTCGGCACTGTGGTAGTCCAGTATTGTATTGTATTGTAATTGCATTTATATATTGCTTACTACCCCTGACGAGGGGTTGAAGCGCAGTACTATGTGACTGCATCAAACTCGATGCCTTCAGCTGACGTGCTTTTGCGGCTGACGCGCAGTCTAATGCAAACACAATAGCACTTTAGCTCCTGTTCTAAATTATGAAGCCTTTCACATGCAGATACCTAGTGAGAATGACAGCGCAAATCACAATAAAGTCTTTTTAAGGCATTTATGTGCTGTGCGCTCCTGTTAACCAGCTCTTTCTGACCTCAATCAGTGACCCTGCAATGAAGAATTCTTTTGTCATTATTCTGCACAACATTAGACTAAAATAATCTAATATTTGCACAAATGTATTACCTGTCATCCTGACAGGGGGAGTGCTGGCTTGCATGCTAGCTAGGAACCTGCCAGTGGCGTCTCTTCCACTAAGGCGGCCAAACAGTATGGCGCATTTCGCATGTTCTCCATGCAGGTTGCATTACAGCCTGCGTGGAGAACATGCCCAGGCTCCAAGTCAGCGCCTGAGCGCCGAAACACAGCGCTCAGACCAATCACAAGGCTGCAGCGTAGTGATTGGCTGACTTGGAGCCTGTGTGTGCTTTCTGTTCAGGCCAGCGAGCGAGGACTACGGAGGAGAGATGGGGTGAGAAGGTAATTTTTTTGTATTACCAGCTTTGCCCGCGCCCCCCACTCCCGCCACTACCCCCTTACCTCTGATCCGCACTGACCGCCGCTGGAATCAGCATTCTATGTGATGTGAGGGAGTGCATCTAGCCTGATGCATTGGGAGAGGAGACTGACTGTGGCCTGTCAGACAGCCAGCTTGTGGACTGAGAAGTGACCCCCCAACCCAGCCAAAAAAGAGACTTACTTTGTGTGATGAGAGGCAGTGCAGCCTTTGAACTGAGGAGTGACTCACCCTAACACAGCCAGAGAAGAGACTGACTATGGTCTTATCAGAGACAGCGATGTGTTTGGAGTAAGGAGTGACTACCCCGATGCAGCCAAAGAGACTGACTGTGTGATCAGAGGAGCGTAGCTGGTGGTATGAGGCCTCACCTCCCCTAGTACGGCAAGAGAAGAGACTGACTTTGGCCTGATGAGAGGCAGTGCAGTCTATGGAGTGAGGAATGACCCACCCTAACAAAGCCAGAGAAGAAACTGACTGTGTGTGGTCAGAGGCATTGCAGCCTTAGGGGATCACGAGTAGGAAGGTGTGGTCAAGTGAATGTTTGAGGTGCCCGCTCCTATCGTTATATTGCAGAGGCAATGGTTTTACTCCGCTGCATTAAATTTATGAGTGACTTATGTCTGATTGAAGCAGAGCTTCAGTCACTCACCTTTGGCGCTTGTGATCCACGGGTCCAGTGACTCTATGAAGTACTGGCCCATTAGTCCTACACTCCATCTTGTTGTTAAATCTCATCCTCACGACAGCTGCCTGTGTGTGACAAAACCTAATGTCAGCTTCCGGTGGGCTCAGTTGTGCTTTCCCTCATGTACTTCTCTTCCCCATATTGCTATTTTGCTACATTTTTTAAATGTACAAATCCAAGTCAGATCAGTAAATCAAGGCAAAAAAAAGCAGCCGCATCATTTTGTAGGTGATTGTATGCATGGTGTGCATGCCTTCTAAATCAAACTTTTTTCCCTCTTTAGCCATGCGCCACAGCATTGGGGATGCTAAAAATCATTGGCAAAACCATTAAGCCCCAAAAGTGAGACCTATTGGCTTTCCAATGCTTGTTTAAAATTAGGAGTAACACCCCTTTTTTAGGCAGTTAATATTATGTTTCAAAGTATCTGTATTAACCTACGTCGCAGGTATTGCACACTTATTCTCTGCACATACTGCCAAAGAGAATCACATATTAAGATTTACATTTTTTATTGGCAGTAATAAGGAAGACAATGAGCCACAAGCAACAAAATGTTGAACCATGAGTACACCTTCCACTGAGCAGTTCCACAAGTTCACTATATGAGAACAGTACAAAAGCAGCCGCTTTTTAAGGTAGAAATGTTGACATCATATGGCTCAAGGATCCGGGAAGGAGACATGCAAAGAAGGAGACAATGGAGATACAATAGAGGAAAGGTAAATCTAAAAACAACAAGTTATCCCTCTAGCGCAACACCAGGGAGACAATTTCTAGATCCAACACAAATAAGAAGAATATAGCAGCTATGTACCTCGTGAGCCACAGGGCACCCCCTACACTATCAACTCACCCCGGGCTTAGGGACGCTCTACCATTTGAGCGGAGGAGAATCGGCCCATTTAAATGCCCCACAAGCCCCAGAGATGAAAAAAATAATGGTAATTCATTACCATTTTATTTTTCATCATCCTGTCCTGAACCGTGTGTCAGGATGGGGCAGGGCCTGATGAGCGGAAGCAGGGAGACGTGGTGGGCAGAGGGCTGCCTTCGCACTGTTTAAAGTGTGCATGGCTTTTTGGCAAGCTGTCTTGCAACGGCCAGCCAGACATGCGCACTTTAAACCTCTCAACCCTGCTGTCTTAATACAGTTGGCTTGAGAGCAAGTGCAGGCCTCCAAAGCGCTGCAGAGCACCGAGAGAGGTTGCTCCCACTAACCAGGGCACTGCTCTCATGCTGCACGTGAGCAGCACCAGGATTGGGCAAGGGAGTTTGCTAGTGTCGCACTACAGTCAACAGAAGAGGTCTGGAGCCGAGGATGTGTGGAGTACGTTTTTCATTTTGTTTGCGTGCCCTCCTCCACATCACCATAGATTGCAGTCGCCACTACCTGGGCTATCATCCAGCCCCATTAGAAACGCCTTTGCCGACAAGAACTGGAATATTTTTCCCTTGTAAACCACCTTCACCCAGTTTCTCCATTCAGCCCACGGATGCCACAAGTTCCTCCTTAATGCTAACTAATGCCCTTTTCCGGGGCCTGGGGTTAAAGTCTAGGAAAACTGGCAGAGGCCTCGTCCCCTTTAGCATGGCCTTTTTCTACACTGTAGAATGACTACGTTACAACGCATGTCATTACCCTACATTTTTTACTCCGCAAAATCTTTTACAATGCAAGGCTTTACACCGCAAAGCATTACAACGCATACCCCATTACAAAGCACGTGGAGTTAGAATAGTAAATTGCGTTGTAATGGACAATGCATTGTAATGGATTGTGTTATTAAGCCCTGAGTTGTAAAAGATTTTGCAGAGTAAAAAATGTGGGGTAATGGAACGCTTTGTAAATGTGTGCGGGGTAAAGTGTCATATTCATTCTGTAGATTTCGCCGACTTATGGGCGAGATGGTAAACCAATGAAACCATTCCTAGATCACCATCCAGCTGAATCCCCAATATCCTGGAAAGCACTTCCCAAATGTAGTTCATCATAGAATTAGGCCCGAGTCAAATTTAAATGATGCCAATGTCATTCACGTCATTTTGGCTATTTCATCTTACGCTTGTTATGTGAAATCCTTAAATTATGCCACTACGCTACTTTGCTTAATTTAGCGATAATTGCAGTACAGAAACAAAAGAGCATGAGGGGCTGTTGTCCATGGTGCTTTCGTTTTCCACTATTTCTTTAGTGTGAAATGTGTTCTTGCATCGAAATTTGACATAAGGTTTATCTTGCACAAAAATATGGCGTTACATGACAGATTAAAAAAAACAAAGGGGATGATGGACGGAGCGTTGACAATACAAACACTCACCCCCAGTCAACTGATATGGGTTTAGTCCATCACCGTTCTTTAGCTCACTCCGCCACCCAGTTCAGACATGGCCATAAAGAACGGTGATGGGTCAAACCCGGATCTTTTGACTGGGTGTGAGTGTTTGATTGGTTCAGATGCTCCGTCCATCACCACCCCCTTTTGTACCGCTTTTGGCCGCCATAAGTGTGGCAGGGTATGCTCAGACGTGAGTCCCTTGCTCACTTTGCCACTGGATTCAAGCAAGCCGGGCTGAAGACGGCTGTAATGCCAGAAACCGGTCCTCGGAAGCTTGTTTTCGGTCCAGGGAAGGCATGGCTTGGCAGTTCGGGCTGAACTGTTCCCATGAGGCACAGGGTCAGACTGATTTGCATATAGCCATGTCTGAACAGGGGTGGCAGAATTTCACACACCTCTACAAAGAATACACTAGGATCCTCAACACTCGAAGGTGGGTACTGTTGGTATATTATTTAGCTTCTCGAAGCATTCCTCCAGTTTCACCCTGGTATTTACTGCAGTCGTTCTGAAGGAGTCCAAATCAGATTTATCAAGCCTTTGAGTTGTCCTTGCATCATACAAGGTAATACAAGGACAACTCAAAAGGCTTCAGTAATATTTACAAGGCCACACAAGGGGTGATTCTCGTTACTTTGCGTTGCTTTGTAAAGAAATGAAGCACAGTGCAGCGGCTTGTGCTGGGTTACGTTACTTGTGCTTGTGTTTGGGGTGGTGGCAGCTCCCTGTTACTTCCGCTTAGCTTGTGGCCATAATAATCAGAACAGCGGTGATTTTAAGACTGATTGTTCGAATTTTAAAACGAAAAGATCGTATTTCTTTTATCTACATTTTACTCTGCCTAACCCTTTTTTGTTGTGCAGGTACATCGCGGGCGAGCTCTGACTCACCCGTTATTCCTTACAAGCCTCTCCTGGCCCCTTTCACCGCGGCTGTTGTTACGGTTGTGGCGAGGGTGGGCGGCCATCTTGTGAGTAGTCCCTCTCCCCAGCAGAACTGGTGGCAGCGTTCTAGCTGGGGGAGAGAGGACACCGCATAAAATTAGCATGCCTTCATTAGCGCGCAGCGGTCGCGCATGGCGGGCGCGCCTGAGGCGCGCCGAAGGTAAGCCAAAGGTCAGCCCGTCTGCGCCCGTCCGCGCTTCGGACGTGGCGGACGCAGGGCGGGCTGCCTTGCAGACACAAAACTCGATTAATACTACGATTAGATACACTCGATCGAGTTTGATGGCGCTACGCCCGCCGCTTGATATAGGGTTAACCTGTGTAAACATTGATCCAGCAAGCCCTAACTCTTGTTCTGCTTGCGGCTTTGCATGCTGTATTAATGACACTATTCCATTAGATTCTATCTTAGATTTAGCCTCTATTTCTGCGGCTTTAATAAATGCGCGCTCAATGTGCAAACATGCTTCAGAAATTTTTTCTTTGCTAGAAGATGGTACATTGGACCTGTTATTTATTACGGAAACTTGGTTGAATGGCTCATGTGCTCCCGACATTGAACTGGCCATTCCCAGAGGGTTTAAGATCCGAAGGAAAGATAGGTTTAGTGGTAGGGGTGGTGGGTTAGCTATCATTTTTAGAGACTCTTGGGTCCTTAATATTGAAAATTCGGATGATTTAGCTGAGGGTGAGATTGTGAACTTTTCTTTGCTTCTGTCCCCACATTTTACATTGGGTGGCTCCCTTATTTACCGACCCTCGGGCCCCTCCGGTCCTTTCCTTAAAGCTCTTTTAGAGACTCTGGTTCCCCGAGCAGTGAGGTTTTCTCATTTTTAACTGCTCGGTGACCTAAATATTCATGTTGACTGTCAGGAACGTCAGGAAAGTAAGCTTTTATATGACTCCTTTGATCTGGCCTCTCTAACCCAATGGGTATCCTCCCCTACACACACAGGTGGACACACTTTAGACGTTATATGTTCTAATTTTCCGCTGAAGGTTGATGCCCCCCAAATTTTAACGTGGACTGATCATCGGCTTACTAGATTTACTTGGTCAGCCATGAAAGATTTACCCAAGTCCTCTAGGAATTTGTGCCCCCCAAAGATTAATGTAGGCAATTTTACTGCCTGGCTTGATCAAAACAGGCCCATTCTGGGAGGGGAATTAGATCCTGCATTGCAGATTTTTGATAGTTGGATGAGAGCAGCAATGTCCGTCTCATCGAAGGGGACAGATTCAGGCAGAAATAGGATGACCCCTTCACAACCCTGGTATTCGCCCCAACTACGCACTCTTAAATTAGCTTTCAAAAAATTGGAGCGAGTATGGAGGGTGGCCTATTGCCCACAAGCTAAGGCAGCTTACCGCTTGGCACAGCGAGAAGATTATGCTAGCATTAAACTGGCTAAATCTGAATATTTTGCCAGAAGAATTGAGAGGGCTAATAATAACAGCCGTGAAATTTTTTCTATAGTTAAGAGCTTTCTTTCTCCCTGTGCTGAGCAAATATCGATGAAACCCTCTACTGAATGGTGTGAAAATCTCTCTTTTTTTAACAAAAATTGCTAAAATTCAACAAAGTCTTAGAGCAATCAGTGGGGGGAGTATGATTGCTGATAATGTAGGACTTAATGTTTCACCTATCCATACTATGGAGAGATTTATCCCCCCTTCAGTGGATGATACCTTGGCGGCAATCAAATCGCTAAAATCTGGTGCCCCTGGTGATACCTGCCCGGCCCGGGTGTTGGCTGAAGCGGCAGAATTAGTGGCATCAGAGGTTTCTCAAATAATGGGTTTATCCTTTACAACAGCTAGGGTTCCTAATGAATGGAAACAGGCTAAGCTTCTTCCTTTGTTGAAGAAGACAGGTGCGGATCCAGCTGTGCCAAGTAACTATAGACCCATATCTTTACTCCCAGCCATGGCAAAAATTGGAGAGAAACTTGCCTTTGCTCAGTTGAATGCCTTTGTGGAATCTTCGGAGGCTCTCCACCCTGCTCAGTCTGGCTTTCGTGCAGCCTATAGCACGGAGTCGGCTTTGGTGGAGATCACTGAGGCAATCAGGGAGTGTCTGGACAGTGGCGGCAGAGCAGCTCTAATTTTATTGGACCTCTCTGCCGCATTCGACACTGTCCCGCACTCACTCCTCCTGACTCGTTTGGCTGAGATTGGTGTGCTGGGTTCAGCACTAGAATGGGTGAAGTCTTTTTTATCGGATAGGTCTCAGCAGGTCTGGATCCCACCTTTTTCGTCCTCGACTAGGCCCCTTACTACTGGGGTTCCTCAGGGATCTACATTAAGCCCCCTGCTTTTCAATGTATACCTTACCCCCCTTATTGTGCTGGCCGAACAAATGGGAGCTAAAATTATAGCGTACGCAGATGACACGCAACTTTTATTTACATGGCCTGATGCAGTAATCAACACAGAGGTTATCTGTTCGTGCCTTTCTGCTGTGTTCAACTGGCTAGCAGTGGCACCGCTGAAATGCAACGAAGACAAGACTGAAATTTTGTTGTATGGCCAATTTCCGCCTAATTTAAGAGAACTCTTGTGGCCTTCTGATTTTCCCCAACCAGGATCAGTTACTATCCCTGCAAAGAACTTGGGAGTTTGGTTTGGGGAGGATCTGAGATTTGAGGCACAAATAAAAAAACTTACAGGGGTGTGCTTCGGATCCCTTAAAGCCATGAGAAAGTTCTTTCCTTATCTGCCATCTTCAGCAAGAGAGTCTGTTGCGAGGGCTTTAATTTTATCTCGGCTCGACTATGCGAACTCTCTTTTTAGCGGATCTCCTGCCTTCCTAGTCGCTAGACTACAGATCATTCAAAATGCGACGGCACGACTGCTGTGCAATGTGCCTAGTAGAGAAAGTGTGCGTATACATATGAAGGAACTACATTGGCTGCCGGTTGCTCAAATGATCACTTTTAAAATCCTGACATTAGCATTTAAAGCAGTCAATGAACTTAGGCCTTCCTACCTGAGGAAAAGATTTAGTCGCTATACCCCCACTCGGTCTCTACGCTCAGCTGATTGCAATTTCTTGAGAGTGCCCCGCTTCCAGCGAGTGCGTCTGGGAGGCCAGTCACTTGCTGTTCTCGCAGCACGGACCTGGAACACTCTGCCTCTACCCTTGAGATCGATTGAAAATTTTGTCCCTTTTAAGAAGGCACTCAAAACGTATCTTTTCAGAATTGCTTACTAGATTTTTTTATAACTCTTCTCTGCTGGCCACTTGCTTGTTTTTTTCTTTTCGCGCCAGGATACTCTGGTAGTAATAGAGCGCGTTATAAAACAGCTAAATAAATTTCAAGCTGGGAGGCGTGCCTATGCATTTAACTATGGATTGTTGCACATTCCCAAATTTACTAATACTATTAAACATGGGAATACTTCTAAATGCTACCCCTTATCCAGTGAGGCGTAATGAGGAAAAAAATGTTTATTCCTCCTTGTTACTCCCTCTTTCTATACATGATGCATTGCGCATCGCACACAGAAAGAGGGAATACATCTACGGATTGTGTTTTGAGCAAGAAGGTGATTAATAAATATGACCCCAAGATTATTAAATATGTAACCAAATCTTTTTCCACATTAACAGCCTCTCTAACTGTGGTTTCCAGTTTCTGCACCTGTACCTATATCTGATTGTTCAGCGCCATTACCACTCTGTTAGTCCAACTTTCTAATTTGTGCTCCATGACAGGAACAGCTGTGGCAATCTCGTCAGCTTTCAGGCATAAATCAATGCGCAGTGCATTTATTGAATCAGGAAGGACCCGTATCATGCTAGGGTCCGCTGATTCAGCACAGAACCTAGTGCCTGTTTTCTGTGCCTGCAGGGCGGAGAGTAAAATTTTTAACCTGATAGTGCTTTTTTTTCTGATACCAGAGTTAGGAATGCTGAGAAAGGTTTACCTTTTTCATGTTCTGAGCTGTGCTGTCTGAAAATAAAGCGCTTAAAAGGGCGCTCAGCTCTTCTATGCACCAGCGGAGTCTATCATGATACAGCCCCTGGAGTCAGTACTCAGTTGCCTGGAATGCCTCCAGCACTGCTCTGACCTTGTGATCCTGTGGTGGTGTGAAAAAGACCTTCCTGCCTGTTCTCCTGGTCCTCACATTGAGCAGAGGTAGGCACACTGGACATATAGCACTATGTAGGCATCATCTCACTAACTCAGCACTCCACTCAAGAGAGATTAACTTACAGGGGACCGTACCCCAGGACCCCACCACAGGCCGCTCGCAAGGCGCTCTGCTCAGAGAGGAAGCCACAGATCTAATTTGGCCCCAATATCCTGGTCAACCAGCCTTGGCAGGCACAGGGGAACCAGGCACAGGGGAACCAGGCCTCTCCCTGGCTCTTCCTAGGTCCCTCTGCCTTCAGTCAACACCACCTGCAGGCCACAGTCCTGGATAGCTATATAAATGCAATTACAATAAATCTGCGCAAAATTCCTCCACGAACCGGCCATCCACCTGGGTGCACTGGGAAAGCAGATTCGAAAGTCCTCTATTGGTTACTTTACAAATATTATGTTACTCTCTAAGTACTCCAACTAATCCTCATTCGTCTCCCTTTCCAATGTCCCTTAGGCCCCTCTCATGCACCCTGCTTGTCCTATAATGTTTTTAAACATTATCTGCTAGCCTGATTGTCGAGAAAATCTGAAGCCCACACTCCCTAATCTTACTGACCAAGCTACGTCCCTGAAAGTACCTAATGTAACTATGGCTCAGCCCTACCGACCCTTCAGAGGTGAGCCTGGCGTACCTGACTGTGGCCATTCCTTCTAACATTCTGGAGCCCCTAGTCTCCCGCCACTGACTCTTCTTCAGCTTGACCATCCTTGCAAAGATAATCCTGGTCATTTTACCGCAAGGCCAGTCAGGATGCAGAATCATAGGTCAGGTTTGCCAGTGACAGGGCTGGCCTGAGCATGGCCAGTCTCATAACGTCACGTCTGCATTAGAACTAATGGACAGCGCTTGGCTGATACCCACTTCGGTCCACGTCACCGCCCACTTCGAGCACTGGTGTGCCCCACTTCCACAACTTACGCCCCCTCTTACAGTGGAAAACACTAAAAGGAAGTCTTACTGGGTGCTGATGGCAAATGTCTTGCCTGGAGGAGGGGTCATGTGAGACACAGCTACTTGGACTCTCAGCAGACGTCCTCATCTATCCACACATTTGTGTCAGACTCACAGTCAGTGATGGTGGGAGCTCTCTAGACCTGAAAGCTCGCAGACAGAAAACCTTGCAGATTTTGAAAACTTCTCCTGTCCGTTGTAAGAAGGGGAGATAATGAGGTGCAGATCTGAGAACCTGGCTGTTAAAAAAAGTATCAAGCTGTGGCGGCTGCATTAAAAGGAAAGTGGGGTGGAGGGGGTGGGGCTCGTCATAACGGCCGCGCCACTCCCCCGCGCGGCGGATTCCATGCCTGTGCGGACGTTCCACGGGAGTGGGCGGAGTCAGGACGAGCTTAGCTCGTCATGAGCACAGCTCCACTGTGCCTCATGATGAGCTGGGCTCGTCATGAGTACCGTGGCGTCGCGCGCGCCCCCCCACCCCCGCACCGCGGGGAATTACCCCCGAGGCGAAGGGGTTAAAGAAGTAAAAATGTAGTCCAATGTGCATTGCTGTATTGGCATGGTGAGCCAGACATGTGTCTTGGAAGGAAGTGCAAGCTGTACAAGAGATACAGAAATAGCAATCGCTTCCTTTCGGGGCTGTTTCCTCCACGGAAGGGTTTGATTCCTTCTCAGTACAAGAACATAAAACCCATGGGAGCCCTGTGTACTGACAACCAGGGTCTATTTCAGGAAACAATTCTCACTGCATGGTGATGCCTTGCCGTGAGCTGCTCCATGGTCGCACTAAAACCTGAGCAGAAGGAGTTAAATCTGTGCAGTGGCAGAGAGTTTGGTGGGACTGGGAAACCAAAAGCAGCCAAAAATGCTCAAACCAGCTGCGCTCCCTTCCTTACCTTACATAATCTCTGTCTTTCCATCCATCCATTCTCTTTCTCTCCCCTGTCTCTGTTCCCTTTCTGATCGCTTTCTCTTTACCTTCCCTGCCCTCCATTCTCTCTCTCTTAAAGCTGTGTACCTGCTGTAATTAACCCCAAGGAGTAGGGAAAATGAGAGATGCACCAGGTAATACCCTGTGCTGTCAAACTGGCCTCCAAGGCCCCCAGCCTATTTGGGGAAATGCCCGGTGGAAAAAAGACCTGTCCGACCCTGCACAAATATGACGGATATCCAGTCCGACATTTTACAAGTTCAATATAGCTAATGTATTCGCAATAAGGTATATGCTTCACATTTGTGACGGAGTGAGGTTCCTCTAAACCAGCAATACTCTAAGTATGGCGTGAGGAGATGTTGAAATTGGCCCTTGTATGGCGGTGCTCTTAAGGCTACCAGTCCACAAAATCCTTCGAAGACCCAAGGGACAGTGTGACCATCATGGGTCATACTGCATGATTTGTGGTACCAGTTCTCCTGAGCAGTGAAAGACAGTCAGTAAGGCCTGCTCAGTTATGTATGCATCAAACCGTCCCCTGGTGCTGCAGGACCACGGGGGATTTACCCAGCTGTCGGATTACCCAGTCTGCCGGCCACTGACTCAGACCAGGACACACCATACACTGCCCTATAAAGAAACACATTGGCAGTATTCCTAACATACATGCACCACTGCTCAAATGTCCCTTTAAATGGCTACTACAATACCTGAAAGCGCTCACTTGACAACAGGCATGCCAATCATTCTGGATGATGGGTACGCGATTCAATTCAAACCTCCAGTGTCATCCATGAAACACCAAAAACATTCACCAACCCTGAGACACTGGAATTATGCGATTGCTGCATTTTTATCATAGTTATAGATCTTCCGGATTTGCCACATAATACATCTGCCACATGATCTGCATATTTTACCCCCAAAAATTATGTTTCTAGGTAAAATGGTTCAAAAGTTACTAAAAATGCAGCGACAAGTGTTGCCGCACAGGGGAAGGCCATTTGGAAAGGTTAACTGGTCAACTTTCTGCTGCTTATTGCTATATTTGGGTGTTAGACTGGCACGAATGAGGTGCAATCAATGCTAAGACTGTTAACAGGTGTAAAAACGTTAAAATACTGAAGGAATAACACAAAATGTGCTGAATTAAGCTGCATAATTTGCCTTTTTTTGCCACCTAATTTACTCAACCCTGCTGCATAATTTGGCCCTCTCCTGCCATATAATTCCAGTGGCCCTGCCGACAACTCATTCATAATAGGCCTATTCACACAATATCCACGAAGACAAACCAGGCCCTTCTGAGATGGAAATCTCAGAACAGTTGGGGAAAATCACCCCTGAACAACAGAAAGCGCTACAATACCGGCGGCAGATTGTGAGCTATACAAATGCAAACAACACAACAATGACACAAAACACCTCCAAAGCTTATTCTGATATGTGGGGGTTTCAGAGGCAGATCTGCTAAATTTCCTGAGAGACTTGTACGACTCTTTTTGACGTAGAAAAGGAGGCTTAGTCACACCATAGTGAGAACATTATCATAGCTATTTCCCCGAGTAGTGATGCTGACAAAATCTGCACTTAACACCTGCACAATTTTGCACGAGGCTGATGTACTGACCAATATGTGCAAGATGTAACTTTCAGGTCATGCGAGTGTTATGATGACACTGATTGGCCAGAGCAAAGGTGATCTTTCATTCGTCAATCCATGCGAATGCTGTTGCGAAATTTGCTCGATCACCGTTGCAAAACTGCTGAGTCACCGGCTCAGTGCAAGTGATTCTCGTGGGCGCTAAACACTAAAATCAGGGGAAGTGCCTGGTCCGCCGCACGGCAAGAAGACAAAAGAAGGCGCTAATTATATGTCGACAAGGTGTCCCCGCTCGAGAGCAGTGGAGAGGCCTGCGGAGGAGTGAGCGCCGCAGAGCGGTGATACACGAGTGGGCGCGAGACAAAAGGGAGCGCTGGAGAGGAAACACCGCACACCTACGTCGCCGGCAGGAGCACTTTATACCGGAGCCGCGCGCGGGCTTTGAACCTGCGCGCGGCCTTTGAACCCGCGCGCGGCCTTTGAACCCGCGCACAGCCGTGAAAAGACGTCAACCTGGGAGCTTCCATTCTAGGGGAGGGGGGCGCACCTTGGGTTATTTTAGAATAAATGTTGCTGATTATTAACAAGGCTACTAAAATGCTTTTTTAATTCTTTCGAAAAGAAGAAGAAAATCTCCAGTACAAATCTAGCCCTGCTCCAGATCACGGTTTCCAGTGCAGCTCCAGGGAGGCTGGATATATTCCAGATTTAAGAGAAATAAATGTATATGGAATGAATCTACATTGATCCTACTTATGTTTTAGTGTTTACACTGAGTATCTGATACACATACTGCAGAGGATGTTGCTGTTCAGGGCCTTGCATTTTTCAATTCTAGTTGTAGTTTTAAGAGAAAGGGGCATTTTTAGATAAAACAAAAGTTTTACATACTACTTGCTGCTCCTAGAGCTGAATGCACTCTACACTTTCCAGGCCTGAATCTATACAACATAGCTTGGCGGGTAAACGCGCCTACTGCGGAGATCTGTATTGCAATGCATTAAATGGGCAGCTACTGCAATTGATTATTATTATTATTTGTTTTAATGCTCTGCAACGGGTTTAAAGTCAACAATACACGCAACAGTGGCATATTAAATAGGGTTATGTTTGTCAGTGCTTAACATACAGACGTAGTGCATAAACGTGGCCCTAGAATAAGTCAGGTCTCGTCAGAAATGCTACATTTAAGTGCCACAGAACATACAATCATGTCAACAATTTCTACGTTTCGGTCTGTTTGTCGTAGAGACGTATTTTTCCTCCAACGAGGGATGCTGTCTGGGGAAATCATTTGAGCTATTAGTGAGAGAGCTGTTGCGTGACTAGCGTTCTGCGCTGTATCAGTTAGTGGAGTTAATCTTCAGGTATCCCAAAAGGGCAAGCGAAGGATCATTTTCAGTCTGGGTGGCCTATAAATTCAGCAGCTCTACTAGCAAGCATTGGCAATGTCAACAGGTCTTGCTTTTTGGAACCTATTGGCTTTTGGTGATTCTGTACAGAATCATAATAAAATAAGGCAAAATTGCACGACTTCTACTGGCGGTCGTGTCATTGCTGTGACTCACACATACATCAGAACATGTGCAAACTGCAGCGTAATTTTTGTACCAATCCAAGATGGTGGACACCACTTGGACCAGTACATTAAAAAAACGTAGATTCTTTAGCGCGACTGCTAGAAAAAAACAATTTGGGGAGCTGGGAATAATGGAAGCGAGAAGGGAAAGACAATGTACGAGGGAGAGAAGAACACAGGGATATGTGGGATGAAGTTTACCAGGGGATTGTGGCAGAAAGCACATGTGAGAGCAAAGACGAGGAACACTTAGGGAGAAGTGTAAAAGGGAGAGAGAAAAACAGAGTACGGGTTTGGGTGAAAAGTACACAGGTCGTGGGTGGCATGCAGTTTGGTGGGGAGGAGACAAGAGAGACATGCACTCTGTTGGAGTGCTTAAGAAAAAAGTGGTTCTCTAAAAGTGGGCAATGAAAGGACACAGGTAAAGATGCAATGCTCCATTGAAGGAACAAATACAAAATAGACAAGGAAAGTCACTGATCAAGTACCAAAGAAGTGAGAGCGAGAATCAAGTCAATCATTGGTAAGCAGAGAGTCGACTGTAAGCCCCTCTAAGTCTATGTTAAGCACCCACAATAGGTCTTTTGCACCCAGGCAGCGTGGCCTATCTGGTAGTCTCAACTCAAAATTAGATTTTCAGGAATGAGCTATATATGGATAGTTTCTTGCCAAATGCAGAAAAACTATTGTCCTATAAGAACAATGGTGTCACCTTGGGTCTATAGTTGGGTCTATTTTGTTCAGCCGCACACGAGGTATATTAAATGCACGTCATTAACTTAAAGTGAACACGTTATACCCGGAATTTACAGCCTAGTTTGCTTACAACAGCACTCTATACACCCTCATCCAAGAACGACTGCAATGATCAAAAGCTAGATGGCCAGAGACAGAAGAGTGGGTAGTAAACATAACGTACACAATGGGGACTCAGCTTTCCAAGTCTGTGGTTGCTATCGTGTTTTTGTAATAGGGAAAGTGTCACAGGCTCTCGTGGGAAAACATAGAACTGGCTGAGTGTGGACCCTACGATCTAGTAAAGTAGCTTGAAGGGATCTAGCTAATCTACCCACTTGTAAAGAGTCCTAAGTGTTTTGAAAGGCCCATTGTGAAACAGGTCATCAAAGCAATGAAAGTTTTTTTAAAGCAATAATCCCCTTCTCTTTCTTTCCTGGGTTTATTGCGATCATAGGATTTTCAGCTAATTGTACATTTGGTGCATATGGTTATGCTAGTCTTGCCTGGCTGCTGGATTCCTACAGGGCCCAATGCATTGTTAGGGGTGTGCAAAACTTGCATAATTTGTTTTTTTTCTGTTGCAGGTTTTTCATCGCATGAACTCGACCTGTAGGTATGGTAGCATTTTACAAGAGCACCTGTTACATTACACAAGAACACTTTAGAAACTTATTTTAGGCACAGAATGATTACGTGATTTGCCCAGAATCACAGGATGTTGAGCTGATGCCTAAACTCGAGGTTCCCCAGTTCCAAAGTCAGCAGTTCAGGCAGTTACACCACATCCTCTTGCTTTTGCATGAATATGTGAAATTTCAGCAAAATTATAGGAAATTTGTATAACACCATGAAATGCAAATCCGTCATGTTGCTATATATTTATGGATCTGTTGAGTGGGTCTGGGGAGTAAAATGGATAATACAGTCTACGGTACACAAGCTTTCAATCTGGTCCTATCACCAGGTGAGATGGAGCATTCCAGTTTCAGCCAGTTCACTGCAAAGCGAGATTGTACAGCCTGAATGCATCTCTTCCTATCAGGGATGTTAAATCCACCTTTTTCAAAAGGGAGTGAGAGTATAACCTAGCGTATCATATGGTGCTTACCCGCTCATACCAGTCTAGACATCGACATGTCGTCGCGCACAAAACAGACTTACTCGGCACAGCAGGTATACCAATGAATAGGTTTAGTAATTTAGGTAACACAACCATTGTAATGAGTGCAATATGACCTGCCATTGATAAAGGAAGTCTAAACTACCTCTCAATCCTAAATTTCATCTTAGATATTAACGGACGTATTTGTAGATATTGCCTACTTCTTGCCATTGCAATACCAAGGTATTTGGCCAATGTCTCAGCAGGTTGAAATGGGTATCCAGTTAATATATCTTCTATCTTTTGAGTGAGAGGAACAAACCTGTTTTATTTCAATTAATGTTAGTGCCTATGGGACCTCATTTATTGACCTCTCTAAATATAGATGAAATGTAAGAACTAGGTTTCTGGATACATCCCATTAGCACAAAAAGTAATCAACATTTCCCTTGAGGGGAAAGGTATGACTGTGTATTTATGTGTTTCAGGTGCAGACAGGCTAGTGGGTCCATTGCTAAAGCAAACAAGCATCAGCAAAGTCAACAGCTCTTCACTATGCTGGACCTATTTATTGGCTGTGTCAGTTTTTTATGCATGTTGTACAGCAGCACGGCTGCTGTGCAGCATGACTGAAAGTAACGGGGAAAAGCGCTATGATGGAGTCAGCGCTGGCAGTGTAATAGAGTTTTTCCCCCATTACTTTCATGAAAAACGCTGCTGTACAACATGGCTGAACAAAACATTGAAAAAGCTAATAGTGTTTGCATCGTTGAGACATATTGGCTTTGCCAAACCTTATTTTTCTGCCAGGATGGGTGGGTGGGAGAGTGAGTAACAACATATTTATTTTAAAAGTTTTATATAGTGCTGGCTAGACCCGGAGGTATCAGAGCGCTTTAGATGAGCATCAGATCATAGTTACAGGTTACATCATTACAAAGGTTACATAGTTCTTAGAGCATGGCAACATAGTTACTTGTAAGGTTGAGATAAACAATAAGCACAAATACGTAAGGGGAAAAGAAGGCAAGGTGAGAGATTCAGGGGGGTTGGAGTAGGGGAAATAGACAGATAATGAAGGAGGGAAAGAGGAAGGGAGGGGAGGGTGAGAGTCACAGCATGGGGAGAAGAGGGGAAGGGTGACGGGGACACAAACCGGTAGACGAGTCAAGGCAACGTCCAAAGTCAAGTAAGCTGTGATCCCAGGGGAAGTGATATCCCCTTCCTATCTCTATTGCGAGAGGCTCCCTTTACGCAGTGGACTCTCTCAGAGAGGTCTCAGACTCCAAGGTCTACATACTGGATCCTTCCCCAAAAAGGGGAGAGGGAGTGCTTTGGCAAGGGGTGCCATGCCATACCTCAAGTGTGAGTGGCTCCCTTGGCGCAGTGGACTCACTCAGCGGGTTCAGTTTTGTACAGAGTAGCAGGCAAGGGGAGAGATTCAGGGGAGAGAGGATAGGACCTAGGGAAGAGACAATAAGGAGAGACGAAAATAAGTATGCCTAAAGACCGACTGGGTAGGTGACTACCAAGGAGGGAGTCCAAGGCCCATCTCCCCTATAGCTAAACCAAGTAGCTCCATCAGGCATCAGACAAAATAGTTCAGTCGCAAAACATTGAGAGAGGAGGAAGAGACATAAATAGACAATAGGAGAGACGACAGGAAGTGCAACAATGTGGTTCAACAATATACTAGAAGAGAATCAACAAGTAAACATTAAATAAGACAATCAGCAATACAATTAGGGGAGGATTGAAAGGCGAGAGAAAGTAGTGGGGGGTATGGGACGAGAGGGAGTGAGGATAAGGGAAGAGACAACCATAGAGACAAAAGGAAGTCTGTCTAAGGTTCACAGAAAAACAGGGTGGGGAACAAAGGGCAAGGGCATGTGAGGGCTGAGGACAGAGGACAGAAGCTGGAAAGAGTAGGAGCGGAGAGGGGGGAAGGTTGCACGAGGTGCATAAGGGTTGAACAGAGGCCCGTATCAATAGGGATGATGGAGGGCAAGCAACAATGAGGGGTGAGTGGGAGGGGCAAGCAACAACACAAAAGGGATGGGAGGGACGCATAACAAGGAACAGGACAAGAGGGTGGGAGTGGCAAGCAATACCATGAAGTGGTACAGGAGGGTGGAAGGAAACAAGAAATAACATAGAGCCATGGGGGGAGGGTAGAAAGATTGGAGGGAAGCAGCCTGCAAGCAAATGCATCCTTGTGAAGTGCTGCAACTACAAGAAAAAAGTAGCCTATGTCCAAAAGTAAGAGCAATTGAAAGACACTCACTAGGCAAGGTATCAGTACTTGTGCCATTCTCTAGGGGAGGGACAAACACATGAAGAGGAAGTGAAACCGGTGTTTGCTGACCAAAGAGAAACAAGGAAATGAGAGCGACCATGAAGCCAGCCAATGATAAGCAATGGACAGGCTGTAAACGCTCTGTAAGGAAACAAAATGCCTTGTAAGCTTAAGCACATGTGCTCTTTCCTCAGGTGAGGCATAAAAACAAAGGCAGCAGGGGGCACCCATGCCTAGTTATCCTACAGATTGAATTAAGAGGCAGCCATTTATCCCGATTGAACCAGTGGGACTGAAAGAGAGTAGTTTAACAACATCTAGTAAAGGACTCACGATGCCCATTCTTTCAAAGGAGAGTACCAATGCTTCTCAGCAGGGATGAGAGGCTTTTAAAGGGTTAGTACCAGCCCTTCTCAACAGGGATGAGTTACTTTAAATGGGACAGTACCAGCACTTCTTAGAAGCAAACAGGTATTCTGGCAACTTCAAGCACGATCTGTGTGATGCTACAGGTGACACTTTTAAACAAAGGTAAGATAGTTAAGTGACTTAATGTGCCACTGCAGCATTTTCTTGCCTGCAAGTCACAGTTTCAAACACTTAGGGCCGCCTTTCATACATCTGAGGTCAATAGGAATCGTAAACCTGACAAAGTAAAAAATAAATTGCAAGTTGTTAAAATGTGTACATCTCTATGTGTAGATTAGGGAATATCTGCAGTTGAAGTTGAAGAAATTTATTAAGCGCACTAACACCTAGCGGTTTCTTGGCGCTGCAGTATTGTACCTAGACGGCCAAGTGATCAGCCGCGGCCCGTGCAGGTAAGAGCAGTGGGGCAGGGTGGGGGTGGGGGGATTTCGACAGACGACGGTGCAGGAACATTTATTATTTATTTAATTTTCGCCTGTGGTCGTCTGCTGAATCCCCCCCAAACCCAGCCCCACCGTTCTTACCTGCACGGGCAGCGGCTGCACGTGAGGGTTTTTGTGGCCAGATCTGAAGGCTTTATGACAGAAGTTTACAGAAAGATCCAAAAACAACTCTCAAAGTGAATATGTCTGAAAAAAACTAGGGCAAAGCTGGAGACTATGTTGGGGGTGTTTGTTTAATGAAAAAGTAGAAATTGTGTCAAGAAGGTATGCTACTCTCCACCTGCTGCTGCATTCTAAGGTTTTATGGGAAGGCTTTAAAACTTCCAGGGTCTGCCGTGAATAGAGGAGCCCGGCTTTTATTCCAAGGAGCGCTACCTTTCAGAAACTACAGGAGGCTGGCAAAAACAAGATGCTCTCCTGCTACAAAATGGGAATAAACAGCGGCATGAAGCTGGCAATTTCGTCCTTTTCTCAGCGGCACTCGAGTGCTTCTGTGCGAGGAGTACATTTTTCGCTCCCATTCTGCACATTGTCTGGACAATGGGTTTGTAAAAAGCCTGACTTCAGAGCAGTCACTTCAAAATAGCAATTTGTCCTTTGGTGTACTTTCCACCAGTATGGTACTAGAATACTGTGGTGAAAATAATGTGTTAGAAAACATTGCAGCACATATATTGGTGTATGGGTGACTTAATCATATTGTCCTACCGGAATATCATGGACAGAATATTGAGGACAGAAATATTGTGAAGGTAAGTTTATATACGTAAGTACAGGTTTACTTTACTTAACATGTGCACTTTGACCATATAGATATCTTCATGTTACACAGATGTAAAGTTGAGGATAGTAAATGTATACTTACCAATATGCCCTTACCTTCTTGATATTTGGCCCTCCATATTTTGGCCCTAATAGTTTGGTAGCACAATCTTTCTGTTTTCATTATTTTGACATACCATCTTACATATGATCCAAATGAATGGACCTGATTGACTCAGGGCTCTGCCCTGCAAGTCAGGTGCAAGGAGGTGGCCAGGATCTCACCAATAAATTGAAACAATTTCTCCAAACCTGAAGAAAGAACATTAACATTCCATTCCACTCTTCTTTGTATTGAAAACCCCCCAATTGTTTAGGGTTGGAAGGCATGGACCAGCAAGCCATGCTCAATAAAAGCGATATCTTACTGCATCCTTAGTATAGTGCTGACGTTCATCATTCGGGGCTGGAGGAATTGTTTTAAGATATTTATTAAAAAGTGGCATCACCACTTTGTACTTAGAGTTAGAACCTAGTTCCCATAGAAAATATTTTTTTTGTTTGCTAATGACTTTGGCGCAGTTTGACAAATCTTTACTAAACTTTCACCCCAAAAAGTAACTCACCGTAGTTCCTTCCTTGCCGAGTGGGGCCTAAAAAAAACGGGGTTTCCCAAAATGCAATTTCCAGGGGTATTTTTGAACAGCACTACAGTCAAAACGGCTGAACGGAACTACACCAAATTTGGCAGAAAGCTAGATCTTTACCAGAAAGCATGTTTTTTGTGATTTGGTGTAAATCCATTCAATAGTTTTAGGTAAAATAAGGTTCTAAATGTATAGCTATTTGGACAGTTGGTTGTGGGAGACTCCTGCAGGAGTCCTGTGGGTATGCAACTTCAAATATTAATGATCTGTTTGGCCGAGGGTGCTTTTTTTCCCCATCAGCCGCCACGCAGCTGTGAGTCCTGCGGGAGCTCACGCTCTGACTTGCTGGCCACAACATGAAGAGAAATGTTGTGGTCACCACTTGAAAACTCAGGGACTTGACCACTAGAACCAAGTGCACCCAATGGATGAGGCCCAACCAGGGAGAAAATTGTCTTGGTTTGTTTGTGTTCGGGTTCAAGGAGAACCTGGTCTGAGTCTTTGGGCTGGACTGTTCCTATTGGATAAGGATCAAGCCTGATTTTGATATGGGTGGGTCCAAACTAAGGCAGTCTGGTGAGAAAAATATCAATCAACTGGGATGTGTCCTCGAGTAATAGCAGTGGCTGAGATTAGTTCATCCATCACTTCTTTGTATACGCCAGTGAAACACCCTTTGTTTGACAGGTATGCCCAGACGTGGCTTGTGTGCTGACTCTGCCACTGCAAACAAGCTGAAGCAGGCTGATGAGCCCCAATCAAGGCAAAACTGGACTTCGATTGCTTGGGATGATCTGATCTGGTAGTTTGATCTGGTTTGTTCCCATTGGAGCAGGGTCTAGACTGATTTGTATATTATGGCTGGGCCCAAACTGAGGTGGCATGGTATTCAAAATAATGATGGACTCGGTTGCAGGCCCGGGTAATTACCAGTGGCCGAGATTAATTCAACCATTCCATCCAGCACTTTTTAACATTCTTACAGGCTTTTTTGAAGCACACAGAGGGCTTTGGACGCACAAGTTAGTCTAGGGCCAGAATACAGTGGAATGGGATCTCAAATGCCCATATGACCTCTGCTTTGTGTCAGTGGAAGTGAGGCTGAGTAAATGGCACCTCCATTGCTAAGGCAAGACACTGTGTTGTACTGCAATTAGGCATTGTGATGATTGCTTACAGGACAAGGGAGACTCTGGAAAAAACATTTGGTTGGAAATGAAACCTGTTTGGCACTGCTTTAATTGGCAGGGTGGAGGAAAAACCTTTGTTGCATAAATATATCCAATTACTAAAGGCAAATACTGCCGAATTCTTGACCAAAGAGTTGAAAGTGCCTCTGATATCAAGGCCATGTATGTGAACTCAGTTACTGCCCTTTACTGGGAACCTTGTTGTCCTGACTCCACCAATGCATTTGGTCCCAGCACTCCATGAGGGCCTTTGTAGGGTCTTTGTTTCCTTCTATGTATAGCCTGGTTTCTGCGTTTACTGAGAAAAACAAAAAAGTGTTGGGTGGAATGCTTGATTTAATCTTAGCAACTGGTGATTACTCAGTGGCACTTTTCTGTCCATCATTTTTTCCCACCAAGACATTCATGACAGAGAGACGCCATATGCAAATCGGGCTTGGTCCTGCTCCAATAAGAACAGTCTAGCCCAAACTGCCCGGCTAGGTCACTTCTAAATGGGGCCATGAGCAAACCCAGACCGGTTTCTCCTAGCTGGGCCTTAGCAGTGAGGTGCAACTTGAGTCCAGTGGCACAGTTAGCACGGGCCCATGCCGCTGCATACCTGTGATGGACGTGTTTCTTGAATTTATCTCAGCCACTGGTAATTACCTTAGTCTGCAACCAGTCCTTTATTTGCCAATCCTCGTCTTACTTTGCCTTGTACAACTTTATATTGGAGATACATGTCCCTGCTCTATGCTGCAGGTTAGGTAACCAATGGTCAGTGAACAGGCCACCGGAGCAGCCAATCTACTAGGGCACTTGGGCTCCCCCAACCCACAACTTCCCATCAGTTATGCACCTGAAAGATGAAAGTTCAAATACATTACAGTGTGTGTCTGACTCTTGCCCTGGCAGGTCAGATAGCCAGACACTGTTGGGCTGCACAGAAACAAGGGATTACACAGGTCATTCTAAGAATGAATTCATGCCACTGACTCCTCTGAACAGCCCCATACTGCAAATAAGGTGACATCAGGAAGCCATCAGTGTTGTCGCGCCAATGTGATGCAGTCCTGTGTGCTCCACTGTGTTACTCAGTTTGAGGTAGGCTGGGGTTTCAGCATTATTCTACGCTTTCCCATTTATCCTAGGGTATTCTGCAGCATTTACTAGCCCTCTGTAGGGTGCTGAAGTGCTTACCGATATGGCTAGGATGCGACACCATATGGGGTGTGTGGCTGGAAGGCTAGGACAGTCCTGATCAGGCTTGCTGGACTGCGCTCCCACCATCTGTGCTGGTGCTGTCAAAATGTAGTGACACAGCATGACTGCTGATCACATAAAAGGTGAAAGGGCCATATGTACCAACGCATTTTCCCATAGGCACAGAATGGGTAAATTTGATACATCTATCACAACATGTCTTGCATTCTGAGAACCCAAAGGTACTGCTGAGAGGCACCACTGCATTGATAGGAGAAATAGCAGCCCTTTTCACTAATCAATCCAATGATGCAACTCAGGAGTATCCTCTTGTTGCTCTCTTACTGCTTATGTTCACTTTCTCCACCAGTTCCCAGTTAAAGGTACAGCTAAGACCTATGTTGCTCTGAAAACTACACTTCAATATTTGGGTTTGTGACTAGCAAGTGTTAGAAAAGGATTTCACAGCTGCTTATGTTACACGATGAACAAAGTGAGGAAATACATACAAATGCGAGACTGCAAAAGGAGTTAATGGATGGATTTGCGCATCACTGCTGTCTTAGAGCACCCAGCCGCCACTAGGATGCCAAGATTCCCATTCAGCGGAGCCTTGGGGAGTCTAAAAGTGTTTACTTTTAGAGGTGCAACAGAGGATCCGATGGAACTGTCCTGGTCAGAACTAACGGTGTGCGAAATTTGCGAAATTTGTTGCCATGTAATTACAAAAAAATTCAAGAATATTGTGTGAAATTCAAATCCGTCATTTTGCTCTACATTTTAGCACAACATGTGGCCTCCCGTCAATTTTGTTTACTTAAAAACACATTTTCCTCTAAAAACACAATTGTCGCAAACAATAAGCATTCATGTTCTGGTTATTTGTGTTATTCCCACACTACGGCACTATAATTTTGTTGTTAATGGCGGCATAAGTACGTGAGGTGGAGTGATAGCGTAATTTCAGGAATTTTGACTAACAAGCATAATACAAAATTCAAACAATTATACGAATTGCACTGGCATAATTTAACTTTCACCAAGGCCTAGTTTGAATTTACGTCCATGATGTATACACTCCATCAGTCATACTTGTTGCCCTGCATGAGAGGAAATCCATGGAGAAGAATACTACCATTGATCTTGTACCAATAGGCATAAGGTCACCTGCAAGTGAAATTTCCCTTCCCCCTAACAAAATGTTTTTGTCAGATGTGTTTTTGCAGGACAATTCTTTCACAAAAAAAGTAGGTTTAACAATTTTTTTCCCAGCACACCTAATTTTAGCATTAATATTCACTTCTGTTTTTTTAAACTCTTGAGAACTTCTTAATGTCAACAAACACTTAAAAATAACTGCAAAAATGTGTCAAACGCAGGTTTGCAACTTTTCCAATTTTAAATGAAATAGGCCAATGAGATACTCCAGTGCTAACTGAATAGCTGTAGCCCTATCAAACTCCTATTGCGAAGCCATCTTTGAATGAAATATATTTTTCTCAAAAGACTGCAGGAAATAGGATATTGCACAAAATCAGCAATTTGACAGGGGTACCCTCTAAGAGCCATCATCACACTATTCTTTACAAATAACAAGAATCAGAGATGTGAATATGTTTCATGTCACTGGTTGAGCAGAGCAAACCTGCCAGCTCTGCAATGTCGTGAAATTGCAGTTTGACAACGGTGTGTGAAGCATCCTTAAAATATTTTTTACAGTACATTTTCCTTGTAATTTTTTTTTTCTAAAAGTAGGTTTAGGAGGGTTGTTTACTTGTTTTTAAAACTTTGCCAGCTACTTGAAGTTTCTGAATTTGACAAAGCTTTAAAACACTTCTTGAAATTATAACTATGCTGTATTTTGGTCTGGAATGGGATGTGTCCCTGTGTCGCGCTCTATAAGGTAATAAATAAATAAATTCAGAACAAGGGGCGTATAACCTATTATAAGAGGATCATTTCATGATACACCCACAGCCAGTCATTTTTAGTGATTAAGAATATCAGTTGTGGGGGTGTGGCTTAAAAAAATGAAAAAAAATAATCTCAGTTGTGATTGTCTTAAGCCCTCTAATTTGCACGATCTTGAACCATTATTTAATAGATAACTATCTAGAATAGTGGTTCTCAAAGTGTGGTCCACGGGCCACCGGCGCCCCAACACACCTTCTCTTGCAGCCCGCTGCTCTGCCTCCGACCCCCTGGTAACTAGAGAGTTGCAGCAGAGTACTGCTTGAGTGGAATTTTCTTTTTGCTGGTGTTAGCCAAGCAACATCGTTTTGTAATTCTGCACTTGCTCTCTGTAGTTAGTGAAGCTTGTTTTATGACTAGGTCTGACCTTCCCGTAAAACAAGAGAAATGACTGTAGAAACAAAGCCCAGAAACAACAAGCATTTGCAATGCGATAGGTCTCGCATTTATGAGAATTTGGGCTATTGGCATTGTAAATATTCATGTGCTGTTTTTAAAACAGATCAATAAAAGGCATTGTCATTTACAACGCAAATGCGAGACTTATTCCATTGCAAATGTGTGCTATAAAACTTTTTTGAAAGCTTTAGGAGCGAGTGTGTCCTACCTGCAACAGCAGGCAGGACAAAGCTATTTGAGAAAATAGTGCTGGGAGGCTGTAATTAAAGCCTACCGAGCAACAACGCACGTAACGGGGGTGTCGCCATGGGAGGTTACAAAATGAGACAATGCGGTACTAAGGAGGGACTACTAAGCCTTTTGACCAATGGACAGCCACAGTTTACAGTGGACAATGACACAAGCCAATGAAAAATATAGGTGGAGAGTGGGTGGAGCTTCATGTCCCCGCCTCAATACAGCATGCTTATCAGAGCAGCGCATGTTGTGCCCAGGCTCGACCTAAAAAACGATGTTGTAAGGGTATGTTTTGTGCTGTTTTAATAATACAGGTATCTTAACTAAACAAGCTTTGACAAAGTCAATGGGTCTTATTTATGAGACATTAGCACTGGCAATGATTTGTTAGCCATGGTGTATATTCAGCATGGCCGAAAATAATGTACAAAAAAAAGCTTCTATGACATGGCAGTCATGCCATTTTGTAGGCACACGCTAAAATGGATGCTTGCCCCTGAAAAATGAGGTGAGCATTTTTTTCTTTTTATTTATAAATCCCAGAAGGATTACTAAATAAAAGTTGACAGGCGTGTACTTTTTTGGTAATGCGCTAATATGCTTTTTTGAAAGAGGGATAATTGCAGTAGTGTAAGACTCATGATAATTTCTTTTTAACCACTGGTCCTGGTGAATTGCCACTAGACCCGTTAGGGGCTATCTTAGGCAAGAAACATGTCGACCTTATACACCACGCACGCCCTTTAACCCCTTCCATGCTGGTGACGGAACCGCTCCATCACCAGCCTCGGTCGCGCTGTGCTGGTGATGCAGCGGCTCCGTCACGGCCCGCTCGGCGCGCCTGCGCGGCGCTGATTTCACGCCTGCGCGGCGCTGATTTCACGCCTGCGCGGCGCATTCTATTGAGCGGGCGGGGCCGTGACGGAACCGCTCCGTCACAAGCACTTGTATGTGAAAACAGGAGTGTGACCCATAAACCAATCGGGATTGGGGTTCAAAGGATTCAAAGCAAATACATTATCCCAATAGGTATGAATGAAAAAGACAATTTATATTGCATGCACCAGGCATTACAAAGGTTAGAAAAAGGAGACACTTATTCACAAGTTTTTAAATCCAAAAATGATCTTTAGTTTCTTGAGAATCAGAAATTATTCAAGCCACAAGAAAAATATACAGCACGTAGTTAGAAAAATTCAAATGACAACCAATAAAACTTGGTGCTAAAAATTTACAAGTGAAGGAGTGGCGACGCAAGTGAAAGTGAGTGAACAGCGATAAACGGCGCAAGTGAGCAAGGTGATATATACAGTGATTAGCTCAACAGGTGACAAGTATTCAAAACGACTTTATATAATACACATAGTAATTTTGATGTCACAACTAGATGCGCCTATAATTTGCGCTGTGAAGTCGACGGCGTTTCGGTCCTTATAGAATCTGGACCATCATCAGGACTGGGTTGTCTCATTTGTGGTGCTGTATGCAGGAGTATTTTGGGGTCCTCATCCGAGGAACAGGCTCTGAAAAGTCCATACTTCTATATACTTAATCTTGGTCGTCTTAATCATACAAGGTGGGTAGATATCCCTGCCGTTCTGTTTGGTAGACCTGGAACCGGAGTACTCAAGGGTGCCGGTCACGTAGTGAATACGTCTAGGCAGCCAGCCGAAGAGGTCAGGAAGCCCGCGGTTAGCGTCTCAGTCGATGCTGAAAGCCGTCACAAGCACAGCGCGCCCGAGGCTCGTGACGGAGCGGTTCTGTCACGAGCATCGGAGCACCGCGCGGACCCCCCCTCCCCTAGCGCTGCAGCGGAATTGCCGCCGCAGCAAAGGGGTTAAGATCATTGTACCCAGCTAGGGCGTCTTTGTTTTTAGTAAGGTTAGTGAACCCTAGGAATACAATTCAAGCAATAGGGTCTCCCAAAAACTTTTTTAATAGCACACTGCACTCACTACACTACTTATTCCACACATCCACACGCATCAAACGGCTTCAACAAAAACTATCTCCGCCAAAGAGCCCCTAACGAGTGTTATTTTAAACTTTATGGCATTTTAGCAAATGTATATGCAGAATTTTTCCTTAAAACTGGATTTCTTTCTTTAAGGGGAGCGAAAATGATTACAAAAGGTCTGGCTCACTCACTTTGCTTGCTCACTACAATTTAGGACAGGTATTATGCCCAAGAAATGTCAAAGCTCAAGCCAGTGTCATAATATAGGTTTTATCTTGAAAGGACATGTGTGTGTGTTGTGTTGTTACATTAATCATGACATTCTTATGAAACTTAATTGATGATGATTATTATGATGCTATCATTGTTAAAGTCATGCGACATGATTTCCTGTAAAAGCAAATCAAGGAACATATGATGTCATTTCTTGTGCAAGGTCAAAGGGTATGTGATGTCACTTCCGCTACCCCCGGCATCTTGGTGAATGACGTTCATGTTAGGGAGCTCTTGTTTTTGGCAACCCCAGCGTTCGACAGCATTGGCAATCCTACTCTTAAGAAAACCTCTTTTGGCCCATGGACTTCTTTTTTGTATTTTTACAAATTATGCACTGCCCGCAAATCTTTCCATGATGCATATAGAATAACAATTGGGCATTACCTAGAACTGCTACTTTGATAGCGCTGTAGCACCTGCTTTATGCTCTAAAATCAATACCTCATCTGATTTACAACCACTTTTTAGTTAGATCTAGAATCCCTCCTCGGTTGACCTTGTTGTAAAAAACACTAAATTAAGGGGCTGGTCAGTATGACCAGGGAGCGACTCAATTTTTGCAAAATTCCACCAGCTTGAAACGCTTCAGGATGATTGTAGTACAACATGAGCGATAAAAGACGAAAAAGATAATTCCGTATGTGAGGCGCACCACAAAACAATCCATTGTTGCCTTTGTTTCTAAACCTGAGGGATGCCAAGTGCTTGAGATGGAGACATTGAAGTGCAGGTACTACTTGCCCCAGAGTACTTGTTTGCTGCTGAGAAGTGCCAGCACACTCCCATTAAAGCACATGAGAAGTGCTGAAAAGTGCCAGTATTATCCCTTCCAAATGAAACGAGTGCAGGTACTGAGTACCGGAGGATACCAAACCATGCGCACGACTGGGGAAGCCCCATGCTTGCGTGTTGTACTTTCTAGCAAAGGACGAGAGGTGACAAGTGGATAAATTCATCCTCAGCACACCCTCATCTCACAAAGACCCCTGTATCAAGATCCAGGCCTATCAATGCTGGGGATCCAGATGGGTGGGTGGAGGCTCATGTATCCCGTGTAGGGTTTTGTACACGTGTGGCTTTCATGTTCCTGTTTCCTCTCTTCTATTTGTATTCCTATTGGCCGCTTGAAACATCCCTGCTAGCTCTTCCGGGCACATGCAACATCACTGTACTTCTCTACCTGCCACTTGCGACTTGGCATCCTAATATATTTCTACCTGTCTCTTGTGGCGTCCCGGGATGCTCCCACCTGTCTCTTGCAACTTAAATACATGCCGCTGCCTGCCAATAGTAACAGCAGTCAGCGTGCCCAATCTTCCAGAGAAAAGTACCTTTTAGCTTTTCATCCTTCCATCCATTCTTTCATCCACCTCCATTGTTTCATTCACCCATGCATCAATCTATCCACCCATTTTTTTTTATTTCAGCCTCCAATCCTTTCATCTATTCGACCATCCATACCGTCACCCTTACCCTCCATCCACTCAGCCATTCATTCAGCTTTCCTTTAATCTGTTTACACTTCCACCCAAGAAAGCTTCCATCATCCACTTTTGCAAACTCTCACCCATTCACTGACCCATCTATCCTTTCACCCACCCATACATCCGACTACCTCTTCACTCTTTCATCTATACTTTCTCCTTTCCATCCACTCCATACATCCATAACCCATGCATTCATTTATGGGTCTGTTTATTCATCCTTACTGCCGTCATCCTTTCACTCCTCCATTTTTTCACTCTTCTACCCACCCTTTCAGCATTCCGTCTGTTCATCGCCCATCCTTCCATCCATCCTCTCCACTACCATCCCTCATTTCATCGATCAATCCTCTCACCCTTCCATCCATACTTCCTTAACCCCTCTCTCTGTCCCTTAGACACGTTCCTTGTTCCTTTCATGCTTTCTTCATCCTTTTACCCTTCCCACTTATCCACCCGTTCATCCATTCATCCTTCCATCTGTCCATTCTTTGCCTCTTCCATTTAACTTTTTATCAATACATCCTCTCCCCTACCATCCATCCTTCCTTCCTCTACCCCTTCTGTCCCTTTTTCACACGTTCTTCCTTCCTTTCCTGGTTCTGCTCTCATTTCACTATTCCCCCTTTCACATTTCCATCCATTCTTGCTCCTTCTCATGTTTCCTTCTTTCCTTCCCTGCTTTCACTATTCATTCCTACCCTGATTGTCTAGTTTTTACCTCCTCTTTCTATCTACTCATCTTTCCCCCCTCTCTATACATTTCTTTCTTTCCTTTCTATTTCCCGCTCACTCTGTTAGCCTCTCACACTTTCTTTTTCCACCATTTCCTACTTTTTTTGTTGCAGTTTTATATAGCGCCTCGACCCGAAGGTATTGGAGCGCTTTACATGAGCACCAGTTACACAAGGACACATTCATTTTTTGCTAGGAACTGGGAGAATGCCCAGAATCACAGGTTGCTGAGCGAACGCCGAGACTCAAACCTGGTTCCCCAGTTCCAAAGTCAGCCGCTCCTGCCGTTACACCACATCCTCTCCCAACTTCAGCTTGACTTCAGCTCTCCTTTTCCTTTTCATGGCATTGCTCTCCCCACACACCTCCGCCATGACAGGCATGCGCTTACAGTTTTATTTATGAAAATGTGTCTGATGGCCTGGAGGCAGAAGTGGCCCATAAAGAACTGATCTACATTTTAGTGCGACCTTGGCAACTTCTCCCACACCACCTTGAGCAGCCAGGGGTGGGTGAGAGGGGGTCATCACAGCAGTGAGTGCTCCCAATGAATGCAGGGCATGTTCTAGTCTCTTGTAAATAGTGCAAGGTCTTGCGTGGCACTTGTGCCTTCCCTGCATGCACGCTGGTCTCTGTGACATTAGTGGGTGCTCACGTCTGTCTCATTTCCTGCCCATTTCTTTTGCCCTCAGTTCATCCTTCTGGCACCAGGGTATGCTCCTGCCTGCTGGTGGTACCACCACTGCATCCTCCTACCTTTATCTGGTGACATCTCTCAATGTTGCAGCCTCTCACGTCTGAAATCAGGGCATGCACCTGGATGTCTTTTATGATAGTCTGATATTGCTGCATGCACGCACGTCTCGTGATCACTGGTTGCTGATTCTCTCACGTGACCACACCTACCTTAATGTATGCTCCTATCCATCTAATGTGGCAATGGTGCATGCGCCTGCCTGTCACTTGTGCCATCAGTGCATGCGCCTGCCTGTCTCTTATAAGATCACTGCATGTCCCTGCACTCTCTCTTATGAGGTCAGTGCATGTACTTGCCTGTCTCTTGTGCCATCGGTGCATGTCCCTGCACTGTCTCTTATGACGTCAGTGCATGCTCCTGCCTGTCTCTTGTGCCATCAGTGCATGTACCTGCCTGTCACTTGTGCCATCAGTGCATGCGCCTGCCTGTCTCTTATAAGATCAGTGCATGTCCCTGCACTCTCTCTTATGAGGTCAGTGCATGTACTTGCTTGTCTCTTGTGCCATCGGTGCATGTCCCTGCACTGTCTCTTATGACGTCAGTGCATGCTCCTGCCTGTCTCTTATGACGTCAGTGCATGCTCCTGCCTGTCTCTTATGACGTCAGTGCATGCTCCTGCCTGTCGTTTGTGACATCAGTGCATGTCCCTGCACTGTCTCTTATGACGGCAGTGCATGCTCCTGCCTGTCTTTTGTGACATCAGTGCATGCTCCTGCCTGTCTCTTATGACGTCAGTGCATGCTCCTGCCTGTCGTTTGTGACATCAGTGCATGTCCCTGCACTGTCTCTTATGACGGCAGTGCATGCTCCTGCCTGTCTTTTGTGACATCAGTGCATGCTCCTGCCTGTCTCTTATGACGTCAGTGCATGCTCCTGCCTGTCGTTTGTGACATCAGTGCATGTCCCTGCACTGTCTCTTATGACGGCAGTGCATGCTCCTGCCTGTCTTTTGTGACATCAGTGCATGTCCCTGCACTGTCTCTTGTGCCATCAGGTGCACGCACCTGCACTGTCTCTTATGCTATCAGTACATGCGCCTGCCTGTCTTTTGTGACATCAGTGCATGTCCCTGCACTCTCTCTTATGAGGTCAGTGCATGCTCCTGCCTGTCTCTTATGACGTCAGTGCATGCTCCTGCCTGTCGTTTGTGACATCAGTGCATGTCCCTGCACTGTCTCTTATGACGTCAGTGCATGCTCCTGCCTGTCTCTTATGACGTCAGTGCATGCTCCTGCCTGTCGTTTGTGACATCAGTGCATGTCCCTGCACTGTCTCTTATGACGTCAGTGCATGCTCCTGCCTGTCTCTTATGACGTCAGTGCATGCTCCTGCCTGTCGTTTGTGACATCAGTGCATGCTCCTGCCTGTCTCTTATGACGTCAGTGCATGCTCCTGCCTGTCTCTTATGACGTCAGTGCATGCTCCTGCCTGTCTTTTGTGACATCAGTGCATGTCCCTGCACTGTCTCTTGTGCCATCAGGTGCACGCACCTGCACTGTCTCTTATGCTATCAGTACATGCGCCTGCCTGTCTTTTGTGACATCAGTGCACCTGTCCATCTCCCGTGACATCACTATACGCTCCTTTCCATTTCTACAGCTTCACTGGATGCTCTGGCTCATCTCTTGTGACATCACTGTCGTGTGATATTACTGGATGCACCTGTCCGTGTCTTGTGACATCACTAGATTCTCCTGCCCTGAAGTGCATGCACCTCCACTTTTATTTCGACCTCTCTGCCCATTCCCTCTTGACCTGTACCCGTCAGCTGATCCTCCCTTACAGGCCAAGTTAGACCACCGTCCAACTCATTGTTTCAAGATGTGGGCAATACCGAAATTGATCGATTCTTCTGATCTACTGTTTATTTTTGTAATCTATCGGATTTCACGCTCAAATCTTAAATAGCAACATATTGAGACCTTGAAGCCACTCACAAAAGCTACCGCATGTCCTATGAGGCTCTTAAGAGCAGTGTCCCTACAAAAAAAAAACACAAAAACAAAACAAAATGGAGGCCTAGGGATGCGTGTTCCTTAAAAAAACAAAAAAAACAAAATGGAGGCCTAGGGATGAGTGTTCCTTCAAAAAACAAAATGGAGGCCTAGGGATGCGTGTTCCTTCAAAAAACAAAAAAAACAAAATGGGGGCCTAGGGATGCGTGTTTGTTGACCGAAGAGTTGAGCCAGGTTGTTTTACTCGAAAAAGACAATAACTTGGCATCATGGAAGAAGGCCCCACGATCTCCCATCCTGTTTGCAAGCCAATGTTCAAGCACACGTTGTTCTTCTTCCAAAGACCTATACGTGCCCTTCAGAGTAGGGCAATTTCAACCATGAATACCTCCTTGAATGGACTGCGGTTCAATGGGATAATTGCACCATTCAAGGACCGCTCACCTCGAACTGAATTGCGCAGACCACAACTGCCGTGCCCACGTGCCCGCACGGCGAGCTTTGTCTTCCTATGATGAGACCTCAAAAACCTGCCTCCTGGCGCTCCGTGCCCTACATATGCATCTTTTCTCTGGGAAGATCCACCTTTTCTTCAATTTCATCTCTGACGAATGCTTCTTCCGCTTTGTGACCGAAATGTCCCCAAGGCTTAGGATAAAGGAGCCGCCCGAGCCATGAGGGACACATAGGAAGACGCCGGTGACCATGTGGCTGCCATTCAAGCGTCGACAAATTATGAATGCCTCCACAGGACAAAAAAGTACACACATAATTCTCATCCGGCTGTGCACGTTGATGACCAGTAGGGCCGGATGTGACAATAAGCTGAAAGATAAGATCCAATCAGATTTTCAGGATATCCACAAAGCACGCGTACGAGGAAAATGTACTTCTCATCAGTTTCAATGGGGATCACGTGGATTTCCGAGGGTCTTTCAGGAGCCTCGGCTGGATCTTACTCTTTGGTAGGAAGAGGTTACCCGCCCTAATCCTGGTGTATGAAATTCAAGACACAACAGCAAGTTGGCTCCCCGGATCCACAGTATGTCCAAAGTCCTTGCCAAACACCTACAGGTCTGAATATTTTCCCACTCATAGGATGGCGGATGAAGGCAAGAAGCTAGACACTTAATAGGTCCTTCTAGTGCTGTGTGTCCAAGGATGAGCCTTCATGTCACACGCTGGAGGCTTGTACAATTTGAGACCTAAAATGATCACTTAAATCATATCATGTCAAAATTAGCTATTACATCATTTAAGTCGGACCTCAGTTTTGCAACCTCAGATTGACTTAAGACCTGCAACTCTCAAATGTTTACAGATCCTAAAATCAGTTTTTCACTCCACACCGCTACAGTCACCCACTGGAAGCATTCCCAACTTATAGAGACAAGTGGATCAGTTGCACTTTTCTCATACCCTCTTCACATACATGTTTCAAAATGTACATCTGCCCAGGAAACATTCAGCCACAGGGCCGTAGCCGCTTTGGAAACCCTCTTCTTTCTCTTTTCTGTGTCGATGCTGCTGGTGAAGTGAATTTCTGGGCAGGACAGTGCACTCTGGGCGTGTACACTTCACTGCACACTCACCAGTCACCATCTCAATGGCTCCTCACATCTATTTCCTTTCTCTTACCTCTGCACCCCCCAGGTCTCAACCCTGCCGTTAACCATGGTCTGGTCACCCCAAGGCCATCAGGATCAGCCAGCCGAATCTCTATCCTGCCTACTTACCCGGTACCGCTCTATACATCGTCTGCTGTGCATAGGTAGTTACAATACACTACACACGTCTTTGCACTTCTTAACATTAAAGTAGATGCCAATTTTTTTTTTACTATTTGACACACATGCTTGCATCTGTCCTCATAGTTTCTTTTCTCATAGAACACGTAATATCTGGCAACTGTTGGCTGTTGTAGAGATCTGAAGCGGTCCCGTGTCAGATGTGAAAAACTCATGCTGACTTCAGATCTCAAGTTGTCCAATGGTGGCTACTCCGCTAAGGTGAAGGAGCATCGCCCCACTACTCAAAAGGAAAAATAAAATTAGAAATAACGTATTTTTAATAATATTTTAGTTTTCCGGAGACAGGACAGAGGAGAGGCGGTGGCCGGCTGTTTTCAGGTAAGTCTTTTTTTCCTTTCTTTTTTCATCATCGCCCCTCCCCCACCACCCAGGTCCGGTAGCAGCCGCTACTGAAGCTGCCCTATGTCAGATGTGATAAACTCATCCAGTCCAGACATCTCAAGGTGTGCCGCGTCATGGTGGCGGAGCTCACCCGGTCCACAGAGCTGCCCCATTCCAGGTGCGAGAACACCTTTGCACATCTTTACATCAACGTTGGATGCCAGTTTCACAACCATTGCACACACATGCCCAAGCCTGTCCTGGTTGTTTGGGCTACGATGAAGCTTAGCATATATTGACTCCTGTAGAGATCTGCATAGTGTCAGCTGTGAGAAGTTCACTCGGTCTACACATATCAAGCTGTCCCAAGACAGGTGAGAATATCTCTGACAGCCTCAACGCTCACCCCATCCTACAGTGCACTTATGTTTGGGCCTCAACGCTCATCAATTCAACAGGGGACTCATGTCTCAGCTTTAAAACACAGGTATCCATGAATGCACTCCTGTCGCAGCATCAGAGCCTTCTCAACCATTAGTACACTGATGTCTCAGCCTTGGCACCCATCCATCCAACAGGGCACTGACTCGTCTGGAGCATATTCCCCTATCAGTGCGCTTAGGACCCAGATCCATCACTCATCCAACACTGCACTGGTGACCCAGACTCAACACTCATCCAACACTGCACGTGCGCCTCAGACTCCAGGCATAAATCCAACTGTGCACTGGCACCTCAGACTCAACACTCATCCAACAAACATGCACTGGGCTTCAGGCTCAATACTCATCCTACAGCGCACTGATGCGTCAGAATCTACACTCAACACTAGTCCGGCAGTACACTGGTGCCTCGGAATCAATGCACGTCCAATGGTGCACTTGTGACCCAGCAACACCACTCAGTAAACAGTGCACCCTTGCTCCAGACGCCAGACACTCATCCAACAGTTAACTGGTGCTTCAGACTCCATTCTCATCCAACAAACAGTGCACTGGTGCCTCAGGCCTAATACTCATCCAACAGTGCATGGGTGCCTCAGACTCAACACTCCTCCAACAGTCCATTGATGCTTCAGACTCCAGATACTCATACAACAGTGCAGTGCTGCCTCAACCTCCACGTTCATCCAACAGGGCTCAACACTTGTCCAAATGTGCACATTCATCCAACTATGCACTCATGCCCCAGACTGAAAACATAATTCATTCAATAGGACACATTCATCTAACCGTGCACTGTTGCCCCAGGTTCATCCCTCATCCAACAGTGCACTGATGCCTCAGATTCCAGACACTCATCCAATAGTGCACTAGTGCCTTAGACTCAACACTCACCCAACAGTGCACAGGTGCCTCAGACTTCAAACACTCATCCAAACGTGCACTAGTGCCCAGGCTAAACACTCATCTAACAGTGCACTGGTGCCTCAGACTCCAACACATATCCAATAGTGCACTGGTGATTCAGACAAAACACTCATCCAATATAAAGTGCACTGGTGCCTCAGACTCCATCTCAGGTTCCTCACTTCCGGTTCCGGTGTGTGCAGGACGGTTGGCGGTCTAGCTGCGATGCCCTCCCCATAGTTATTTAAACTCAGCTTGTAGTGCGCCGGCCAAAGGCAAGCCGTCTGCGCCCGTCCGCACCTGATCGCCGCCAGCCGTCAAACCCCCTGGTTGTTCCTTCTTTTGGGTAAGTAATGTGAATATTTTCATACCACCATGCCTATAATCAGGTATTCAAGTGCAGAACTTAGATCTTTAAACAAGCCCCCCTGCACTGGAGCATCTTTGACAACAATATGTAAAATGGCGCCTCTTCCCCCCTCAGTGCAGGCCTCTCTTGTAGTATCCTTCCCTAGTTTAAAAAGGGAAGGGACTCCAGTCGCTGTCTCTAAACAATTGAAGGCCATTTATCTCAACGCCCGGTCCATTCCCATGCATGCTCTGGAACTGTGGACTCTTCTAGATTAGGAGAAGCCAGATATTTGTTTAATAACTAAAACATGGCTCAATGACCAGTCATATCCTGATATAGTTATTGCTTTTCCTTCACCATATTAGTTAATTAGACTTGACAGAGCAGCCAAGAGAGGAGGGGGAATAGCAATTGCCACGACAGATACATTAGAAGCCACTAATATAGACTCCCTGAATTTAGGCAAGGCAGAAATTATAGTTTTTAAAAACATAATGCAGTCGTCGAAAACATGGACAGGAGCCGTAGTTTATAGACCCCCAGGATATAGAGCTAATTTTGTAGATGGGTTAATAGAACTCATTGCGCCCTTTGTTTTGGGAGCAAATCATTTTATTCTTATCGGAGATTTTAATTATCATGTCGACCTACTGTTGGACTCGGACACTGAACAATTGATAACATCACTGCAGACATTAGGGCTGGACCAATTAGTAGTTGGCCCGACTCATCAGGCCGGTCACACCTTAGACGTTTTACTTACAAACTCGACTAAGCTCGTAGTCGGTCAGCCTCTACAGCTTCTTTGGACCAATCACTATATAATTAATTTTAGCCTTCTTATGGATGACCATATGGTGAGTCATGACAAGGACAGTACTGTCATTAGACCTTGGCGTAAGATCACCCTTGCCTCTTTCTCTGCTCATTTTAATATTGCAGCCCACCCTGATACAGATAACATAGAAGAGGCCACTAAGGCATTTGAACATGCCATAACATCCACTCTGAACACAGGAGCCCCTATTTTAAGAGTTAAGTCCGAGAGAAACCATCCCCTTGGTTCACCGCAGCACTAAACGTTGAGAAACTGTCGAACAGGGCCGCTGAACGTCTCTGGAGAAAAACACAATCCGCAGGTGATCGAGCTAAATATAACGAAAGCCACCGTTTATATCTAAATAACATTAAGCAGGCGAAAAAGTTATATTTAACAGAGAGGATCAAGAATGCTGCCAACTCCAGCAAGGAGCTATATACAATTTTGAAAGAGTTCACCTCCCCAGAAGCTACTCAATCCTCTGTTGCTCCCACACAGGATTGGGTCGACAAAATATCTTTCTTTTTTGATGATAAAGTCAAAGTTATCTATAGATCGTTACCCCAAGAAAACAACATCCTTATGTCTCCAGGTATGAAGGATCTTTCACTTGTACCTCTGCTGACAAATTTTAAACCAGTAACTTGTGAACAGGTGTCAGAAGTTATTGTCAAAATTAAATCTGGCTCTCCTGCTGATCCTCTCCCCCCGGATCTATAGGAAAACAGCGTCATGGCTGACACCGAGGTTAAAAGAGATTTTTAATATGTCTCTGGAGCAAGCTGTTGTACCAAAAATCTGGAAGATAGCACAAGTTAGACCCATCCTAAAGAAGCCCACACTAGACGCCAGCGAACTTGGCAACTACCGCCCCATTTCACTGCTGCCTTATTTCGGTAAAGCTCTTGAGGCCCTGGTAAATAAACAACTAACTAATCACTTAGAAAGCCATAGGCTTCTTGATTCCTCTCAATCAGGGTTTTGAGCGGCACACAGTACCCAAACGGCAGTAGTTGAAATGGTAGATTACATCAGGCGGCCTTTGACAAAAAAGATTCAGCTTTGCTGTTTCTTTTAGACTTATGGCTGCCTTCGACACCATCTCCCATGACATTTTGTTATAGCGGCTCTGGGAGTTGGGGGTCCAAGGAAAGGCCCATGACTGGCTTAAGAACTATCTAAAGGACCGTTTCCCCACCGTGCAACTAGGATCACAGGCTGCGTGTATCAGAACAGTATGTATTGGAGTTCCCCAGGGATCTATCTTGAGCCCTATACCTTTTAATCTGGTTGTCACCCCATTGGCCTAAATAATTGGGTCCTACGGGTTTGAGGCGGTCTCGTATGCAGACGATACCTAGCTGCTGATCACGTTTGGCCCAGACACAACTGACACAATGATCCGGTTTAAAAATGGTATGACCCACATTGACAGCTGGTGGCCCCAGACACTCGGCCCCTGTCCATCTCAAAAACAAACTGTCTGCAATTTGCGAATTACCATCGACAATAAGCTTTCCATGAAAGCCCATGTGAATCGTGTACTGGGCACCTGCTATGCCATTTTATGGAAATTACAAAAAATCTTCAAGTGGCTACCAATTGAAACCCGGAAGCCACTGGTGCAGGGACTCATTGTTAGTCGCATGGACTATGGAAATGCCTTATTGGCCTCCATAAATGAAGATCTTTTTTCCAAACTACAGATTCTGCAGAACACTGCACCTCGATTAATCTTAGATTTGCCTCCTAGGTCGCCATTCGTTCCCAACTTGAAACTTCTTCGTTGGCTTCCAATTAGGAAGAGAGGGCTGTATAAAATCCTGAGCCTAACACATAAAAGTTTTTATGGCACTGGCCCTGGTTATCTTGGGAAAAAACTGACAAAATAACAACCCGCCAGAACTCTTAGATCTTGCTCTAAACTTCTCTTACTACCACTGTGCGCAACGGAGGCCGATCTTTTTCCTATCTTGCCCCTCATCTTTGGAATCAATTTCCGCCCTACCTCACGTCCATCCCAGACAATCCACGTTTCTGTAGAGAACTAAAAACATGGCTGTTCTCGAAGTGAAATGAGACAGAACTCAGGTAGTGGAAGGGTCTGCCATCACCTTGAGACCTAACGGTGATCTGTGCGCTATACAAGACTTTTTGACTTTGGCTTTGACACTCATACTATGAACAGTGCACTGGTGCTTCAGTCTCAACACTCATGTAATAGTGCACTGGTGCCTTAAACTCAACACTCATCTAAGAGGGCACTGATGCCTCAAACACCACAATCATTCAATAAACAGTGCACTGGTGTCTCAGGCTCAACACTCATCTAATAGGGGACTGGTGCCACAGACTCCACACTCATACTATAAACAGTGCACCGATGCCTCAGTCTCAACACTCATCTAGCAATGTGATACCTCAGAATCCACACTAATACAAACAATGTACTAGTGACACAGACTCCACACTCATCCAATAAAATGTGCACTGATGCCTAAAACTCAAAACTCACTATCAGTGCACTGGTGCCTCAATACTCATCTGATAGTGCACTGGTGCTTAGATGCAACACTCATCCAATAAACAGTGTACTGGTGCCTCAAACTGAACACTCATCTGACAGAGCACTGGTGCCTCAGACTCAAAACTCATCCAATAGTGCACTGGTGCCTCAGACACAGCAGTCATCTAACAGAGCACTTGTGCCTCAGACATAGCACTCATCTACCAGTGCACTGGTGCCTCAAACTCCACACTACTCCACAAATCAGTGCACTGGTGCCTTAGACTCCTCCACACTACTCCACAAATCAGTGCACTGGTGCCTTAGACTCCACACCCATCCTATAAACAGTGCACGGGTGCCTCAAACTCAACATTCATTTAATAATGCACTGGTGCCTCAGAATCCATGCTCATTCTAAAAACTGAGCAATAGTGCCTTAGACTCCATACTCATCTAGAAGTGCACTGGTGCATCACACTCCAACACTCATCCTGTAAACAGTACACTGGTGCCTCAGACTCCAAACTCATCCTATAAACAGCGCACTGGTGCCCCAGGCTCAACACTCATCTAATAGGGCACAGGTTCTTCAGACTCCACACAATTATCTAATAGGGTACATGTGCCTCAGACTCCACACTCATCTAATAGTGCACTGGGGCCTCAGAATCCACAGCCATACTATAAACAGTGCATTCGTGCCTCAGACTCCACACTCATCTAATAATGCACTGGTGCCTCAGACTCCACACTCATGCTATAAACAGTGCACTGGTGCCTCAGACTCCACACTCATCTAATAGGGCACAGGTGCCTCAGGCTCCACACTCATCTAATAGTGCACTGGTACCTCAGCCTCCACACTCATACTATAAACAGTGCACTGGTGCCTCAGACTTAACACTCATGCTATATATAGTGCACCGGTGGCTCAGACTCAACACTCATCGAATAGGGCACAGGTGCCTCAGACTCCACACTCATCTAATAGTGCACTGGTGCCTCAGCCTCCACACTCATACTATAAATAGTGCACTGGTGCCTCAGTCTCAACATTCATCTAACAATGCACTGATGCCTTAAAATCCACACTCATACAAACAATGTACTAGTGACACAGACTCCCCACTTATCCAATAAAATGTGCACTGATGCCTCAATCTTAACACTCACTATCAGTGCACAGGTGCCTCAGACTCAACACTCACCTGATAGTGCACTGGTGCTTAGACTCAACACTCATCCAATAAACAGCACACTTGTGCCTCAAACTCAACACTCATCTGACAGAGCACTGGTGCCTCAGACTCAAAACCCATCCAATAGTGCACTGGTGCCTCAGACACAACACTGATCTAACCGAGCACTTGTGCCTCAGACACAACACTTATCTACCAGTGCACTGGTGCCTCAGCCTCCACACTACTCCAAAAATCAGTGCACTGGTGTCTTAGACTCCACACCCATCCTATAAACAGTGCACAGGTGCCTCAAACTCAACATTCATCTCACAGTGCACTGGTGCCTCAAACTCAACACTCATCTAACAGAGCACTGGAGCCTCAAACTCAACACTCATCTACCAGAGCACTGGTGCCTTAGACTCCCCACACCCATCCTATAAACAGTGCTTGTGTGCCTCAAACTCAACATTCATCTAATAGTGTACTCGTGCCTCAGACTCCACACTCATCTAATAGGGCACAGGTGCAGCAGACGCCACACTCATCTAATAGTGCGATAGTGCCTCAGACACCACGTTCATAATATGAATAGTGCACTGGTGCCTTAAACTCAACACTCATCTAACAGTGCACTGATGCCTCAAATAGCACACCCATCCAATAAACAGTGTGTTGGTGCCTCAGACTCAACACTCATATAACAATGCACTGGTGCCTCAGAATCCAGACTCATCCAATAAAATGTGCACTGATGCCTCAAACTCAACACTCACTATCAGTGCACTGGTACCTCAGACTCAAAACTCATCCAATAGTGCACTGGTGCCCCATACTCAACACTCATCTAATAGTGCACTGGTGCCTCAGACACCACACTCATCCAAAAAACAGTGCACTGGTGCCAAAGGCTCAACAATCATCTAATAAGGCACAGGTTCCTCAGACTCCACACTCATCTAATAGTGCACTGGTGCCTCAGACTCCACACTCAAACTATAAACAGTACACTGGTGCCTCAGACTCCACACTCATACTATAAACAGTGCACTGGTGCCTCAGACTCCACACTCATCCTATAAACAGTCCACTGGTGCCACAGACTCCACACTCTTCCTATAAAGAGTACACTGGTGCCTCAGACATCACACTCATCCTGTAAACTGTACACTGGTGCCTCAGACTCCACACTCAACCTATAAACAGTGCACTGGTAACCCAGACTCCACACTCATCCTATAAACAGTGCACTGGTGCCCCGAACTCAAAACTCACCAAATAAACAGTACACTGGTGCCTCAGACTCCACACTCATCCTATAAACAGTGCACCGGTGCCCCAGACTCCACACGCATCCTATACATGGTGCACTGGTGCCTCAGACTCCACACTCATCCTATAAACAGTAAACTGGTGCCTCAAACTCCACACTTATCCTATAAAAAGGTCACTGGTGACCCAGACTCCACACTCTTCCTATAGACAATGCACTGGTGCCTCAGACTCCACACTCATACTATAAACAGTGCACTGGTGCATCACACTCCAACACACATCCTATAAACAGTACACTGGTGCTTCAGAGTCCATACTCATCATATAAACAGTGCACAGGTGCCCTAGACTCCACACTCTTCCTATAAAGAGTGCACTGGTGCCTCAGACACCACACTCATCCTATAAACAGTACACTGGTGCCTCAGACTCCACAATCATCTAATAGTACACTGGTGCCTCAGACTCCACACTCATAATATTAACAGTACACTGGTGCCTCATACTCCACACTCAACCTATAAGCAGTGCACTGGTGCCCCAGACTCAACACTCATCTAATAGTGCACTGGTGCCGCAGAATCCTCGATCATCCTATAAACAGTGCACTGGTGCCTCAGACTCCACGCTCATCCTATAAACAGTGCACTAGTGCCCCAGACTCCACACTCATCCTATAAACGGTGCACTGGTGCCCCAGACTCCACACTCATCTATTAATGCACTGGTGTCTCAGACTTCACACTCATACTATAAACAGTACGCTAGTGCCTCAGACTCCACACTAAACCTATAAACAGTGTACTGGTGCCTCACCCACCACACTTATCCTGTAAACAGTGCTCTGGTGCCTCAGACGCAACACTCATCCTATAAACAGTGCACTGGTGCCCCGGACTCCACATACATCCTTTAAACAGTACACCGGTGCCTAAGACTCCACACTCATCCTATAGACAGTGCACTGGTGCCTCAGACTCCACACTCATCGATTAGTGCACTGGTGCCTCAGACTCCACACTCATCCTATAAACAGTGCACTGGTGACCCAGACTCCACGATCATCCTATAAACAGTGCACTGGTGCCTCAGACTCCACACTCATCCTATAAACAGTGCACTGGTGACCCAGACTCCACGATCATCCTATAAACAGTGCACTGGTGACCCAGACTCCACAATCATCCTATAAACAGTGCACTGGTGCCTCAGACTCCACGCTCATCCTATAAACAGTGCACTGGTGCCTCAGACTCCACGCTCATCCTATAAACAGTGCACTGGTGCCTCAGACTCCACGCTCATCCTATAAACAGTGCACTGGTGCCTCAGACTCCACACTCATCCTATAAACAGTGCACTAGTGCCTCAGACTCCACACTCATCCTATAAACAGTGCACTGGTGCCTCAGACTCCACACTCATCCTATAAACAGTGCATTGGTGCCTTAGACTCCACGCTCATCCTATAAACAGTGCACTGGTGCCTCAGACTCCACACTCATCCTATAAACAGTGCACTGGTGCCTCAGACTCCAACACTCATCCTATAAACAGTGCACTGGTGCCTCAGACACCACACTCATAATATTAACAGTACACTAGTGCCTCATACTCCACACTCAACCTATAAACAGTGCACTGGTGCCCCAGACTCAACACTCATCTAATAGTACACTGGTGCCTCAGACTCCACACTCATAATATTAACAGTACACTGGTGCCTCATACTCCACACTCAACCTATAAACAGTGCACTGGTGCCCCAGACTCAACACTCATCTAATAGTGCACAGGTGCCTCAGAATCCTCGATCATCCTATAAACAGTGCACTGGTGCCTCAGACTCCACACTCATCCTATAAACAGTGCACTAGTGCCCCAGACTCCACATTCATCCTATAAACATTGCACTGGTGCCTCAGTCTCCACACTCATCCTATAAACGGTGCACTGGTGCCCCAGACTCCACACTCATCTATTAATGCACTGGTGCCTCAGACTTCTCACTCATACTATAAACAGTACGCTAGTGCCTCAGACTCCACACTAAACCTATAAACAGTGTACTGGTGCCTCACCCACCACACTCATCCTATAAACAGTGCTCTTGTGCCTCAGACGCAACACTCATCCTATAAACAGTGCACTGGTGCCCCGGACTCCACACACATCCTATAAACAGTACACTGGTGCCTCAGACTCCACACTCATCCTATAGACAGTGCACTGGTGCCTCAGACTCCACACTCATCGATTAGTGCACTGGTGCCTCAGACTCCACACTCATCCTATAAACAGTGCACTGGTGACCCAGACTCCACGATCATCCTATAAACAGTGCACTGGTGCCTCAGACTCCACACTCATCCTATAAACAGTGCACTGGTGCCTCAGACTCCACACTCATCCTATAAACAGTGCACTGGTGCCTCAGACTCCACACTCATCCTATAAACAGTGCATTGGTGCCTCAGACTCCACGCTCATCCTATAAACAGTGCACTGGTGCCTCAGACTCCACACTCATCCTATAAACAGTGCACTGGTGCCTCAGACTCCACACTCATCCTATAAACAGTGCACTGGTGCCTCAGACTCCACGCTCATCCTATAAACAGTGCTCTGGTGCCTCAGACGCAACACTCATCCTATAAACAGTGCACTGGTGCCCCGGACTCCACACACATCCTATAAACAGTACACTGGTGCCTCAGACTCCACACTCATCCTATAGACAGTGCACTGGTGCCTCAGACTCCACACTCATCGCTTAGTGCACTGGTGCCTCAGACACCACACTCATCCTATAAACAGTGCACTGGTGATCCAGACTCCACGATCATCCTATAAACAGTGCACTGGTGCCTCAGACTCCACACTCATCCTATAAACAGTGCACTGGTGACCCAGACTCCACGATCATCCTATAAACAGTGCACTGGTGCCTCAGACTCCACGCTCATCCTATAAACAGTGCACTGGTGCCTCAGACTCCACGCTCATCCTATAAACAGTGCACTGGTGCCTCAGACTCCACGATCATCCTATAAACAGTGCACTGGTGCCTCAGACTCCACGCTCATCCTATAAACAGTGCACTGGTGCCTCAGACTCCACGCTCATCCTATAAACAGTGCACTGGTGCCTCAGACTCCACGCTCATCCTATAAACAGTGCACTGGTGCCTCAGACTCCACACTCATCCTATAAACAGTGCACTGGTGCCTCAGACTCCACACTCATCCTATAAACAGTGCATTGGTGCCTCAGACTCCATGCTCATCCTATAAACAGTGCACTGGTGCCTCAGACTCCACACTCATCCTATAAACAGTGCACTAGTGACCCAGACTCCACGATCATCCTATAAACAGTGCACTGGTGCCTCAGACTCCACGCTCATCCTATAAACAGTGCACTGGTGCCTCAGACTCCACGCTCATCCTATAAACAGTGCACTGGTGCCTCAGACTCCACGCTCATCCTATAAACTGTGCACTGGTGCCTCAGACTCCACACTAATCCTATAAACAGTGCACTGGTGCCTCAGACTCCACGCTCATCCTATAAACAGTGCATTGGTGCCTCAGACTCCATGCTCATCCTATAAACAGTGCACTGGTGCCTCAGACTCCACACTCATCCTATAAACAGTGCACTGGTGCCTCAGACTCCACACTCATCCTATAAACAGTGCACTGGTGCCTCAGACTCCAACACTCATCCTATAAACAGGGCACTGGTGCCTCAGACTCAACACTCATCCTATAAACAGTGCACTGGTGCCTCAGACTCCACACTCATCCTATAAACAGTGCTCTGGTGCCTCAGACTCCACACTCATCCTATAAACAGTGCACTGGTGCCTCAGTCTCCACACTCATCCTATAAACGGTGCACTGGTGCCCCAGACTCCACACTCATCCTATAAACAGTGCACTGGTGCCTCAGTCTCCACACTCATCCTATAAACGGTGCACTGGTGCCCCAGACTCCACACTCATCCTATAAACAGTGCACTGGTGCCTCAGACACCACACTCATCCTATAAACAGTGCACTGGTGCCTCAGACTCCATGCTCATCCTATAAACAGTGCTCTGGTGCCTCAGACTCCACACTCATCCTATAAACAGTGCACTGGTGCCCAAGACTCCACACTCATCCTATAAACAGTGCACTGGTGCCTCAGACACCACACTCATCCTATAAACAGTGCACTGGTGCCTCAGACTCCATGCTCATCCTATAAACAGTGCTCTGGTGCCTCAGACACCACACTCATCCTATAAACAGTGCACTGGTGCCTCAGACTCCATGCTCATCCTATAAACAGTGCACTGGTGCCTCAGACTCCACACTCATCCTATAAACAGTGCACTGGTGCCTCAGACACCACACTCATCCTATAAACAGTGCACTGGTGCCTCAGACTCCATGCTCATCCTATAAACAGTGCACTGGTGCCTCAGACTCCATGCTCATCCTATAAACAGTGCACTGGTGCCTCAGACTCCACACTCATCCTATAAACAGTGCACTGGTGCCTCAGACTCAACATTCATCCTATAAACTGTGCACTGGTGCCTCAGACTCCACACTAATCCTATAAACAGTGCACTGGTGCCTCAGACTCCACGCTCATCCTATAAACAGTGCATTGGTGCCTCAGACTCCATGCTCATCCTATAAACAGTGCACTGGTGCCTCAGACTCCACACTCATCCTATAAACAGTGCACTGGTGCCTCAGACTCCACACTCATCCTATAAACAGTGCACTGGTGCCTCAGACTCCAACACTCATCCTATAAACAGTGCACTGGTGCCTCAGACTCAACACTCATCCTATAAACAGTGCACTGGTGCCTCAGACTCCACACTCATCCTATAAACAGTGCTCTGGTGCCTCAGACTCCACACTCATCCTATAAACAGTGCACTGGTGCCTCAGTCTCCACACTCATCCTATAAACGGTGCACTGGTGCCCCAGACTCCACACTCATCCTATAAACAGTGCACTGGTGCCTCAGTCTCCACACTCATCCTATAAACGGTGCACTGGTGCCCCAGACTCCACACTCATCCTATAAACAGTGCACTGGTGCCTCAGACACCACACTCATCCTATAAACAGTGCACTGGTGCCTCAGACTCCATGCTCATCCTATAAACAGTGCTCTGGTGCCTCAGACTCCACACTCATCCTATAAACAGTGCACTGGTGCCCAAGACTCCACACTCATCCTATAAACAGTGCACTGGTGCCTCAGACACCACACTCATCCTATAAACAGTGCACTGGTGCCTCAGACTCCATGCTCATCCTATAAACAGTGCTCTGGTGCCTCAGACACCACACTCATCCTATAAACAGTGCACTGGTGCCTCAGACTCCATGCTCATCCTATAAACAGTGCACTGGTGCCTCAGACTCCACACTCATCCTATAAACAGTGCACTGGTGCCTCAGACACCACACTCATCCTATAAACAGTGCACTGGTGCCTCAGACTCCATGCTCATCCTATAAACAGTGCACTGGTGCCTCAGACTCCATGCTCATCCTATAAACAGTGCACTGGTGCCTCAGACTCCACACTCATCCTATAAACAGTGCACTGGTGCCTCAGACTCAACATTCATCCTATAAACAGTGCACTGGTGCCTCAGACTCAACATTCATCCAATAAACAGTGCACTGCTGCATAATTCCAGGCACTCACCCACTCAACGCGGCACTGATACCTGAGCCTCTACACTCATTCACCCAACAGTGCACTCGCGTCGTACCATCAGCACTTACTCCTCAACAGCGGCTTCCGACCGAAGCTTCCACACAGAAATGCAAACTCCATGGCACGGCTCCTGCTCTGGGCAGTGCCAGCTGGAGGCGACGCGCCAGTCTCGTCTTTGAACTTAAAACAGCCATTAATGATAGTTTCTCGCACGAGTTCCCTGATCCCGTATATACTCCCTGCTGGCCAGACATACCCAGCGCCAAGAAGCCAAGCAACCTGCGACCGCCGCTTCGTAGAGAAGCGCGAAAAATAACCCAAAACGATATCAACCAACTCCTGCAACCGATAGTAACATCGACTACCCTGACTATCCTGTGCTACTACTTAACACACCTGGTTCAGCCGCACAACACCTCCGACATCTAAAACAATCTAATTTTCTTTGATCAGTACTTTTAAAGGGTATATTTTCACTTTAAAGCGGGTTAAAGCGCCTAGAGGCATTCATTCAGCACTGCACTAATGCAAAATTGGAACATTCGATCCAATTCAGTTCCGTCAATTTCATTTTTTATCAGACCCAACCTTAGAATAGGGGAAGAAAGGACACAACAAGACTTGCAAGGCACAAGGATGTATAAAGAGTCCTGCGCGCGAGAGCCACCCGTGGAGGGGTGGGCTGCGTGCAAGGCAGGCACTTACCTTCCGGCCATGCTTGTTCCTCGGCCGCCTAATGGGTGTGTGGAAGGAAAGTGCAGCTGCGGTGAGCTTCGGAACCTCCCCGGGCAGTTTTCTTTCCATTAAGTTGTTTTTCCCCCCCGCAGGCGCTCTTCCTGGTCCACCCCCCCGTTTGTCACACGTTATCGCCTTGTCAGGATAACTCTGAGAGGTATTCCTAGGCAGTCCCCTGCCTGTATCAACCACCTCGCCCGACTTTAGCCTCCCAGCTGCCACCTTGCGTGTCTCGTGTGAAAGAAGAAAACCGGCCACCACCACAAACGTGTGTATTGTGGCCAAGATGGAAAGTAAAAAGCAAAACACACAGAGTAAACCGAAAACCTCAGGGGCCGCCCCTCTAAATTACCGAGTGCGTGCAGGAATAATTAGACTGAGAAAAGAGCAGTCAGCAACTATTATTACATTTTTTTTTTATCCAAAACGTTCTATAATAGGTTTAAATCCGGTGGCCTAGGCGACGTGACATCAGTGAAGGGCCGACCCGGCAGCAGGAGGCTTAGCCGGGGAGAGGTGGCACTTTAGCGGGAGGAGTTACCATGGCGACGAGGCCTTTCAGTTCTCAGAAAAACATTTTTTTTACCCGCTTTCGTTCTTCTTTTAACCAGCCCCTAAATGTGGGGAGAACTGCTAAAGTTACTTGTGTAGACAGGTGTGCGCAGAGATAGCACACGCATGCAAACAGGCCATGTTCCAAGCAGCCATAATAACATAGTTAATAGAGGCGACCAAAGCATTTATATTAATGCAGCATAAACCGCAAACTATATTGATGCCGGGTACCAAAATAATATGTTTTGTTGGAGTACTTAATGACACTTGTGTCTTCAATCTTAGAAGTGTGCAAGTTCATTTAAACTTTACTGGGAGTCAAATTAGTAAACTTCATGTAGCGCACACACACATACATATTCATTTAAATATAGTATATATGCAAATACGCAGAGTGTGATATACTATTTATCACCGTTGTTTAGTGTGGGGTGGGGCCATTTCTCATGAGAGGCCAAGCTTCCAGTGAGTCCCGATGCCGCGCCTCTCTCTCAACAATGGTCACAAATAGCATATTATACTCTGCTCATCTGCACGTATGGCTTGTGTAAAGGCACCTTTGCTTGGAATTTGTTTTGGCAAAAAGTATTTAACCAAAACCAGGACGCAAGGGGTTAAATTATTTGGGCAGCACCAGACCTCCTGACTAGTAGGAGATTTGTTTCTGTTTATAAAGTATTGTTACATGAAATCTGTGAGGCGGTAAAAAGTGTTTTCACATGTTAATTTTGCAGTACTGTGGCAGTAATCTTGAATTTGACCTTTGCAATGGTGTAAAAAACAAAAAAAAGACATTATTTATATATATATATATATATATATATATATATATAAAGATATGTGTATATATATATATAAAGATATGTGTATATATATATATATCCAAAGATCAGCGTTCTCTCTCCATAGGTTAGGGATCCCCCACACTCCACAGAACAACGCAGACACGGTCCAAGTTCGTGCAAGTAATTTAATTAGTGCAAGCACATCGTATGACGTTTCGGCTCCGAGGAGCCTTGTTCACATGACAGTGTCCAATATAGTGAGCCGTTCTTTTAAAGGGACAGCTTCAGTTGTGAAAAATGGGTCACATGCTTGTATTTAAAAATATATATTCACTGAAAAAACCATAGGTTTCAGGCCTTATATAGTTAGGAATTAGCATTTAAAAAACCTTTGAAATTCACTGAAAAAACCATAGGTTTCAGGAGTTATATAGTTAGGAATTAGTTTTTAAAAAACCTTTGAAATTCACTCAAAAAACTATAAGTTTTAGTGGTGTTATAGTTAGCTGGACATTTTACGCATACAAAACCAATGAAATTGCTCCTATATAGTTAGTTGTACTAACTATATTTTGCGCACCCGTAATCCACTGCTGATGATGTCACATATTAGATCATTCATGACATGGTCAGTGACATCACTGATGTCATCTCAAATGACATCACTGATGACACCACTGATGACATCATCCAGTGAATGTGGTTTGCTTCGTTATTTAAATATGCATTATATATATAACAATTTACATTGAAGAATAAGTGGATATATATAAATAAATATTTGGATGGAGGATTTAGTAGCAGTGTAATTGACTGTTTACTTGACCAATTTATAATGTCTCACTAAATATAGTGGATAGTGACTAAACTGTGTGAATATCTGTATCACTTTGTCAGTTGTTGTGTAAACTGATTCTACAGTTGGTTACTAGCTATGTGAAAGTCTATATTAGTTACTGATTAGTTAACTGAGTATTTGTATGGGAGTGTGAAAGTGTGTGTGGTTCGGTGGGGGGGGGGGGGTGACTGTCCAAAGATGTGTGAATAGTTGATTCAGTAGATATATGAAGTTAAAACTACATGTTCTAACCGTTTGGGTGAGGGAATCTCTTTATGGGTGTGGTGATGAGCAAATGAGCAAATATATTTCTCAAAGGTACAGGTCCAACAAACTAGAAAAATAAAAGGCAGTGTATGTGTCAGTTGTTGTATATAAATAAGTATACATAAGACACAATGATTGTGTGAGTGACTGTATGGATAACTGTATACTTGTAATAATGATTTTATAATTCACTAAGTATGACTTACTATCTAAATGAATAGAAGAAGTGGTGTTTGTATAAGTGTTTTGCTAAGTAAATATGTAAGTATGATCCATTGTTTGCATAAGTGAGTAGGATGACTTCATATGTGAATAGGATGCGTGCTGTTGTTTAATGTCGATATAGATGTATAAGTATTTTTGATAGTGTTCTATTGTTCATTGACAGCATGTATGAGTGAATCCATAGGTAAGTGATTAGATGTGTGTATACATCTATGAATCACTGAGTGGATTTTTAGATACTTGTATTGCTGTGACAATGGATTTAAATATGATACTCTGTATTTTACAAACAGTGATGAAAAATTGTAATAGTGTATGAAAAGGTGTATGTCATTGTCACGTGGATGATGTCATCAGTGATGTCATCAGTGATGTCATTTGAGATGTCATCAGTGATGTCACTGACCATGTCATGAATGATCTAATATGTGACATCATCAGCAGTGGATTGCGGGTGCGCGAAATATAGTTAGTACAACTAACTATATAGGAGCAATTTCATTGGTTTTGTATGAGTAAAATGTCCAGCTAACTATAACACCACTAAAACTTATAGTTTTTTGAGTGAATTTCAAAGGTTTTTTAAAAACGAATTCCTAACTATATAACTCCTGAAACCTATGGTTTTTTCAGTGAATTTCAAAGGTTTTTTAAATGCTAATTCCTAACTATATAAGGCCTGAAACCTATGGTTTTTTCAGTGAATTTCAAAGGTTTTTTAAATGCTAATTCCTAACTATATAAGGCCTGAAACCTATGGTTTTTCAGTGAATTTCAAAGGTTTTTTAAATGCTAATTCCTAACTATATAAGGCCTGAAACCTATGGTTTTTTCAGTGTTTAAAAAAAAAAAATTGATTGGTTAACTGGCTTATTAAGTGTATCTTAGTGAATACATATATTAGCGAGTAATGTTTAAATATTTAAATATATGCATGAGTGATGTAATATGTGACGTCATCAGCAGTGCATTGCAGACGTGCAAGTTATAGTGAGTCCAACTAACTATAACGTGGGAATTTCAATGGTTTTATGCGAGTGAAATTTCCAGATAACTATAACTGGTGTGAAACCTATGGTTTTTTCAGTGAATTTCAAAGGTTTTTTAAATGCTAATTCCTAACTAGAACTGGTGTGTAACCTATGGTTTTTTCAGTGAATATATATATATATAAAATTTCTATGGCAAAATGAAACCCCTCATTTTGTTCCTTTTCAAATTAAATGTATTAAGTGTTACCACTTTATTCCAATCAAGATGACTTCAGGTGTGCCATACTTTTGTCATAAGTAAGACTGTTAGCAGTCTAGTTGTTATTTAGAACACTCTGGGACATTCTGTCATTGGGCTATAGTTGGGCTACATCTGGCTGATATTTGGGCTACATTTGGGCTCTTTTGTCTCTGGTGGCCATCTTGGGAGACTGCATATCAGAATTTTTTTAATGAAATATAAGAGGATTTGAGAAGTCACTCAAAATGTGCCCTAATTTTTCTTTCTTCAGCATTAATCATAATTTCTATGGCAAAATGAACCCCCTCATTTTGTTCCTTTGCAAATTAAATGTTTTAAGTGTTAACACTTTATTCCAATCAAGATGACTTCAGGTGTGCCATACTTTTGTCATAAGTAAGACTGTTAGCGCTCTAGTTGTTCTTTAGAACACTCTGGGACATTCTGTCATTGGGCTATAGTTGGGCTACATCTGGCTGATATTTGGGCTACATTTGTTTTTTTTTGTCTCTGGTGGCCATCTTTGGGCTACATTGGGCTACATTGGGCTACGTTGGGCTACATTTGGGCTCTAACATATATATAGCCCAATGTAGCCCAATATATATATTTTCAAAGTTAATTTTCGTAAAAATCACTGGAGCACATATCTTGAGACATAGCAAAGGCACATCGGGCTACCAGTCCCTACAATTTTGCCAAGTTTGGTGGAAAACCATTCAGCCGTTCGGGCTAAAAGTGAGTCTAACCGCCCTATGGAAATTAACATGGGGAAAACACGTTTTGGGACCCCCTTTTATCTCGGCCCTCGCTTGATGAATCCCCCCCAAACTTTCAGGGAAGGAGCGGAGCGCCGCGAGGCAAAGTTAAGGAAAATTTCAGGAAGATTCCTCAACCGGTGCCAAAGTTATTCCCAATAGAATGTTGCGATTTCCCTATGGAAAACAACCCTAACTATATATACCTACTGGCTATCGCCAGTAGGTAATATATAGATAGATATGTGTGTATATATATATATATATATATATACATATATATATATATATATATATATATATATATATATATATATATATATATATATCCAAGCTCCCAGTTTGTCCATGCAAACATAGATGCACTCAAACAGTATCTGCAGGCAAAGCTGTATTTATTGAGTACAGGCGAGAACTAACATGTCGTCCCTTTTGGCAGCTTTCCCGTCGTTCTTGCCTGACGCGTTTCAGAGTGTCAAACTCCTTCCTCAGAGGCACCGACAGGTTATAAAGTGCATAGCCTGACACACCCACTCTTTAAGCAGTCAATACCACGCCCTTGGATAGGACGCGTGGCATGTTGGGATTTGTAGTGCCAGGGTCCTTTAATGGATGCACAATTGATGCTGCTGGTGCGTTCAAGGCTCTGGATGAGCCCCGACATCCGTTTTCGCTCTTATCTCGAGGTGCCGTTCCACAAGGAGACCCCGGGTATCAAAAAGTCTCGTGGCCCCCACTTTACCGGGATGGTGCATCTATCGCGGCAGGACAGCCGCGTAATATCCAAGCTCCCAGTTTGTCCATGCAAACATAGATGCACTCAAACAGTATCTGCAGGCAAAGCTGTATTTATTGAGTACAGGCGAGAACTAACATGTCGTCCCTTTTGGCAGCTTTCCCGTCGTTCTTGCCTGACGCGTTTCAGAGTGTCAAACTCCTTCCTCAGAGGCACCGACAGGTTAGAAAGTGCATAGCCTGACACACCCACTCTTTAAGCAGTCAATACCACGCCCTTGGATAGGACGCGTGGCATGTTGGGATTTGTAGTGCCAGGGTCCTTTAAAGGATGCACAATTGATGCTGCTGGTGCGTTCAAGGCTCTGGATGAGCCCCGACATCCGTTTTCGCTCTTATCTCGAGGTGCCGTTCCACAAGGAGACCCCGTGTATCAAAAAGTCTCGTGGCCCCCACTTTACCGGGATGGTGCATCTATCGCGGCAGGACAGCCGCGTAATATCCAAGCTCCCAGTTTGTCCATGCAAACATAGATGCACTCAAACAGTATCTGCAGGCAAAGCTGTATTTATTGAGTACAGGCGAGAACTAACATGTCGTCCCTTTTGGCAGCTTTCCCGTCGTTCTTGCCTGACGCGTTTCAGAGTGTCAAACTCCTTCCTCAGAGGCACCGACAGGTTAGAAAGTGCATAGCCTGACACACCCACTCTTTAAGCAGTCAATACCACGCCCTTGGATAGGACGCGTGGCATGTTGGGATTTGTAGTGCCAGGGTCCTTTAATGGATGCACAATTGATGCTGCTGGTGCGTTCAAGGCTCTGGATGAGCCCCGACATCCGTTTTCGCTCTTATCTCGAGGTGCCGTTCCACAAGGAGACCCCGTGTATCAAAAAGTCTCGTGGCCCCCACTTTACCGGGATGGTGCATCTATCGTGGCAGGACAGCCGCGTAATATCCAAGCTCCCAGTTTGTCCATGCAAACATAGATGCACTCAAACAGTATCTGCAGGCAAAGCTGTATTTATTGAGTACAGGCGAGAACTAACATGTCGTCCCTTTTGGCAGCTTTCCCGTCGTTCTTGCCTGACGCGTTTCAGAGTGTCAAACTCCTTCCTCAGAGGCACCGACAGGTTAGAAAGTGCATAGCCTGACACACCCACTCTTTAAGCAGTCAATACCACGCCCTTGGATAGGACGCGTGGCATGTTGGGATTTGTAGTGCCAGGGTCCTTTAATGGATGCACAATTGATGCTGCTGGTGCGTTCAAGGCTCTGGATGAGCCCCGACATCCGTTTTCGCTCTTATCTCGAGGTGCCGTTCCACAAGGAGACCCCGTGTATCAAAAAGTCTTGTGGCCCCCACTTTACCGGGATGGTGTATCAATTGTGCATCCATTAAAGGACCCTGGCACTACAAATCCCAACATGCCACGCGTCCTATCCAAGGGCGTGGTATTGACTGCTTAAAGAGTGGGTGTGTCAGGCTATGCACTTTCTAACCTGTCGGTGCCTCTGAGGAAGGAGTTTGACACTCTGAAACGCGTCAGGCAAGAACGACGGGAAAGCTGCCAAAAGGGATGACATGTTAGTTCTCGCCTGTACTCAATAAATACAGCTTTGCCTGCAGATACTGTTTGAGTGCATCTATGTTTGCATGGACAAACTGGGAGCTTGGATATATATATATATATATATATATATATATATATATATATATATATATATATATATATATATATATATATATATATATATATATATATATATAAATGCACGTTTCTGTATCCAATTCCGTGGTTTGCAGAAAAAAGAAGGCAGGCACACTGGAATCCGGTTTACAAAATTTAATGGCACCTAACCCCCCTCACCCCTTACAGACGCGTTTCGCCTTCGCAGGCTTCGTCAGTGTAAAAAAAAAAAAAAAAAAAAAAAAAAAAAAAAAAAAATATATATATATATATATATATATATATATACATATATATACATATATATTTTCACTGAAAAAACCATAGGTTTCACACCAGTTATAGTTAGGTGGAAATTTTACTCGCATAAAACCATTGAAATTCCCACGTTATAGTTAGTTGGACTCACTATAACTTGCGCGTGCAATGCACTGCTGATGACGTCACATATTACATCACTCATGACATGGTCAGTGACATCACTCATGACATCACTCATGACATCTCAAATGACATTAGCAGCATTTCATTATCCAACATGTTCATAATTGTATGGATATTGTACCCACAAAATGCCTAATTTTCACATCAATATTTCATTATAACCAAAGCACCGAGGGTACCAATGCAAATTAACCACTTATAACGGTCATATGGCATGCATTAAATTCTATAAAGCCGTGTAACAGCTGTTGTCCTTTCCTAAATCATTCTTAATAAGAATTTTTTTAACTCTAATGTCACATGGAAAAACACAGTTTCCTTTTCTTTGTGTGTGAATCATTATTTTTTAGCACATCGGGAAAACTTCAATAAACTTCATTCAATTCATATATCTCTTAATTCGTCAGAATGCTATTGCAATGTCCATTTGATAAACACCATATACAGTTGCTTACTATACCATTCAAAATAGATAAATATATAATACAATACAATACAGCAATCCAATCTGCAACATTGCCTTCACCTCACAATCAATTATGTTCATCCTATGTGTACCGATAATTCTTCTCCACAGTTCAAACCTCGTGGGTGTTTGGTGAGAAGATCTATTATATAACGCGACTCTAGTCTGCGCAGCTTTTTTACTCTGTCACCCCCCGCACACTAAGAGGTACATGATCCGGGCCATAGAATTGTAGCTGATTGCTGTCACTCTTATGTGTCTCTGCGAAGTGACGCACCACTGGATACGCCTGGTCGATTTTATCAATAGCCCTCATATGCTCTAATATCCTGATTTTGAAAGGACGGACAGTGCTCCCTATATAGCGGAGCCCACACGGGCAAATCAGGCAGTAAACTGCATAAGCTGTGCTACATGTGATGAACTTCTTGATTTTTCTAGTTATGTCTATGTCTGGAATTTTGTACGTAAGGATCCTCCTAATGTTGACACAAGCCTTGCATTTACTGCAAGGGTAAAAACCCATCATTTGTTTTAGTGTGCTCATCCTCGCCGGTATTTTCTCTAAGTGACTTCTCACTAACATGTCCCTAAGGGACCTTGCTTTCTTGAAAGTCACCAATGGTAGTGGAGGAATATCCTCACTAATGGTGGTATCTGTTAGGAGAATATGCCAGTTCTTCCTCAGCATTTTCTTGAGGTGGTTGACCTCAGCAGAATAGGGAGTTACCAACTTACCATCCGCAACTTGCCCTTGTCTGTTTTGGTTTTATCTTTGTTAGATAGCAACTGGGTTCTCTGTATGCCTCTCACTTTCTGTAACGTGGCATGAAGTGCTGTTGGATCATAGCCCCTAACTCTAAATCTGGCAATACTTTCTGATGTGGCCATTTCAAATTCCCCTTCCTTGGAACAATTTCTCTTTAACCTAAGTAATTCCCCATAAGAAATACTTTGGACAAGTTTAGTGGGATGGCTACTGGTTACAAAATGTATCGAGTTGCCCGCAGTGGATTTACGGTATAGAGCAGTCTGTATGGTACCCTCCTCAACATAAAACCTAAGGTCCAGGTAGTGCACTGCCACTGGACTAACTATACCTGAAAATTGGAGATTTAACTCATTACTGTTGAGGAGATCGATATATCGAAGAGCCGATTCCAATGTTCCCTGCCACCCAATGAACAGGTCATCGATATATCGATACCACTCTATAACCCGACCTGCAGCGGTACCGCACTGGTAGGTTGTGGGCACCCGCTCCTCCCACCAGCCAACGAAAAAGTTTGCATAACTGGGGGCAAAGCAGGTGCCCATCGCTGTACCAGCGCGCTGTTTGTAATGCTGATCCTCGAATAGAAAGATATTGTTGGGACCACCACCTTCCTGGGGCTATTTTCTTTGTAATGGGGGGCCTCACAGACCTCCAGCCCCAGGGACCACCAACTCCCAGGGGCCAAATTCTATTTTTTAAATGGAAGAGGGGCTCCTCCTGGGCCTTTATGGGTGAGTGCCATCAGTGATTTCATTTGAAATGTCATCAGTGATGTCACTGACCATGTCATGAGTGATGTAATGTGTGATATCTTAAGCAGTGCATTGCGGGGGCATACGGTATAGTTAGCTCAGGTGACTATAACAGCAGAATTTCACTGGTTTTGTACAAGTGAAATGTGAGCCTAACTATAATGTGTCTGTAACCTTTGTTTTTATCAGCTAATTTATATATATATATATATATATATATATATATATATATGTATATGTATATATAGGGAGAGGGAGAGAGAGAGAGAGAGCGCAAGCAGGTGCATCTACTGAGCTAATTATTTCATTGGCACAAATGCTACATACACGAAACACCTGTATCAACCGAAATAGAAAATTGTAGTCTAGCAAAATTCGATTCAATCTTGTAAAGAGTAGATAGAATTAGCCTGTGGTCTGAGTGATAAAAAGCACAAGTATTTGTAAATTAATGCGCTTATTAAATTGCAGTGAAAATAAATGTGGCAAATAAATCAAGCTATTTGAAGCAAGTGCATGTACTTGTTTATATTATTCAATGCACAAAGTGCTTTGTGGTTCACAAGCGGTGTGAAAAGCACTATATAAATGTACAACACAAAAGTGGGATTCCAAGGTATTACTAGTGGTGTGTGCATAATTTGCTTTCGAGTAATTATAATATATTTAGGAAAGATTACGCAAAATCATTTGTGAAATTAATACAAATGCAAATCCATCACTTGACACTATATTTTAGCGCGGAATTCATCCTTTTTCTCAATTTCTGATGTAAGGACAATTTTTGCGCTAAAAAAGTGTAAAAAAAACAAAAGCACCACAGAAAGCAGCCACTCCTATTCTGTTCTTCCTGTGCTGTCACAACAAATGTTTACTGCTAATGGCGTGTTTGCAGTAATTCTTTTACCTCAAATGGAGAGAAATTATGCAACATGATGTAAAGGCGTCATTTTCGAAATTTCACGTAACAAGCGTAAGGCAAAATTTCCAAATTGAAGCACATTTCAATGGCGTAATTTACATTTCGCCCAGCTCTAGGTATCACCACAGTATAGTAACACTTGAGCTACCACTGCTCCTTTCTTCACAAGTTGCACATCACAATTATTTTATAGAGGGAAACAAAAGCTGCCAAACTCAAAAGAGGCATTTAATGAGATTTTCTCTCTCTACCCTTTTTGTAGTAAGGTGTTAGGTAAATGCCATTGTTTAGAACTCCAGCACAGGAAAAGGCAGCATGGCACACCCCATGTATGCAGTCAAGACGCAGGTAATATGTTATTTAAGACCATTGTTGAGAGGGGGGCATCCTGACTTACTTTGCGCTTCAACTCTCCTGAGCCATGCCCCTTCCGATGTCACACACCATAGATCACTATATACCTGTGTATATGCTGCACATCTTCTGGTACAGGCGCTCTACACAGTGCTTGCCTGGTAGGCTTTACTTCATTACACTTGTTGTTATGTCTGCCATATTAGAGACAATGGAACTTATCACATTGCATAAGGGATGCGGACGCGCTTCAGGCTTCTAAGGTGACCTGAACTGCATCAGTGCACGTAACTTGTGGAGCGCCTGCGAAAGGGCGCAATCATTTTGTACTTTAGACACTATGCACATAATTTTTAGCTCACCTCTTGCACTCTTGAAATGGCGTCCCTCCTGGGTCCAACGCAGATTGTTCCATTTGTTTGGAGGGAGGTGCCACCCACCAGAAGTGAGGCACAACCACTTCCGCCCGAAACTAGACGGGAGGTTAGCAGTCTAGTTTACCTCTCTACATAAACCCATGCCTGGACAGATGTGCAGCGGACGCGCTTAAGGTTTCTAAGGTGACCTGAACTGCATCAGTGCACGTAACTCGTGGAGCGCCTGGGAAAGGGCTCCTTTTAACCACATCGCTGCTTAAGAGTTTCCCCTGCTGTGCTGGACAGCAACGAAAACGGGTGTGGTCATGACGAGCTCAGCTCGTCATGAGCACCTGAGAGGTACATGCCATGTCGAGCTGAGCTCGTCATGAGCATGGAAGGGGTTAAGATTTACTGTCATTTGTTTTAACTCGCATTGAGTTTAGCTTAATCACTGCACTAGTAGAGCACCTGGGAAAAGGCTCTTGCATTAAAGTTCTGCTGCTTATATATTTTAATTCGCTGCATTAGCACAATCATTTTGTACTTTAGACACTGTGCACATAATTTTTAGCGCACCTCTTGCACTCTTGAAACGGCGTCCCTCCCCGGTTCAACGCGGATTGTTCCGTTTGTTTGGAGGGAGGTGCCACCCACCGAATGTGAGGCACGACCACTTCTGCCCGAAACTAGACAGGAGGTTAGCAGTCTAGCTTACCTCTCTACATAAACCCATGCCTTAGACAAACGTGTAGCGGACGCGCTTAAGGCTTCGAAGGTGACCTGAACTGCATCAGTGCACGTAACTCGTTGAGCCCCTGTTAAAGGGCATCTTTTAAGATTTTCTGTCATTTGTTTTAACTCGCACTGAGCTTAGCTTATTCACTGCACTTGTAGAGTGCCTGAGAAAGGGCTCTCGCATTAAAGTTCTGCTGCTTATATATTTTAATTTGCCGCATTAGCGCAATCATTTTGTACTTTAGACACTGTGCACATAATTCTTAGCTCACCTCTTGCACTCCTGAAACAGCGTCTCTGCCCGGTCCAATGCGGATTGTTCCGTTTGTTTGGAGGGAGGTGCCACCCACCGGAAGTGAGGCACGACCACTTCCGCCCAAAACTAGACGGGCGGTTAGCAGTCTAGCTTAGCTCTCTACATAAACCCATGCCTGGACAGATGCACAGCAGGCACGCTGCTGGCACGCCTAAGGCAAGCCCGTCTGCGCCCGTCCGCGCCTGGACGTTGCCATGAGCAGGAACCCCTGCCGGTTTTGCCCAAAAAATAACAAATAAGGTGAGGGCTTTTCACACCTACACAAGCCAAGAGCTAGTGAAAATTAATAGCGGCTATACTAATAGAGGCACAACAAATAAGGCATGCACTATACTCACAGTAGTAGTGGGACCGTTTTCATGCAATACCTGTAAATTCCAAAGTATACATTCTCAGCCTCAGAGAGTCATTAGCGCCAATAATCAGGGCACTAGATCTCATCACCATACCACCGACAGTAAGTGCCCTCCTAGGACAGATAATAGCGAAGGCTGGAACTGCTTCCTGGCCAATGTAAGGTCTCTGCCAAAGCATGCAGTTAATATATGGGTCCTGCTGTCCTCCACTAACCCTCATATAGGGTTCCTGACAGAAACCTGGACTAAGCCATGCTCCAACCCGGCAATCACAGTGGCACTTCCAGATGGCTACCACATACAAAAACTAGATAGACTGCACAGGGCAGGAGAAGGAATAGCCATAATTTACAAAGACCCCATCACATTCTCCATCCTAGACCAAATAAGCTACTACCAGCTGGAAATATTGATTTTTAAAATGGACTTACACCAAAGTCTTAGCTGGAAAGGAGCTTAAGTTTATCGCCCCCCAGGGCCACTATCCAACACCATCACACAGCTTATGGAACTCATTGCTCCGCATGCTATATCAGCCAGGAATATTTTTACTTCTTGGAGACTTTAACGTGCACAGCGAAAACCCAGATAATCCAGAGGCGACGTCCCTTCTGACAGAACTGTCCTCACTCAATCTAACTAAAATAAATAAAGACCCTACCCATCAGGCAAGTCACACTTTGGATATAATATTAACAAACTCCCCTAATATATCCTATGTAGCAACGCATCCCCTGACTTGGTCAGATCTTTCCATGGTCAATGTCAACGGCATTAAGGCACAGACTATCCCCAAGTACTACCCTAAAAAAAGCTACAGACATTGGCCTAAACGTATGCCTTCACATTTCCAAGCAGCTTTCTGTCCACCCCAATACCCTGAAACTGACAATGTAGAGGAACACTTAGCCTCCTTCAATTCCAGCCTTTTTTCCACTATGGACAGCTTGGCTCCTTTGAGACAGTGCCCCACGAACATAAAACAACACCAGACACCGTGGTACTCTACCCCCCTACGGCTCAAAAAAAGTCAATGTAAAAAACTTGAACACCGGTGGTAGCGCTTACATGACCCAACAGGTGTAAGTATGCACTAACACAATACCACAATAATATAAAAAACACGCGCAAAACTCACATCGCAATTACACTTGAATAAGCAGGGAGCTCTCCAAAAATTCTCTACCAGATCTTAAAAACATTCACCAACCCCAAGGCCTGTGACATTGAATCTGCCCCATCTCAAACGTTGTGCGATAATATATAGCAAGCCATCTAACGCAGAAAATCAACATGATTTATAATAAAATCACTTAAACAAAGGGCCCTCAGACTGACCCTGCGTTTGATCTCCCTCCACCACACCCATTTCTCACAGGCTGGAGAACTTCCCGTTACTCACTGCAGAGGAGACAGAAGCTCTATTAAGTAGTGCAAATTCGGGTCCCCATTGGAACTCATTCCTGCTAAAATAGCCCCCACTCTGTCCAAACAACTAGCTGGCCCCATCTGCTCTATCCTAAACTGCTCCATGAAGGAAGGCATCCTTCCTCTGGATTGGAAAGCTGCCCAGATTCTCCCAATTAGAAAGAATCCTAAAATCTCCATGGAAGACTTAACCAACTACCGTCCCTTTTCCCTACTTCCCGTACGCACCAAATTCTTGGGAAAACACATTAATAAACACCTATCAGATTTCGCTAAATCCACAAACCGCCTGGATCCCTCTCAATTGGGCTTCCATCCTAGATATAGCACGGAGTTCCCGCTGGTGGCAGTCACGACAACATCAGAATGTTGCTGGATAACGATCAGGCAGTGCTCTTCGTGCTGCTTGACCTATCCGCTGCATTCAATACCAGACTCTACTTAGGAGATTGGGAGACATAGGCCTCACAGGGAATGCATTGAAATGGTTGTCCAACTTTCCTGCCGATAGAACTTAGACCATTAACCTAGGACCATTCCACTCACCGACCACCAGGGTGACCAAGGGAGTACCATAGTGCTCATGTTTGAGCCCCACCTTGTTTAACATGTATGTTACTCCCTTGGCGAGACTTTTGAGTACGTTGGGATACATCCCCATATCCTACACTGATGACACCCAACTGCTCCTCTCATTTGACAAATCCAATTCCAACATTCAGAACACCTTTGCAGAAGGAATGAAGGCCAAAGCAGAGTGGACGAAAGTTAATTTTTCTCCAACTCAATGCAGCTAAGTCGGAGATTATGCTACTTGGTGAAGCCACTGTGAAATGGTCCCCTAGCTGGTGGCCAGAGGAATTAGGTCCTAACCCATGTCCCAAACATGTGGTAAAAAACCTTGGAGTTCGGTTGGACCACAAACTCACATTGGGAGATCATGCCTCTTCCACCATTGGAGCATGTTTCCACAGCCTTAGCTTACTCAGAAGAGTCTTCCCTTTCCTGCTCCTATCAACCAGAAAAACCTTGATCCAGGCACTAGTCCTAAGCCGCTTGGACTATTGGAATGCGCTGCTGATCCCAGCCAATGAAAGCTCCTTAAACAAACTCCAGGTGGTCCAAAACACTGCGGCCCGACTGGTGACCAATGCCCCCCCAAGAACCACATCACTCCCTCTTCTTCAAAAACTACACTGGTTACCAATACGGAAGAGGATTAAATTTAAGATCTGCTGTATGGCATACAAAGCATTATGCAACCTAGACAGCAGCTATCTAAACGATAAATTTGTTAGCTATGTTCCCTCCAGACACCTCCGCTCTGGAGCTAAAGCGCTGCTCCAAGTCCTGTGATTAAAAAAAACCTGCCTAGTGGGAAAGCCTTTTACCATCTGGCCCCACACCACTGGAATGAACTCCCATTCACATGCGTCAATGCACGGATTATTTAGCATTCAGAAAGCTGTTGAAAACCTCACGGTTCTGATTGTCCCTCCTTAGCTTACTTTTGCGGTCCTAGCACGGAGATACCCTAATGGGGTGATTCGGGCGTTCTATAAGTAAATAAATGGGAATAGAAATAAGGGATGGGATACAACCTGATGTCCATAAGATAACTGCACACTTTATTTGGAGTTCATGCATATCGCAAACGGAATCCAAAAAGCTTTGTTGGTCTGTGGACTTGTGAACATGTTTGCTTTCGTTCCACTGCTCACTCTACTAGACATTTTCAAGACGATTTTCACTGGTTTATGAAACTGATTATTGCAGTGGACCTTGAATTTTAGTCTGAGTTTTAGGCCCAGTTCTAGAGAGTGGGCCAGGCCCACCCAAACATCACCCTTAGCCCTCCCATTCATGGCATAAAACAAATTGCAAAATGCATATGTTACATTTCTCTTTCTCTGTGTCAGGTGTCAGCAAGTAGGCTGAAAAATATGTTCATCGTCAGCTATCTGCCTTCCTTGAGTCAGGGGACTTACTCCAGTCTTCGCAGTCAGGATTCCGCCCGGGTCAGGGCACGGAAACTGCAATTATTGCAGTGGTAGAAGAGGCCAGAAAGATCCTAGATTCATGGGGATCAGTGGCAGTGATCCTCCTGGATCTGAGTGCAGCCTTTGACACCGTGAACCATTCTACCCTAATCCACCGGCTCAAGGGTTTGGGAGTTACGGGGCTTGCCTTGTCCTGGCTGAAATCCTTCCTTCACAGCCGCTTCTTCCAGGTGGCTGAGGGCAGCTCCCTTTCCAATGTGACACCTGCACACTGTGGCGTCCCTCAGGGCTCATCTTTGAGCCCTACGCTTTTTAATGTGTACATGTCTCCTCTTGAAAAAATCGTTACTCCACATGGTGTCAGACTTTTGACATACGCTGATGACACCCAGCTCATTGTATCATTGAGCCAGCTGGATCGTCCCCCTTCGGACCTCTATGCCTGTCTTAAGGACATAACTAGTTGGATGGATAATTCCCACCTCAAGTTAAACAGTGACAAAACTGAGATTTTGGTCATGGGTAACCAATCACACTTCCACCCTGAGACCATGTGGCCGCCCTGCATGGGTCCACCACCGACCCTTAAATCTGACATTAAAAGTCTGGGTATCTGGTTGGACCAAGATCTCACTTTCAATACGCAAGCCAGGAAAACCGCAGGGACCTGCTATGGCCTCCTCCGCACTTCCCGGAAAATTCTACCACTGCTTCCCCCTCAGTCCAGAAAGCTTCTAATCCAGGGCCTCATACTGTCCAGGTTGAATTATGGCAACACCTTGTATCTCGGTGCCCCCAAGAAAGTAACTGCCAAGCTACAAGTTGTCCAAAATGCAGCTGCCAGGCTCCTCACGGGCACCAAAAACCGCTGCTCAGCAAAACCCGCTCTCAACCTACTCCATTGGCTACCTATTCAGGAAAGAGTGCATTTTAAGTCTCTATGCACTACTCATAAAATTTTCCATGGCAAAGCCCCCCTCCCCGTCCTGAAGGATCTCATTGTACCCCACAAAACCAACCGACCCCTTCGGTCTACGCATCTTCACCTTGCTTCCATGCCAAGGATCAAGAAAGCCCGTTCGGGGGGTCGTCTTTTTTCTTATAATGCTTCCAAACTGTGGAACTCCCTACCACTTGCCATTCGTGCCCAGCCCAACTTTCTTCTTTTCCGAAAACAGTTGAAAACTTGGTTATTCCCTTAAAAACTCCTTTTTCCTTCCGTTAGTTCACTCAACAGTGCTGGGACGCTCACGGGCAGCCATGCGCTTTATAAGTCCTATTTCATTTCATTTCATTTCATTCATTGAGCTGAACGTTGTGGTGTTCTTGAGCTGCTATGGGCTCGGATGGGCAGTGGCTGGCTTCCTATCTGAGCCACGCCGAGTTTTTCACAGGTCTTTAAAAGACCATTTACATGCCTTTGATAACTGTTTAACAAGGCTTTGTTTAGGTTTTTTCCACTGGTTCCAGTACCCCCTGGGTTCCCACTCTGCCTATTCCTATTCCTTACATATGTATTTTACTTTTACTGCCACAGAGGATAAATGCATTTCCTGAGAAGGCATATCACGAGTTGGGTTGTTACCTTTCCAAGAGAAAATTATTGACCATTTGTTGTTTAAAGAGTCTGCATAGGCCTGGCTGTGATACTAAATAGGGCTGTAAATAAAATGGTATGTTGTATTTATTTGCAACACGACTCTTCTGTCTTTGTTTTATTTAATTATTAGTCATAGATCATTAATATAGCTCTAGAACACATTTAAAAGTACTTTATATTTATATGTGCTGCTTGAAGTATGTACAGAATAAGATAAAAAGTACCGGCTTTAGGAGCTTTTTGTACTGGCTTGGACATCAAAATACCGGTAAAGCCGTTAAAAATCCCGTTATCTGGCAACCCTATTCACGAGATTCTGTTTGCTACAAATTATTATATCCTCCACCATCCTTTCCTGATTGATGCCATAATAGCAATAGTTTATGTTATATCTGAAACTCTATTCACCATCTGTCAATAACATGCTGAGTTACTAAGTGTCTGAGCATACAAACTCACTCAATAGTCTCACCACTCATGTTCACACTGCACACACAGCGATCACACTGCACTCACACTGCTCATCATGCATGCATGCTGTTACCCTGCACTCACACCATTTATCCTCCTCTTACCCTGCACTCTTACAAGCACACCATTCACCCTGCACTCAGAGCAACCACACTGCACTGAATGCCACTCGCCATTAACTCACGCCGGTCTCTTTCTACTAACCCTGTGGTCACATAAGCACAACGCTCACCCTGCACTCACACCACTCACAATTCACTCACACTGTCCAACCTTCACTCACCCTGGAGGCACACAAGCACACTACTCACCCTGCACTCATTTGACGCTTCACTCACTTGTCACTCTCACTGCTCACCCTGCATTCTCACTCAGACAAGCACATCACTCACCATGCATTCATTCCTCCCAAGCTACTCTTTCAACCGCATCCAAACTCATATGGCCACATGACTCACCCTGCTGTCACTACTTTCACCCTACTTTCACACTGGCGCATTGCTCACCGTGCACTCACATAAGTACTCCCACAGCTAACCCATCACTCTCATGGGCACACCACTCACAACATGCAAACAAGCACATCACTCACCCTGGAGTCACACCACTCACCCTGCACCCCCTTTGTGTCTCGAGTTTAGTAATATTGCTGAACACTAATTTTTTCCCCAACTATTGGAGGACTTGTGACGTGAGAACACGGTGCACCCTTCTTAAGACTGCAATGCGGTTTGCAGATTGGTGGGGTGGGATCGCCTGGACCCTGATGGAGCCAGATCATTCCAATGGCGTTACCTGAATTAATGGGGTGCACATGCAGAATTAGATGAGAGGCCCCTAAGCTGCCGTATCTCAAAGATATTCATTGGCCTTGGGAGGACGGGGCCCTCTGAACGGTTGACGGGCCCCCTAGAGGGTCAGGGACCCCCCTGCACCGAACAGCTGCAGACGCCTGGTTAAACCCCTGAGCATTGTATCCTTAGCTACAGCAGTGTAGAAATGTGCAGTATTAAGGTGCTCTGGGACACAGCTCTCAAATGTAAATTACAACAGGAAAATTGGAGTTTATCAATGAAAAGTTTAACATGCCATCATAATAGGAAGAACATGCATGTCTTAATCAACTTTTTTGGACTTTGATTGGTGGAAATGCACAGATCATTTAATGCATTATCAGTGGTCACCATTTGAATGTAATTGTAAATTGGGGGTGGTTGCTCGATTCTGGAAGAAGGAGCCTAGCTCCTGCTTAGGTGCACAGGGTTTGATCTCCTGCACTAAGTGGCAACCGACTCTTGTGAAAATGGCAAACACCTTAAAGTTGATGTAGACTGGGAACCCGGTGCAAGCCTGGTGCTTGTGTTGATGAGTTGCTGTTGGCTTTACTCCACAGCTAGCATCACTGCAAAGTGTTTTGTGTAGTTGCATTAAAAGAATGAATGAGAGATTAACCCAGAGAGAGCTACCATGAATCCGATGGCTGTGCGTTACATGGCCCACAACCCGCTTTCATGCTGCCTGGGATGAAAGGAGGCATCTTATTGAAAGGCTTCATCTTAAAATTATGATTCAATGGGATCCTGAATCTCATGTGATAAGAGCTCTTTGGAGGTAGACCGCTGTAACTCTGAGTTCACTCACTAATTTTGGGTCCTCAACGTTTGATCTCGAGGATTTTCTTCTGCACATCTTCACCAGTTCTTGTGGATTTATATTATTTAACCTACTCTTGTTTATCTTCCTTAAACCTCTTACTCAGTTATCTGAGATGGTGGAACTGCGTTTTTCACACTTCCACGTGAAAAGACGTCCCCAAACTCCTGTGCAAAGGACATGATGATTGTAGCCTGGAGAGTTGGAGATTTTGAAAGCTATCTGGAGGTACGAGAAGCATTTGCTTGTATGCGAAGGATGACAAATTCCCTCCATGTTGATACGGACATTGTTTCAAGTCGTACACTCTAAACTCACAAATCATTGGTATTCGGTGTTTGTCTAATTAATTTGATAGAAGAAAACTAAGACTACAACACACAAAATGCTTACATACCTGTACCACTGATCCCCCTAAAATGAACCTTAGTTCAATTTACCACTACTCTACCCTCTGTATGCTCTATATACACACAGAATACACCGTTTGTATGGTGGTTCCTGTTTGGAAGTAGATCTGATTGAATCTAGAGCTTGAAGGCTACCTCCAGAAGGACCAAAAATTGGGCCCACAGTGGCCCACCCTAAGGCACCCTTGGCCTACCCAGATGAAAATTCCTGGAGCTGGGCCTGCTGGGTTTACTGGAATCTGCATTTTATACAATCTGGAGTTTGTCTGGTGTGATGGCTCGTTTTCCATAAATAGCAGCAACACAAATTTGCCCTAAAATATGGCAAATGCAGAAAATTGTTCCCATTTCTACTGGAAATGGAGATAGAATCTGTGGAGCAAGTGGTGAAAAATGACATTCATCTTTCATAGGCAAATGGCAAAAATAACAGCAATAGTGCATTGACCTGCACTCACTATGTTTCCAGCATTGCTAACTGAAATGTGTAGGGTTTATGTCCCTCTGGTGCAAATGTCTCTTCAACTGCAATGTGTGTCCCGATTCCATGGTCACCCTCACACAGATCCCCACATACACACATTTCTCAAAAACCTTACTGTATCCTGATGCCATTGTATCTGTGGAAAAGTAAATTTTGCCATGTTCTGTGTCCCTACGTGTCATCCGTCCTATGTTATCTGTGCATGATTAATATGCATATGTATTCCCCATGTCCGATTAAAGACGCAATTACAGTTGTGTCCATCTCTAGTATGCCAGTTTCCAGTTCTCGTGAATACTACGAATATCAGGCCTATGTAAAGCTACGTTGCCACGTTTCTCAGTGTGCACGTTATTTCATTGTAAAGTTCCCGTTTCTAGGCCTCAAAAGGGCCTGGACACCAGATTCAGCTTCTGTCTCCTGAGCCTCGCTGAGGAGCGATACAGCCCCCACCTGTATCCCTGACCCTTCACTTACTTCCTGCCTCGCAGTGCCCGGCTCAGCCTGGCTCTGCCTCTGAGTCTGCCAAGAGTATGTTATGATTCTAGTTATCAGTCCAGCCCTCCTTCTCTGCATTCCTAAAGCTACTGAATCGCATCAATAGTTACCGTCATAGTCTAGCCTTTACGTCTCCATGTTAGAGAAATACTGTATTAATGATCATTTAATATTCTTCATCACGCACTACATGTAGAATAATGCATGCTCCAGTCTTAGAGTCTGTTAGCCTTTACCCCGATAGCTTTTGGATTCTATCAACATGTTCTCTAAACATCAGATACTAGATAGGGTTTAGGTACATGTCGCCCTGACTCTCCAGACTTCAGTCTCTGCTCCTAGCACAGAGTTCGTAGCCCCCAGCTTCTCCTAGTAACACGTCATTGCCAGTTTGCGCGCACCATCAGGTTAGAGGTCCCGGCTCCTTAGGTAGCCCCCTCCATGTTTCCGCCCCATTCATGACATATTCTGTTACGTTTGCATCACATGTCTATGTATACGCCCTGTAACACCCACTTTCACCCTTATCTTTCGCGACTGCTATTGACCACACCCACTGCTCCGCCTATCATATGTCCTGTAATGCAACTGTTTTACTATATATGCTTGTGTATTGTTATTAAATGTTACGCCAGTCCTTTCCCCAGAGCGCGCTCATCCCAGATCCGGCCCCGGCAGCTGCCGGGCCCTGCCATCCTATTCCTGTGCAGGTTGTCCTGTTCCTGTCCTTTATGCTGTATTAAACCTGCAAAACTCCTACTACCTCGAATCTTGACTCTTATTTATTGAGCTATCTGTTATTGCTATGCCTAGTCAAACCTAGATCCGGTATTATTTATTTATATACCACATATTGGCGCCCGAATAGGGACTTGCCCTTTCCCCACGCGCCGGTGAAGCCACGCGTGCCCCCTGACCCTCTACAGCCGTGACGGAACTCTTCTGCGCACCGGCAGATATTTCTGCTTCAAGTATCCCTCAGGCCCACGGAGGAGACGGAGGTGGCGGTCCAGCATCCAGACGAGGCGGTGGAGGAACGCGGCGAGTCCCGACCAGAGCCCAAGCCGAGAGTCCAAGGTCCGAGGTATCCGGAGGCCCACCCGTAACAGAAGTCCGAAGTTCGTCCGTCAGGTGTCGAAGCAGTCCCGTCCAGTCTGAGGCCTTCCGTTCTTGCTGCCCGGTGAGTACCGTTGCTGGGGTAGTATCTAGACAGGGTCAATCTAATTGTCTCTGGTCCGTGGGTTGGTGGTACACAGACCCACAAAACGAAGTGTCCACTTCGGTGGATGCGGGTCCTGACGTGTCTCTTTATGAGACCGGTGAGTTTCGTACTGTTCCAGCAGTACATCTAGTTTCTGTTCTAGTCAGTTCTGTTCTCGAGAAAATTCATGTATTCTGTTTTCCGTATTCCAGGTAGTATTCTGTTCGAACTATTATTTTAAATGTTCTTCATGTATTTTAATGTCGTGGTATGAATGTGGAGTAATTATCGTGTTCATTGTGTATTGTAATTACGTATTGTGTCTAAGTTACAGTTCAGTCATGCCGTTATTATCTAAATTACGTCAGTTAAAAACCAGAAAAGGTCTGCTAGAAGCAGCAGTTCCTGTCCCGCCTAGGGACAGTCCAGGTCATTTTATGTATCAGAAGCATGGCATAAGCGCCATATTATATCTAGATTTATGGGTAGAGTATACCAAGGAGTTAGAAGAAAAGTATAGATGGCCCGTATCAGGTACGTGGGATGCCGAGTGCATCATGAGAGTAGAAGAGGCATTATGGAAGAAGAAAGCCAGACAGTCACAGAAAGATGCCATCGAGTTATGGCGCAAAGAATCTCATAAAAGAACCGAAAAAGAAATCAGAAAGTCAGAATTAAGTAGAGAATCCTTAGAACGAGCCCAAGAAAGGGAATTAATCGAGATTGGTGAACGAGTCAAAACCGAACAGTCAGACAGACAGAGGCATGCCCTTATTAAGGGTATGTATCCTCTTCTTGCCGAGGGCTTGCCAAAAGCGACCCCGGAGGCATCCAGTAACTTTCCGCCACCACTAGTTCCGACCAAGCTACGTCACAAACCGACCGCAGCTGATATTTTCATTTCGTCCTATTTGGACGACACGGTTCCGGAATATGCAAATCCTGTTCCGCCAATCCCTGTAAATCAGGCACTTCCTGCTCCTCCAGACACCGGAGTACCTGTTACGGTACCCCCGGTCCAGCCTACGTTTCAATTTCCCGCCGCACTAGTACGAAGAGTGTCAGTCGATGATTCCAGTTTAGGGGCCGCAGGAGGAGGTCCTCCTGGTACCCCGCCACCGCACCAACGTAAAACGTTGGCCGAGTTACATGAATGTGCGTCACAGCGTACGCCCAAATATCAGTCCGCTGCAGATATCCGACGAGTCCTTACAGAATGTCGCTATGACCCAGTCACAGGTGATGATAGTATGATTCTATATTCCATACGTGTAAGACGGGTGCTAGGGTTTTTAGACACCCTACCAGATATGAAAGAAGATCTAGACAGAATATATCGTTTCATCCGTACAGGGAATGATCCAGAAAGTATTAGTGACGCCATGTCTCAAAGGAAAGCTGAAATTCAGCTCATGATATTAAAGTTTCTGATTAATTGTCTAATAAGAGAACAAGATTATCCGACCAAAGATCAAGCCGAAATGAGAATCATGACAAGGTGGAGTGATAATATAGCCGATGGTAAGCATAGAACTATCGGTAGTATAGAGAGTATGTACAAGAAAATTCGTAAAGAAATAATAAGGTTACACGATCAACGTAAGGCAGCACAAGTAAGCGAGAAAGAAAATGACTCTACTGAAGAGGTAGAGGACGAGAATCCCGCCAGAATAGCGTATGTAGGAAAATCTAGATTTCCAGATCGCCATTTACGCCTAGAACACAAGTCAACTTTCCATCATCCGGCACCAGAACAAGGTTCTCTAGAACAAGTATTCCAAGCTACCGATCACATTCTGAAATCACGAATCGGTTATAGTGAATTAAGTACTATGCATGAACAAGAACTAGCCCGATCAGCAGTCCGATGGGCTACTGATTCTACCACTTTTCCAGACGAAATAGTGGCACAAATGTTTCTGAAATTGCCCCCAGCCGAGCAACGACTGGTGGGTATGTATATGATCCAGCACCTCATTACTTTGTATGAGGGTCAACATTCTGATCCAGGTCCGTTACACGATGTCCTGAACGAGTTACTCCAGTATAAATGGAAAGGTTTAGGTACTGATTTAATTAGTGTCATTCTAGAACAGCGCCACAAATATAGAACGTTCTTGAACCCGCATTTTGTTCATGTCCCACCCCCAGAAAGTAAACCCTTTTACATAGACAGACAAAATCCGTTACGAGAAGTGCATCCAGTTAAGACAGAGGGTGGTGAAATGCAACGAGTGTTTGTTTACACCCCGATCACAAAGATGGAACTCTTAGAGATGAAAAAGTTAATTCCCTGTCATGATAAAGATCCAGCAGGGTTCCACCGAGAATTAAAAGACATGCTCCGTATGGGAGAATACACGTATCCAGATATTATTAAAATGTTAAAAGTCCTGTTGCCCGCAGGGGTATATGAGAAACTCAAAGAAAAAGAGTGGGAGGTGGGAGAGAAAAAGATCGATTGGGCAGTTCTAGAAGCTGAAGATAAGGCACGAGTACCAGGTACCGGTCTTGGAGATAAATGTAAAGAATTACCAGAATTGTTAATACAAGTTTTGCCCAGGTTATTAGCTACTAGAAAGGAAGACTGGGATGCAATCTCAGCCTGTAAACAGAAACAAGATGAAGATATTAGTGATTTTTATTCTAGATTTGAGAAATGTTTTAGCATCAACAGTGGCCTCAAGACAAGTAGCGAGTCATACCCTCACCTTTTTGTTACTAAATTAGTCGAGAATTCAAGTCCACCAATTAAAAACCGAGTTTTGAAAGTCGAAAGTACCTGGCAAGCTAATACCCCGTCCCAAATGCTCCAGATGCTTCAATATCACCAGAATAGAATCAGAGAAGAGCAAGAACATGAGAGAAAACGTATGAAAGACACGAAAATGAAAGTACTAGTTGCACAATCTGTTCCTCAAGACAGTCAGAAGAGGGGTCCGAATCAAGCCAGTCATCCTGCAGCTCCCGTTAAAGGGAACTGCAATTATTGTAAACAGCCAGGTCATTTTATAAACGAGTGTGCAGTTCTGAAACACAACATAGCTACCGGTAAGACTAAAGAAAGACCACGTCCGCCTAGACAAGAGCAAGTTTCACAGACTCCTCAGCCACAGAATGCACAACAGACAGTTACAGCACCGCAGCCTATTGCTGCAACACAGCATGTTACACAGCAGATGTACCAGTATGCACAGTCCGAGTATCCAGAGTATCAGCCATATTCATGAAACAGCCTAGAGAGGGAGGTAGGCTTGCCTCTCATCGAGATACCTGTAGATCAAGAAGGTCCCTATGTTCACAGTCAAGTATTAGGGAAAGATAGAAAGTTTCTGATTGATACAGGGGCAAGTAGGACCACTATAAGTCACGCCGAAGTTCCAGGGGCTCCGCTCTCAGGCTCTAGAAATGTTTCCCTTGGATTTTCAGGAAAACCTATCGTAAATGAAATTTCAAAGCCAGTTACTCTAGAAGTAGGTCCATTGTCCCGCACTACTGATCTGTTACTCACGAAGTCATGTCCAGAAAATCTATTAGGCATTAAGACGCTGAAAGAGTTAGGTGCAGTTATATGCTGTTCCCCAGAGGGAATACGATTGTTCCTACGTGACTTCAAGGGTCACTATGTATTACGAGATTTTGATCCCAGATTGTCTAATGTTCCGCAGCATCTATGGGCGCAAGGTCCAACTGATGTTGGCTATATGCAAATCACACCCCATCGTGTGACTCTCAAGCCAGGTGTAGTGTTACCACGAATCAGACAGTACAGATTGCCACCTGAGGCTGTAGCAGCCTTATCCAAAATTATTGACGAGCTCATGGCTCAGGGGGTAATTGTAGAGACCGACTCCAATGTATGTAATTCTCCGATCATTCCAGTCATGAAACGTACTGATCCAAATGCACCCCCAGTATATCGATTAGTGATTGACCTTCGAGAACTTAATAAATGTATTATTCCCCAGTATCCAGTTGTCCCAGATATCTCTTCCCTATTGACAGCCATTGATTCCGAAGCGTCATTTTTCACAGTCATAGACCTCAAGAACGCGTTTTTCAGTGTCCCCATTCATCCAGACAGCCAGTTTCTTTTCGGATTTTGTTTAAATGGAAGGAGCTATATGTTCACACGCGCTCCTCAAGGTTTCACAGAAAGTCCTAGTATTTACAGTCAAGCACTCAAGAGACAACTAGACAACATTCACATGCCAACTGACACTGCCCTGCTCCAATATGTCGATGATCTACTGATCACAGCCCGTTCTGAACGTGCTTGCGAGCGAGTATCACTTACAGTTTTGTATTTCCTTGCCGAGATGGGGCACAAGGTGTCCCCTTCGAAGCTTCAATTCTGTGTCCAGCAAGTAATCTACTTAGGCCACTTGCTGTCCAAGTGGGGTAGGCAGTTGACACCAGACCGTATCCAGTTAATAGCGAGTCTTCCTCAGCCCAAGACCCAGAAGGAGGTACGTGCTTTTATCGGCCTTACTTCTTATTGCAGACAATGGATTCCTCAGTATGCATTCCTAGCCAAGCCACTGATACAGTTAACAACACAGGAGGCAGCCGTATCGACTGTCCTCCCATGGACATCTGAACATACACTTAGTTTCAATGAGTTAAAGAAAGCCCTATGCCAAGCTCCAGTTCTAGCTACACCGAACTACAGTAAGCCTTTTACACTTTTCGTCACAGAACGCGAAGGTACAGCATTATCTGTTCTCACACAAGATCAAGCAGGGCAATACAAGCCTTGTGCTTATTTTTTGAGCACATTAGATCCTGTAGCCCAGGCTCTGCCTGCGTGTCTCAAGTCAGTTGCAGCCACAGCACTAGCTATCAGGCAAAGTGATTCCATAGTATTAGGACACTCCCTGACAGTACAAGTTCCACACTCTGTGGAAGTTCTTTTAAACCGAACACAAACTCAGCACTTGACAATTGCACGTTTAACAGGTTATGAATTGACACTGTTCCAGCCACACATAGAAATCAGACGCTGCAACGTTCTAAATCCTGCTACACTGTTACCATCAGCTAATCCAAATCCTGCCACACACGACTGTGTGGAAGTAGTTAACATTATGACCAAGCCAAGACAAGATCTGACAGATATTCCATTACCAGATCCCGACCTGACACTTTATGTGGATGGTTCATGCATGAGAACAAGTACAGGAGAACTAGTAGCCGCGTATGCAGTGACTACAGACACCGAAGTTATAGAGACACACCGTATTGACACCCTGTCTGCTCAAGCAGCGGAGCTAGTTGCTCTGACTCAAGCCTGCATACACGCCAAGAACCTGAAAGTTAATGTTTACACAGATTCACGCTACGCATTTGGAGTTGTACACGACTTTGGAGTGCTCTGGCAGGAGAGAGGTTTCATGACTTCTCATGGAACCAAGATTCAGCATGGTCTCCTTATTCAAGCTCTGTTAGATGCAATACATTTACCGACATCCATTGCTATCATGAAATGCAAAGCACATACGAAAGTTACTGACATTATTTCCCAGGGTAATGATCTAGCAGATCGCACAGCCAAGCTTACAGCTCAGACACCAGACATTCCAGTTAATAAGATACCGACACACACTCCAGATCCGACTACATGTATGACAGTTAAGGACCCTACTCAAGATGTCATAGATATCCAGTTACATGCTACTCCCGATGAAATCAAGAAATGGTCCGAACAAGGAGGGGTCCAGACAGATCAGGGATGGGTGACGAAGGGAAAAGCCACATGGTTTCTCCCCGACTCTATGGTTCAAGTCATTGTTAATACCGCACATAGTCCAGCACATTAAGGAGAAAAAGCAATGTTAGACAGTATCCAGAACATTTGGTTCAACAAGCATTTACGAGCTGCAGCCAAGCAGAGAGTCCGTACCTGTATGATATGTTGTCAGTTTAATCCAGGTAAAAGTGTCCCGGTGGAACAAGGTGGATTCCAGCCCCCTGACCACCCTTTTGAAGTCCTCCAGATGGATTACATTCAGATGGAGCGATGTCGAGGTTTCAAGTATGTCCTTGTAGTTGTATGCGCTTTGTCCAGGTGGACAGAAGCATATCCAGTTCCAGATCACACAGCCACAACCACTGCCAAGCAGTTGGTTCGTGAATTCTTCCCCCGTTATGGACTCCCTAGAGTCGTATATTCTGATAACGGCCAGCCATTCTCATCTGAGTTGATGAAACACGTTTCCCTTTTGTTAGGGTACCAGTGGAAGTTCCATTGTGTACGCCATCCTGAAGCAGCTGGTCTCGTAGAGAGACATAATCAGACTCTGAAAATTCGCATCGCCAAAGTATGTCAAGAGAAAGGTGTAGACTGGCTAGTAGCTCTGCCAGTTGCTTTGTTCTATATGCGCATGGTCGCACATTCCAGATCAGGTCTGTCCCCGTATGAGGTCATTTTCGGCCGCCCCCCTAACATGTGGGGTACTCCTAGACCCCGAAGTATTACCGATGTTTCAAGTAATATGCTGACAGATTACCTAGCTTCCTTGATGTCTGCCCTCAACTCTTGTCGTTCACAGGTTGCCGCCGCATTTCCAGACAATACCGAGGTGGCACCGCATGAAATCGTTCCCGGATCCATGGTCCTAGTGCGAAACTTTGATCGTTCAAGTCCGCTGGAGCCTCGCTGGAAGGAGCCCCGACAGGTCCTCCTGGCCACCCGTACAGCCGTGAAGTTGGAGGGACGCAAAGGCTGGGTGCATCTTTCGCATATCAAAAAGTTTTATGGATTGAAGCCCGTTTCAAAGAACATTTCAGATCATTTGAAAGACTGCCAAAGTACTATTCTTAAGGACTGTCCCGCAAAAGACAATGATACTGCACCCTCCCTGTTAGAGAAAACTCCGCAACAGGAGTATAAATTAAAACTAAGGTCTAGTAAAATAAGTCAGCCAGTTTGATTGTCTAAGTCCTCCCCTAGGTGAAACGGTTAGACCGGTTTCTGACATGTATAAAATAGACCCCCATAGTGAGAGAGTTAGTCAAAACTCAATCCGATGTATCGTTTTTCTAAGTTTCATATTATTTCTCAGCATTATGATTTCCTGCACCAGTTATGCATTTTATCTGTATCTTCCAGTTTCTCATGTAAATAAGTCTTCTAATGTTACAGTAGAGCACACGTTTAGTGATCTGCCTCCTCATGAACTCTCTTATCGCCTCGCTATGCGTAACAATTCTTTTATCCGCATGTTACATTACTCACACCAGACCAGCAATGCCACTAATTGTTGGGTGTGTGGTCGACTCCCCCCTTTCCAGACACCGAAGGGAGTTCTGCCACTCTTTCCTTATCCCTTTTCACATAATGGTTCGTGTGGAGCATGGTCCACGTTAACGTCATCCTCAACAGATATGTCTTTTCTTAACAGTACATGTTTCCCAGACAAGCAAGGTCTCCCCCACAGAACAGGGTTAGATCTAGAAAACGAAGTTTACAATTTAGGAAATTATTCTTCGAATTTCATGGTCCTGAATGTTCAGTCTGATACTACTCCAGACTTACCTGCTATTTCAGTACTACCAGTCAAAGGCGAATTATGTGTCCGAAATAATGGTTCCGTACATATAGGACATAGTGATTGTACTACTATTGTCAAGTATAGTGACAGTGGGAAATTTATTTTCAAAGCTTCACGTCATTCTTATTTTATTTGTGGTCAAACCGCATATGTTCGTCTGCCCCTCGATTGGGAGGGAACCTGTTACATTGCCTTCCTACTGCCACCAGTTTTTCTAGCCCCATCCGATTATCATAGAAACACACATCTAGTACACTTTAGACATAAAAGGGAGATCAAGTCCCCAATTGTCGATTATACTGAAACCACTCTAGAACAGTATACAGATTTTAATAAAGGTTTCTTCTTCTTTATAGGACCTGTTCAGAATAGTAAGCTAATCCGTAGGTTAACCAGAACCCTTGAAGCTGTATTAAATGAGACTGCCTCTGCTCTAGGTAATTTAACTGAAGAGCAATCTGCTATGAGATTTGTCGTGCTCCAAAATCGTCTCGTCCTTGACGTCATACTGGCCGATAGGGGCGGGGCATGTAGAGTCATCGGATCTAGTTGCTGCATTTTCATTCCTAATAACGCGCCGTCTGTTTATTCAGCTATAACCAGACTCCATAAAATTGCCCATCTGTTACACCAAGACCCAGGCACCTGGACATGGTCCGGTTGGTTCTGGAATATAATTTCTGCCTGGGGATGGAAAGTATTGTCCTTTCTAGGTATCGCAGTAGCGATCATATTCAGCTGCTGCCTCTGTATACAATGTGGCCCTGCGATTTGCGGCATTTGTGCTACCTCTTGTATTCCTAGTCCCAAGCCCATTTCTAAATCCCGTTCCAAGAAAATTCGAGACGAACAATTGATGCTGTATGAAATGATAGATGGTATCATGAATATTGATGTTTCCTGATGGAAACGTAGTGACAAGGAGGGAATGTGGAAAAGTAAATTTTGCCATGTTCTGTGTCCCTACGTGTCATCCGTCCTATGTTATCTGTGCATGATTAATATGCATATGTATTCCCCATGTCCGATTAAAGACGCAATTACAGTTGTGTCCATCTCTAGTATGCCAGTTTCCAGTTCTCGTGAATACTACGAATATCAGGCCTATGTAAAGCTACGTTGCCACGTTTCTCAGTGTGCACGTTATTTCATTGTAAAGTTCCCGTTTCTAGGCCTCAAAAGGGCCTGGACACCAGATTCAGCTTCTGTCTCCTGAGCCTCGCTGAGGAGCGATACAGCCCCCACCTGTATCCCTGACCCTTCACTTACTTCCTGCCTCGCAGTGCCCGGCTCAGCCTGGCTCTGCCTCTGAGTCTGCCAAGAGTATGTTATGATTCTAGTTATCAGTCCAGCCCTCCTTCTCTGCATTCCTAAAGCTACTGAATCGCATCAATAGTTACCGTCATAGTCTAGCCTTTACGTCTCCATGTTAGAGAAATACTGTATTAATGATCATTTAATATTCTTCATCACGCACTACATGTAGAATAATGCATGCTCCAGTCTTAGAGTCTGTTAGCCTTTACCCCGATAGCTTTTGGATTCTATCAACATGTTCTCTAAACATCAGATACTAGATAGGGTTTAGGTACATGTCGCCCTGACTCTCCAGACTTCAGTCTCTGCTCCTAGCACAGAGTTCGTAGCCCCCAGCTTCTCCTAGTAACACGTCATTGCCAGTTTGCGCGCACCATCAGGTTAGAGGTCCCGGCTCCTTAGGTAGCCCCCTCCATGTTTCCGCCCCATTCATGACATATTCTGTTACGTTTGCATCACATGTCTATGTATACGCCCTGTTACACCCACTTTCACCCTTATCTTTCGCGACTGCTATTGACCACACCCACTGCTCCGCCTATCATATGTCCTGTAATGCAACTGTTTTACTATATATGCTTGTGTATTGTTATTAAATGTTACGCCAGTCCTTTCCCCAGAGCGCGCTCATCCCAGATCCGGCCCCGGCAGCTGCCGGGCCCTGCCATCCTATTCCTGTGCAGGTTGTCCTGTTCCTGTCCTTTATGCTGTATTAAACCTGCAAAACTCCTACTACCTCGAATCTTGACTCTTATTTATTGAGCTATCTGTTATTGCTATGCCTAGTCAAACCTAGATCCGGTATTATTTATTTATATACCACACTCACTCACCATTCCCCGCCACACTTTCCATGTATGTACAGCGAATGCGTGTTTTCTGCTGTCGGTTACAGAGGGACTTCTCCAGCCTTTCAGATACCTGCACACATTTTCTCTCTAGAAATTCAGGGGGAGTGGGAGAAGGGGGCTGAAAATCTGCAGCTAATTCCCAAACCGTTAAAAATCTGTGGCAATTTTTCAAGAATGGCCAAAATCGGTAGGGAGCTAAACATTCTACAGGGAACTAAGAAATTCGTTGTATATACCCTCCAAAAAATCACCCCTGAATATTTTGACTGGACCTACTCTGACCCAAGAAGGCAGCTAGAAAATGAATTTTAGGACAAATTTAGGTATTGTGTTTATTGTGAATAAGGAGGCTGATTTGAAGTTTGGGGGAAAGGGGAAGGGGGTAAAGGAAATCCATCAATTTGAAAAGGCAATGTTAAATCTGGAATGGAATCCGCCACTGTAAATTCATCAACCTCACTATCCCCTCAGTGGAGGAAATATCGCTAATATATGCTTCTCCAGATTAAACACTTAGTCCAGAAATGATTCTCTTTAACCAATAGTCTCTAAACTAATTCATGTCCATCAAATCTGAAATACTGTCTTGTACAAGAGCTCAAGTTTTAGGAAATATGTACATGGTATATTCTGCCAAACACTGTAAAAACAGTGGCGGCGGGCACAGGTAGGTGCGCTGAGGTGGTGGGGTGTATAGTGGGAAGTCGACAGACTTCAGAATATGTATAAAAAAATAATACCTATTTCATCGTCTGTCGACTCCCCTGGGTGTGCCCCGCCCCACGCCGCCCACCGTGCTTACCTGTGCCGGCCGCTGCTGTGTAAGAAACTTGTTTCCCCTTGGTTTGGGTCGAACCCATGCTGCTTAAATGGCCTAAATAGCCAAACAAAATCCTATAGGAAGGCAGATCTTTCCACACTGCAAATTTAGCAAAATGGCGCAGCCATTTCTGAGAAAAGTCTAATTATTATTCTTTTTTGCGCGAATTCGCAGAGGCACTTAGCTTTATCAGTACACTGAAGTAATATGCCTCTGCTTCTGTCTCCTACCCAAAGGTGTAAGGAAGCTCTTTACACCAAAGGCAAACAGGTTCGCGGTGGGCAGCCCGCCGCGTCAGCACAGAATCTTGCCTCCATGCTCCAGGGAGAGGACCACCCACAATGTTTTGAGAATAGCTCTTCGCCTGCCTGGTAGAGGATGTCTTTGCCTTCACTGCAACCAGTGGTGTGGGGAATTGCTGTGAACGTGGAGCGGCTTGTGGGGTGAGCGCCATGTTTATTTGTTCCTGCTCGGCAAACTTCTTCATTTTTCTAAAACAAATTCCTAAAGCTGAAAAATGTGATTAAGAAAAAGAAAACTATATAGTCCAGATGACATACAGAGTTTTCTCCCCACAAGCAGTAATCATTGTTTGATGTACTTGCCTAGACCAAAATGTCTGTCCTGAGAAGGGTAATCCCATTATGGTTGCCTAGCCCTAAATAGAGTGAGGTGACTGTCACTGTGATCTGATGGCCCTGTGGTTGCCTGGAAACCAAGTCAAGGATTTCCGTTGGTGGAGTCAGCTGAAGTGGTTATCCGACCACTAAATGAGGTGTGCTAACTGCGGGTTTGGAGGGTGGGGCATCTTGTGATTTTTTGGAAAACCCAAAAAATCCCCAGGAATCTATACTTTAACTAAACCAATACCTGGAAACAAGTCCAGATAAGGCTTTTCCGACAACCTGTAATGTTTTCCTTGTCACTTAAGCAGATAAACCCAGGTCCTGGAAAAGGAGTACTTATTTTCACTTAACTAAGAATAGTTTTCTATCGGTTGCCCATTTCATCAACTCATTGGGGCATCTATGGTCCGCCCTCCCTTTCTCCACTACGTAATAATGGGGTGACCCATAAACCCAAAGAACCTGGGTAAAGAGAAATGCAAAGAACAATGGTCCTTTTGGACATCAACGACAGGCTAAATCAATTAACGTATTTGATTCAATTTAAATGTACCCAAAGGAATTACTTCTGAAACCAGGTAAGAGTACCTAGAAGTTACATCACACCATGGCGGTCCTCAGGGGAGAAGTCATCACCATCTCTTCCGCAGACAATGCGGACCGTAAAGCAAAGAGGGAGGAACTGACAGAGAAGGTGCGGGAACTGGAGCAGATGCATCACCGAACGGGGGTATCCCGCATATGGCAACAGTTAATGGCTGCTCGGGTGCAGCTGACTGCTATTGACCAGGACAAGGCAGAATACGCTGCGATGCGGTTACGGCATTCCTTTTACACCAGCGGGACAAATGCGGTTGACTACTTGGGCATAGGCTCCGGGAGGCTCGATTGCACGAGGGTGTTCAGAAGATTAGGGACAGTGCAGGGGTGCTATGCTCGGATGACGCTGCTATTGCCTAGATCTCCTGCAACTTCTACGCCCAAGTATATGATGAACTGCCTCTGGATGGAGCGGATATTGATGCATACTTAGCCCAGGTTCGTCTCCCCACCCTGGCACCAGATCAAGCAGCCCATATAGAGAGCGGAAGAAGTCATTGCAGTTATTGCTTGTTTGAAACTTGGCAAGTCACCCCATCCCGATGGCTACACCGTGGCCTGTCATAAGCAGGTTTGCTTAACGCTCGCCCCCTTGCTCACCCGTTTTTTCAATTCCTTTGCAGCGCCCGGAGCGATCCCTTCCTCCATGTTGGAAGCAGCGATAGCTGTCATCCCTAAGCCAGGTAAGGACAAGTCAGACTATGGGTCATATTGGCCTATCTCACTTTTGAACATAGATCTGAAGCTTTATACCAGCATACTTGCCAGCCGGCTTGCCCCCTATATGCAGGGGCTTGTGGACCCGGATCAGACCGGATTCATACCACAGCGGCAGACGAGTGACAATACGAAACACGCCACACACCTCATAGAAAAGCTTCCCGTATCCCTGGGAATGATATGCTCCTCACAATCAAAGTGGAGAAGGCCTTTGATCGAGTCCATTGGCCCTATCTCGAGCAGGCAATGGTCCACATTGGCCTGGGGGAAAAGATGCGGACGCACATTTTTAATTCCTACAGATCTCCCACTGCCACAGTAGGGATCAACAGGCACACGTCCACCCCATTCCCCATCAATAGAGGCACGAGGCAGGGGTGCCCCCTGTCACCCCTGCTCTTCGCTCTCTACATGGAGCCCATGGCGCAGAGTCAGGGACCACCCTCAGATCACAGGCATCCACTTCAGAGGGGACACACACAGGATAAGCCTCTATGCAGACGATGTGCTAGTCACCCTAGCCAACCCTGGGATGGAATTGGGGACCTTTTTGGAGGAACTGGACACCTTTGCTAGTGCTGATGGGTTTAAGGTTAACCTGGCCAAATCTATAGCGATGAATCTCTCCCTGTTGCCCCAAAAGCGGGCGGACCTGCAGGCTCATCATCATCTGCAGTGGTCTGATGATGTTGTCTCTTATCTGGGTATCCATTTGGCCCGACCTTGCAGGCCATGAGGATGGCTAATCACTCCCTTCTCCACACACACATCCGCACTGAGCTACGGAGGTGGAAACACTACCAGATCTCATGGATAGGGCGTGTCGCAGCTATTAAAATGACAATCCTCCCCAAAATTCTCTATCTGTTTCAGACGCTCCCCTTGCCACCCTTAACTGGCTGGCTACATAGGGTGCAGTCGAACTCTCTCTTTTCATCTGGTAGGGGTGCAAGCCACGACTGAAATGGATGGTTAGCTTTCTCCCGCTACACGAAGGGGAACTTGGGATTCCGGATCTCATGCTCAATAATAACGCCGCTCAGCTTCGACACTTGGTCGAATGGAGCCGGGCTGAATCCGAGAAACACTGGCTCTTTCAAGCTCATGCTGTCACAGGTACATCTCTCATGAAAATTCCCTTTCTTTTAAAATCCCATTGCCACCCCAACTTATACGCTTCACATGTGACACGCAAAATCCTCACAGTCTGGGATCGGACTAACACGTGCCATGACCTCACAACTTTCCCTTCTCCACTCACATTCATTTTGGATAATCCTGATTTTAGCCCCGAGATGGGCCCACAGTCCTCTCGATTGTGGCAAGAGGTGGGATGTTGCGCATTAGGCCTCTTATTTGCTAAAAGTGACATTATCCTCTTTACGCAGCTTCGGGCTGATTACGGCCTCCCAGAATCCGAACGCATGCAGTACGTACAGGTTCGACACTGGGCTATGCATCCTGGCAACCGCTCACAGGTGACTAGGCTTCTCACTCCCTATGAACGGTGACTTATCACACGGTCCTCGGACAAGAAGTTGATCTCAGATCTGTATAAGATGCTACTGTCCAGATATACCCACACTTACCATGCGGGGCGTGCGCGCTGGGAGAGGGACCTTGGACAAAATCTTAGCCCCAAGAAATGGGAGGGTGCATGCTATAGAGTGCGCCACATGGCAACACATGTAGATCTCACTGAAGCACTCACCAAGTTAGTCTATTACTGGTACTACACCCCAGAGATACTCCACCAAGCTGACACGACGCAGAGCCCTGACTGCTGGCGAGGGTGTGGGAAGAGGGCCACACTGGTTCACCTCCTATGGGATTGCGAATACCTCGGGACTTACTGAACGCACATTCTAGACAACGTTGACAAACACCTTGACACCGAAATCCCTAGGCTTCCTGCATATGTCCTGCTGGGGGTGCCAAACCTGCTTACCTACCCCTTGAAATCCAGGCAAGAGAAACAGATAGCCATAGCACTGGGCACAGCCCTCCAGAACATATTAATTCATTGGAGAACCCCCCGTATCCCTCCACACACAGGGTGGTATCAATGATTATGGCACGTAGTGGGCATGGAAAACATCACTCTTACCTTGGCTTGGGAAGGCTCCTCCTTCAGCGATCTATGGCAGCCATTCCTCACTCTACTTGCACACGAATGCCGGGAGCTGTCCTGCCCGAGATACTTACACCTTCTACGCTTAACGGCACCGGAGCCCTCTGCGTAGGCTGACTAGCCTTTAGGACCGATACCCCGCTTGGCGCAGCGCCGTACAGCCGGAATGGACCGTGGGAGAGTGGGGGTGGATCTTTCTGTGTTTTCTTCTTTTCTTCCTTTTCCATTTCTCAGGGTGATAGGTGGGAACGTATCTGTTCACTGTTGACTTTTGTAATAACAATGCACTTATTAGTATTCATGGTGGGCTTTGTGTGGCCCATTAAATGCGAGCTTGCTTCCTGCATTGTTCAATAAAAAGAGTTAAAACATAAAAGAAGTATGGGGGGGGCTTGGCCCAATGCGTCTGGCAAGATCGTTTAGTCCCAAGATGGCTCTTTATAAAGTCTGTCTGTTTTTCGTGAGTAGAGGTTTCCAACTGAAACCCGAGTGGAGTAACAGACCCAAATAAGAGAAATCTTACACTTTGGTTAAGACCTGACCCTGTGCTGTGAGGTTACAAGATCTTGTGTCCTTGGGGCCTACCACCATAAAATGTGATTTCTTAGAATTTGTAAAGAAATCCAAGTTGTTCATAAAATTGATAAATGTATGGAGCATACACCTATCATGTAACATGAAATAATTCAATATGTCCTAATATTTTTCTTCTTTCTTTTTCCGTTTATTATAAATTGTTAGGGTTTTCCCACTGCGATCTGAATTTTATTCTAGGCTTTTAAAACTTGTTGCATCCTTCTGTTTTTAAAATTTTTAAATTATGGTCTACTGTTGGATCCACTGAGGAACTTTGTATTGTAAATACTCTCATTTTTTATTGTAAAAATGTAAATTTGCCTTTTTATGGGTATCAACCGAAATAAAAGTTTTTTGACTGACTGACTGAAATAATTCAATATGTCCCTAAATTTATTATTTATGCAAAAGAATTTTCAAATATCAAACTGCATCATGTAAATAGGAATATAGAATCGATTTGTAGGGAGATGAGTGGGGAAATGGCCTTTTCATGATTTAAAAAGGAAATAATTAATGCTCTTTAAATGCTGTGTTCTTTATAATTTGTAAAGTGTTATTTAAGCGTAAAAGGCTTCATGAGAGTGCGCCAAAGAATAACAATCAAGTGAAAAGTCTAGTTGTAACTTTTTCCAAGATTCAAGTTTACAGTGGAGATGCTCTGGTGGGGAATTTCAAAGTGTATACCCCTGTCCTCTCTCTTGTTATTTGTAAATAGATTTCAAGGCTTATTTACAAGCCCCTTGCGCCGCCAGTGCATCACTTTTAAAATGGTAAAAGGTGATGTACCTGTGGCGTAAGGACCTTGTAAATACGCCCCTTTGATTTTTTCAGCAAGATTCAGATATACAATGGGAAACATGGCTTTGGTGTATCTTGGAGAATTTATTGTTCCAAAATGGTACCCTGCATGCAAAATGCTCTGAGAACAAAACAGAGCATCATACACTGGGTGTGCTTGGCCACAGGACGTCAATGGAGAGTCTAAAACCTTTTATAGATCATCAGATTTCCAGAGCCCTTTATTATTGTACAGCACTTGTGAATTGATTGCACTCTTGAATGTTCTAAATCGAGATATTCGAGCAATAAAAGAAGGCAAAAATACTACTGATCTTTTCAAAGGAAATAGCATCACAAGATGGATCCTTGTGATTCATGTAGGAAGCACTATTTTGATAAAATCTCTCCATCAGCCTTTGATCTTGATTACAAAGAGGAAGCTTTTGAAGCCAAGCTTAAATCATACGAGAAAACTGACAGCACCAAAAGAGGAAATTCAACCACGAAAGGGGGAGGTGCAAAACTACAGGAGAACATGAGGACAGCAGCTGAGAAAGATGTCATGGAGGCTATCTAGGCCTTTTAAGAAGAGGAAAGAGGTGCCACAGGCAGGTTGGTGCTGGGGAGAACCCAGACAGAAAAAATCTATGCATGGAGATGTCCCAGGTTCTGTAGGTCATAACTGGTGGTGGTCTCAGTTGAGGAATCAAAAATCAAAAAACATAACAAAAGTGAGAAATTGAAGGCTCTCTTAAACAAGACAGGAAGCCAAGTAAGGGTGAGAAACGTGAAAAGAGAGGTCAAAAGCTGGGAAAACAGCCTCTGCAAGAATGAAATATGAAACACTACTATGGAAGTTTCAAATACAGTTGTAAATTTTTCATTAACCCACTACTGAAAACAGAAAAACGTTCAAAGACCGGACCACATCTACATACTTGGGTACCATTCCCAGTGTTGGGCAGCAAAGGACTCATATGGAAGCGATGTCATCTTTAAAAGCAGGCGAGAGAGCAAAATGGCTGACACCGGAGAGCACCCCTCTCGACAAACTGTAATATTGGCTACTTTGATGACCTGTTCTTGAGAAGCAGCCACTGTGATTGTGACACATGAGAGGAATAGGAGTATGGCCAAACACACCACAATTATTTTGTGATGGTAGAAATCTGTCCGCAGAGACAATTGCGCGTTTACTGTTAGCAAGGGACTGTGCACCTATGATACAGAGTAGAAAAAAATCACAGTGCTCACTTAGAGGGATCAGTTGCTATCCATGGTCATGTTTGAAAACCTCAGGGACTGGTTTGTGACTGCATAACTTCCTGTTTCAGAAGTAAGCATGTATTTTATTTTATGTTATTTATTTTGAGTTTGTACCGCGCTAGAATCAAACTCCCGAAGGAGTATCTCCACGCCATATGCCTTGTGGAGTGGTCTACAGACATTGTATCTGGTAGCTTCTGGCTATTGATGCTTCTTTATTGATGGATGGACTTCTAGTGTTAAAAGAAATCTATGGGTCCATCATCTCTGCATACGACTGCCCAACTCTGCATCATAGGAGAAGGCCAAAGGGCATGTGATGCTGCTCCCGCTGTACTAATGATTTTGGTGGACTGAAGGGCCTGGTTATGATGCTGGTGGGATAGCCAACGTCAGGCCGTCGGTGGTGCTTCCACCTCCATCCAGCCCATTGGTCCGACTGCTACATTAGGATGCAGGCGGTCGGAGCTTGGCTGTTGGGGGTGGGGGGGGAAGACCGCCGCGTCCGACAGAAGCAAGGATCCCTTCAGTGTGGCAGTCGGACTCCCATTACTTGAAGTGAGGGCGGTGCCTCCTCAGGCACTGCCGTAGGGATTACAATGTCCCTTTCTGCTTGCCTTTTCATGGCAGTTCACCAGCCATGAAAAGGTAGGCAGAAAGTGACTTTGGGGGCCTCTAGCAGGGCCCCCTTCCAACCTGGCCCTCCGCTATGGAGCCTGGGGTGCCCCTAAACATCCCTACACCATGTGACAGGCACCGGCGTGAAGGTGGTTGCATCGTAATTAACCCTGGGCGGTGAACGCCGCTCTGCTTGCGGAGTTTACCGCACTCCGTGTTACGCGGAGCTCGCGGAGTTCCAAAAACTCCGCTTCGCACAGCAGAGTGGAGTTTTTTTCCTCTCTCGCGTTCACCAACGTCAAGTTGGGGAGCACGAGCAAGGGAAATCCACCTCCCGGTGAGATTTTTCCTTGTTCGCGATCGCCAACATCAAGTTGCGAGCGCGAGCATAGAAAATTAACCTCCCGGCTAGATTTCTTAATGTGGGGAGGGGTCAGATTTCTCATTGCGAGTGGTCGCATATGCTCGCGACCGCTCATGTTGAGAAGCTTCCTGTTCGCGTTGAGAAAGATGCCGCTCGAGTAAAAATCTACTCAAGCAGCAGAAAAGGTCAGCTTGTGCTGTGCATGATTATGTTTACAATGATTGCACAGTGCAGACAAGCATCCGGCACTGTGCAATCACCACGAACAGCATTTTTCTACTGTAGTCCGCCGCTTGCGGAGCTCCGCATATTGCAACAGAGTTTTTTTTGCACTTCCCATAGCTTCACGTAGTGCAACTCTGAGAACTCCACCCAGGGTTAATGATCATGCGGGCAGCGGGACTGCAGACCTCTAGTCGGGTGGCCCTGCTTCTGCCACAGTGCCGGACTCGGAATCAGGCCCGAAGTTACTAAACTCAAGGAGCATCTGGAACAATAAAAAGTGAGAGGAAAGCTTGTGAAGGCAATCAGAAGAGTTGTTTCTTTAGAGACAAAGAGGAGTGAAAACTATATATATATATTATAAAAATATAATTCAAATGATAAAATAATTATGACTTTTCTGCAAGCTTTATTAATTAAGAAGCTATATTATATTAAGTTATATTGTTTTTTTCAAGATGTAAGACACATTTCCAGGAATAAAAGTGAGCATGCTTTTTTAGAAGATGGTGCAACAGGAAAAATAAAATGATATAGAACAGAATGTAAAATTAGCAGGCTGTTACTAATTTATTTTAATTACAGGCAGATTTGACTATTTATATTTTTTCCATGAAAAGATGAGTCACAAAATAGAGGAAGCTGATGAACGTTTGATATTTTTCTGATCAAAGCCAAGATGCCTAAAGACAGAAGTGTTTTTTTGTATTATGACTCCTCAGGTGGCAATGAATTCTGAATATTAGTCAATGGCCCTAAAATTATAGTGCTTATGCTAGTCAAATTACACAGGCAGCTAGTGAGGGCTAGTGAGACCAGGCATCCTCTGGGTGGTTCTCCCATAACTTTTTGCTTCAACCCTCCTGTTATGCTGATTTCATTTTTGCTGGCTTTAGGACTCTCCACACTTTACCACTGCTAACCAGTGCTAAAGTTCCTGTGCTCTCTCCTTGGTAGAGTTGGCTTATACCCACTCGGCATATTTAATTTGCATGCAAGTCCCTAGTAAAATGGTACAGCATGTGCCCAGGGCCTGTAAATTACATGTTACTAGTGGGCTGCAGCACTGATTAAGCCATTTAAACATGTCTCAAGCCTGCCACTGCGGCTTGTGTGGGCAGTTTTAAACTATAGAAGAAAATTTGTAGTAATGCACTCAAAGTAATCTGAGTATAATGCTCTAAGGCTATGTATGTGTAGAAAATCTTAATCGTGCTTCATGTGCTCACAGCACTCAGGGCTCCAACCAGGCCCCAACATGTAAATACAAAAGAAACCAGAACAATTGTTCTGGAAGCTGAGTGTGCAATTGTGCCCAAAGGCTGCAATGTAATCAATGCTAATTAGTTCAATACCAAAATGTAAACACATTAGGGAATACATTTTTTTAAAAAGAAGTAAACAATGAATAAAGAGCAAAAGCGACATTTTCTTCCGAAGTGCTGTATTGTATTGATTCACAAAATCATTCACAAATGTTGCGGTGTCATATTCATGACGCCCAAAAAGCTGATTGTCTATCTCGTATTCTTCCTTATAAAAACAAAACCCAATGCATTTCGGGTCAATAGACCCTTCTTCAGGGATCACTGCAATCAATGAAAATACATTGATATATTAAATTCATCCTTGTTTTTTTTCGACAAGTACGTCATATGACTTATCAAGGGGAAATAAATAAAACAGAAAAAGTGTAGGTATTGTTACCCAATGGAGATGAAATGTAAATGAAGAAAAAGAAAGAGAGAACGTGGAAACAGCTGTGCAATACTGATGGAAAAACAAGCTCTTTTCAAGGAAATTCTAGTCCCAGCATGCACCTTATGACCTCCAGTGAGATTTGTGTCAGCATGCACTAATACCCTTCGTCAAGAGAGGAAAACTATAAACCAAGAACACCCATGACTTGCATGCATGATATATGAGAATGCTCTGTCATGGCAAATTTTACCTCAGGCTTATACCGAATTGGCATATTTAATTTACATGCAAGTCCCAAGTAAAATGGTACTACATGTGCCGAGGGCCTGTGAATTAAATGCTTCTGGTGGACTGCAGCACTGATTGAGCCCTGTAAACATGTCTCAAGCCTTCCATTGAAGCTCGTTTGGGCAGTTTTAAACTTCCACCTCGACCTGGCAAAATAAACCTGTATATAAATCTTTCTATAAGTCACCCCTAGGGTAGACCCTAAACAGCACACAGGGCAGGGTGCCGTGTATTTAAAAAGTAGGACATGTACTTTTAAGTTTTACTTGTCCTCGTAGTAAAAAACTCTTACATTTGTTTTTCACTACTCCAAGGCCCGCCTCTTCCATAGAGTAACATTGGAGTTACCTTATCACATTTATTAAGTTGTAACATCCAATTGTGAACAGGTTGGACAGCTCGAGTTTGGTGTATAACGAATTGTAATTAAAAGTTCTCTTTAGGATAAGGTTGAACTTTTAGTCACACATCAGAAAATGCCACTTTTAGAAAGTTTGGCATTTTCTTTTTCTAACTGCAGACTGTTCCTGGGTCAAATTACTAGGCATAGCTGGCAGTTGCTGTTTGTGTATTGCTACCAGACAGTGAGATAAAGAGAAGATAGTTGTTGGCAGGATGGGCCACTCTGAGCTAATGAGGGGGAGGAGCTGTCACCAACTACACTAACACATCACAAAGGCTCTGCCTGAGCACTCTCACAAAGGGGCTATTATTGGTGAATTGTGACCCCAGACCAGCTGGACAGAGACGAAGGAAAGGCCTCAGGGGGTGGAAACAACTAGATGCTTCCTCCACTTCAAAGTAGGCATCAGGTTTAAATATTGCACCTCAGACTCAAACTCATCAGTACACTTCTGGACCTGTGGACTCTGCCATGAAGAAGTACTGCTGTGCTGCTGAGATAACTGACACTCTGCTGGACGGCTGCTCTGAAGGACTGTTGCCCTGCTGTGTTGACCTGTTGTCTGCTGATCTCCCACCTGGGTAAGAAGGACTGGACTGGCATTTCCTGAACCCATGACCCCAGAGTGACTCCAAGGCCTAGTTGGCTGTCCTCTTAACTAGAGCATCTGGGACAGAAGACTCTAATGACCTTGAAACCAATGCTTGAGCTCTATGATCTATTAGTCCTATTCTACTCAGTGGTGCCACCCCAGTCCTAGACCCTTGGAAGTGGGCTTGAAGGTGCTCTGCCATCCAGTCTGTGGATCTAGAAAAACTAAGGCATCTCCTCTTCTGTGCGGCACAACCCTGAGCAGTACAGACGCACCGCCTCTACTATGTAGACTTTCCAGATGCAAGGATTTCACATCCAGCACACAGCTCCACCGTAACCACAACTGGGCGACACATCCCCTGCGCAGGCTATAACATCCCAAGCATCTCGTTGACGAATTCCTCAATGACAACGCAGGACCTCGCATCACAGTCTTGTAGGTCTGCGGAACTGCTGCATCACCTCGACTGCGCGGTGCAACCTCGACGGGGGATTCTGCAATTCTTTGCAACCTGGATTTAAGGTATTCTTGTTCAGCTGGCCTACCTAGGTCCTTGTAGCAGGCCCGTGCTCCATCACGGTCAACATGAACTTGTGACTTTGTCTTGGTCTAGCACGACCAGATAACAACAGTTGGCGCTTTGTGCTTTTTAGTGCTATATTCACTATAATCTTTAAACTTGCATATACCTAGTTCTACTGATTGGATTTGTGTCATTTTGGCTTGATTTATTCATCACAACTTACTCTGTTTTTTTTTAAATGGCATGGGATTATTCTTGTGTTGTGTTTTCATTTTATTACTGTTTTGCTGCATAAATACTTTATTCACTGCCTTTAAGTTATGCTTGACTGCTCTGTACCAAGCTACAAGAGGCTTGCATATGGATAAATTTGGGGTTTGCTTGTGCCTTACTCTGACAAGGAATGTGGTTGTTACTTGAGTAAGTGTTTCAAACCCCTCAACGAGTAAGCCATTTTCTTACAGAGCTGTTATAAATGGTTTTATATATTACAATGCTGAATTGAGAGATTCTTACATTTTTGTTTGACTACTTGGTTAGTTTTACCCTGTGTCACTGCCTTCACAGACCATTTTTCACACAAGTTTTTCTTTCACTCATCCGTTTTTAAGGTTCAAAGAAACTAAGAAACACTTTCTTCAGGGGATCTGGAGTAGTGATGTGGAAAATTATTACTCCCCCAGCAAAGTTTGGCAAGTTGAAATAACTTTGCAAACCTTTGTTGTGTTGATTTATAGATATTTTAATTTACAAAAAAGATTCTGCGACTCATTTTTCTTTCAAAAACGTTTTTTGTTACTTTTCATACGAGTCCAACAAGAAATAAAATCACTCACAAGGTGGCAAAAGCCAGCTTTTGCAACTTTTTTCCCACTTCAGTCTGGATACATGAACAATGTAAAAATATTTAATTATTTTTAACAACACCTTGGTAAATATTTTCTTTTTCATTGGCTGATTGGTTGTTTTCTTACCACTTCCAAAGTCTTAAAGTTTGCTCCGAACTATGGGGCACATGCATTAAGGTAGGCTTCTGCGATTCCTTAATTGTGATTATTAAGGAATCGCAATTAAGGAATCGCAAAAGCCTATGCATGTAGAAATCGCTGAAAAAATAGCGATTTCTAAACATTCCTTAATTGCGACTCATAAATTGCGAGTAGCAATTAAGGAATACCTCCCCATTCATTCCAATGGGCTTAGAGGCCCATAGAAATGAATGGGAAGACATTCTCAATTTGCGATTCTCAATTAGAGAATCGCAAATTCAGAATGCAATTTAAAGGGTGCCAGGGTGTCAAAATGACACCCTGTTGCACCCCTGAAATCTGCATATGAGTACATCATGCACACACACATGCCCCAAGGGCATGTGTGGGTGTAAAATGGAACTTTGAAAAATGCACTTTAGTGCATTTTTCAAAGTTTTAGCAAATTACCATGAAGTTCAACTTCATGGTAATTTGCTCCCCCTATTAGCGAAATCGCTAATTTTGTAACTTTGATGCATTGCATTTAAGGAATCTCAATTTGAGATTCCTTAAATGCAATAGCAATTTAAGTAATTGCAATTTTGCGATTTCTTAAATTGCCATTTTTGCATTTGGGATGATGCATCCCAAATGCAAAAATACTGGTCGTAAAGGGGCAGATTCTGAGAATCTGCCCGTTTACGACCGTTTTTTGCTTTGATGCATGTGGGCCTATTTCTCTTTCAGCTGCATTTCTATTTAATTAAGATCTATTTCCTATGGCTCTAATGAACAGAAAACGGTGGCATGTGAAACTGTAAAAATGTAGATTATGAATATGAAAACTCAAAAATAAAGAGTGCAAAACTAAAGATCCTACAGAACGTTCTGCATGCACGTAGCCCCACCACTAGCCCTTGCCCATGTGAAAGGAAGGGCTAACCACAGGTAAGTTGGAGCCACTTTATTCTTGACCAGTCCCAACAACTCCCAGCCCTTGGACAGGACGTACAAAAGCCCTTAAGGCATTGCAAGAACAAGCTGAAATACCACATACACAAGGGGGCCGATTTCGATCCTGGAAAAACGCTGTACAAATCGTGGTATGGAGCTTTTTCCCCATACAACTCGTACTTGTAAGGATGCCCCTACAACCTAGGAAGTACGATCCGTACTAATAGACGCACTCCATACAAACTGTAAAAAAGACCATACAACTCGTATATACAAGCGATTCCGATTCGGATTGCTCTGTACGCGACGTTACGATGTATTCCCGGCATCAGTTTACAACCCAGCAAGTACGATTCGTTCAAATGGTACTCCGTACGGCTCTTTTTTTACAAGAGCCAAAAAGTGCCGGAAAAAACTTGTACGCCCTGAAAACAGTACGAGACAGACCCCCCATGAATACAGGGGTACGGTGCGTATGTACGGTGCTTACGGATGACACGGAAAGTGGGGTACGGTGCGTACATATGCGATGAAGGGGTACTGATCGTGTACGCACTGTACAAGCACTGTACCCCAAAATCGCCTGTGTACGCACCGTACCCCGAAATCGCCTGTGTACGCACCGTACCCCAAAATCACGTATGTACGCACCGTACCCCAAAATCACATACGTACGCACCGTACCCCAAAATCACGTATGTACGGTGTGTACATGCGCGATGTTGGGGTACGCACCATACACACGCCTCGCATGTGGGGGGACCCCTGTATGCCTCATGCCCCTATACGACCCGTATCCCGGTATGAGTTGTACCCCCAGAACAAGTCATACCAGGGTACGAGGCGTATAGGGGTTCGCTTCGTTGCCCGGTACGAGTCAATCCCCGTATACAGGCCATTTTCCATACAAATCGTATGCTGACAGCCCGGTACGAATCGTACTTGACGGGTTGGACAGCCTTTTTACAAATTGTATGGTCTTTTTTACAAGTCCGTGTCGTACAGCTTTTCCCGATCCGATTTGTAAGGATCGGGCCGATCTGTATGTATTCTTCCCGTACGAATCGTACTACACGGGTTGGAAGGGACTTTTACAATTTGTATGGAAAAAAATACAAATCCTATTTGTATGGAAAATAAAAATCCAGGATCAGAATCGGCCCCAAGGTGTCCCAAAATGAACCAATCAGGAGTGGAGGGTGGGAGTTTTGAGCCACCCAATGGGACCTTCTTGCTTTGGCTATGTGAAGTAAACTGGTCTACTGACACTTCGGAAAGCATTAAAGACGTTGCCACCGCTTTTATATGCATACAATCTATCTGGTCTGCACTATCAGCGCCAAGATGCTCTCGGGTGAAGAGTGCTTGACAAAAACCTTAGAAAAATAAATTAATTAATGCAATCGTGGACACCTTATACATTTCCACCTTGATCATTAATAATAATCATATGATAATTGCATTTATATGGTATAAAGCATACACCATAAACGAATCGGTCACTAGATGCTTAAGGACCATATGATCTGGGCACCAATGACAATGAAAAATAATGTATAGCTCCTAGAAGGATGAAAGACTGAGTCAGTTCGATTGGTGTTCAAGTCTATGACCCACAGGTTACCTTGCAGTGAGGGATCAGCCCACTAAATTACATTTTCGGTTTTTGGTGAGTTTTTTCCTTCTTGGAAACTTTATGTAATTTGTTTTCTTTCTTTTTTTCTGTAAGAGTAGGCAGGAGAGGAGCCAAACTAACATGCTCAGGTAGCATTCTCTTTTAGCTTGCCTTGACTACATTTATTTACTTGTACAAAACACATTTTATTTTGAATGTCCCCAAGGTGGTGATTTGGAGGGCATAACATTGGTGTTAAGAAAATAGAGGACAAAATGACACAGAAAAGGTTAAAGAATTATTATTTACAAGCAGGAGCAGTTGGTAATTTCAGGGGCATAAATACTCTTTACAGAAATCCAACATTTGTGGGGAATAAATTGTTTTTGAAACATTGAAGGGTTACAAAACTGAGAACACATATGTATTCTTTGAAAGTGTCAGAGGAAGACTGACCTGGATGACACGAGAAAAGTTTTTGAGGCAAACTGTGTGTACGACTTTCAAAGTAAAAAAGAAATAAATAAAGGCTACATTAGAAACGATGTGGTAGCGTATGTAGAAACAGAGAGAACTGTTAAGGCACATAAAAATATTCTAAGTCTAAAGTCAAGCAGAAAAATGTTCACAAAAATGTTGCAAAGACTTCCACTCAGAAAGTCCTGTTTCTAAAATCAATGATTTGGAGAGCACTGGGAGAAAAGGCCAGCCCCCATCTTCAATAGTTTACTAAGGTCTGGTGGGTACCTACCAGTGCTTTATTTGTGCCGGTGGTTTCCGGTGCTCGGCACTGGCACTTAACTGTCAGCACCGGCTCTAGCGACAGTCCACCACATGGTGGCATTTTAAAAAAATTTGAGATGAGCACAACTTCCCTTCTTATTAAGTCAACACATTGGAAATGAATAATACTAGCCTCTCATGGCATTATTATAGCTGTGTGTGGCCTGAAATAGTCTGAATTGTCACATTTTGAGTGTAATTGTTAGGTGTTATGTTGATTCTGTAATTGGTAGTGCTGGCAGGGTATGGGTGGTGCATGGTGCAGTAGCATTCTGAGAAGGGACCTGTCACTTATTTTTTGACAATTTAAGCACTGGCATCTATCACGTAATGTTTCCTTCCAATTTATATCATTTGAAAGTATATCATTCACAGATGCAGTATTTCAGCATATAGCATCATTAACGTGTCCTTAATGTATTCATTAAGCAGGAAATAAGCATTTCGACAAAAAGTGATGTACACAGCCAGGGCTGGACTGGGAACTGAAACCGTCCCTGGAAAAGTGCTCAACCGCCCCCCCCCCCCCAGGGGTTGACGGTGCGGCCGAGCTGTTCGCAAAGGCCGGTTTCGGCTGATTTCGTTACCCGGGCCGATATTGCAGCTATGCTGCAAAAACGAGCCTGTAACAAAATCGGCCCCCAGGGGCCCAAAACCGACCCCCAACCCTCGCGGCCCAATGGGGAAATGCCCTGTGCCCGCTACGGCCAGTCCGGCCCTGTACACAGCAAACCACAGTACAAATGGTCATACACAGTTTTTGCGGTAAACAATAGATTATTGTATGCTGGATGGATGATAGGTGGTTTTGAGACACAAACTAAGGGCTGGACAAACAATTAGACAGAATAATACACAATTTTATACATTTGCGCTAGGGGCAGAGGGAGGGCATTAGAGTTCAACAGTGAGTTGGTAGTTTTTAGTCGTGGCTACTTTGATGAATATGCAGTTAAGTATTGAAATCAGGATAGAAAGCGGGAACAGAAGAGATGGAGGATATTTCAACTGGAAGTCGATTCCAGAGTATGATTCAATGTGTCTAGACTAAGCGCATGAATCAGTAGAAGTTTTGGTGGAGACTAGCCGATTTAAGTTCGTCGTGTGGCAACAGGTAGATTAGAAGGCACTTATCTTGTTAGTATATGAGATAGATGGATGGAGCACGTATAACTTACAGCTTCAAAGAAAGAATTAGTAATCCAATTACTATAGGAAGATTATAAAGGATTTTTACACAAAAGCTTAGGACTTAGGAAAGAGTAATGCATAAGGCCATCTTGTCCACTGTTGCAGTAACCCAACTTACACAAATGATCGCACTTTTTTAACATTTTGGATCTACGGAATGGGATGCAGGAGTCAATTTTAAGGATGTGAAGCATTTGGTACTTGGCAACAATGGCTGAGGAAGCGACGTAGGATTCCAGGGTCTTTCCGAGTACAAATACGCTTCAAGGTTTCTGGACGAAGGTGTAGGGAAGATAGTGCAGAAGGGAAGCAGGTTACAAATGGGAAAATGTGTGGGTTCTGACTTAGCTGGGAAGAAGATGAAATCATTGTCTTGGGGGAATTTAGCATAAGAGAAATGATGGCCTTCTGGTGACTATGGACGAGAGCCAGTCATAGACTCAGGAATGGAGCCAAGAGGTGAATGCAGATACGAAAAAGAAAAAGTGTGTGCGATGTAAGGTAAAGAGACACAGTCTGAGGACCAAAAACTGGAGGTTCATGTGCGCCATGTGAAAGATGAGACGGCTAGAGAGTGATGAACACCATGAGACAACAAGCACTGGCAAGGCGAATAGGTCCGGCGTTGGCTCCCAGCCTTTTGGCTTTGTCAATGCTTGTTTTTTGTGTGGTTTTTGTAATAGTTTGCTTTTGTGGAGCTGTCTGGCCCTCACCATTGTAAACAAAATTACAAGGGTTAAAAGCAAAAATATATTTTACCTCACAAAAAGGGCTTTTTCATAATTATACCCAATACTGATGGGGAATACTTTACGTCGGGATATGCGCCTTGGGAAAGTGAAGGACGTTGACACTCGGAGTGAAATTAGCCAATGCCTGAAGTGGGCTGATCCATTGCGCATGTAATGGATAGAAGAAAATTGTGAATGACACCACAGCAGACTAATGGATGAAGAAGGCTCTCTGGAAGTCCCTTTAAGTAAGTACAATATACATATCATTTTATGATCAAAAGGTTTGACTCACCTCAGACCTAAGAAAGGTTTGGACTAATATGGGATAAAACGAGATGAGTGCTTGGTTAGTTATGCCTAGAGAGGTGAGTGTAGAAAGGGGTATTAGTACGAATGACAGTTTTTTTATGGTCTGTTAATGTTTTGCTTTTTTTTAAAATTGTTTTTATTGAGCACGGCAAATCATACATAGGTATGTACGATAAATCAGTGACATTTGAAGGCCTTGCATATTAGCAAGGCTACCCTGATTCTGGCCGCATACTAAAATAAGATGTACATACTTCTAACAGAGAATACAGCATATCTTGCAGTAAAAAGGTACAACCCAGTAATCCTGACAGGTAACTACAACATGAATGAGTGGTATCTTGTGCAGTACCCATAACAACCCCCTCCCAAACTAACCCTCCCCGAAACACACCCTAACATACTCGTAACTCAAGTGCTGCTATACAGTCTGCACCTTTATGGTCTGTAAATGTGATGCAGTTGGACATTTAACAAACTGCAGATTCAGAGGGGCTTAGATTTCTAGATATTGACTGGAAATTATATTCATGGTATGGGAAGTAAAAAACGTGGTGAGTACGTTAAAAACAAAGCCTTTGGAGCAATGCTTCTCAAACGTTTAAGCATCATAAATCCATTTTTTAGAACGACAAATGTTTGCGACCCACCCAGCTCTAAGGCTAGGCTGATTTTTTATTGTAATAACAGCAATTGTTTATAAAATGTACAACCTTGACTATGCCCTTTGATATCAGGCTCTGAGCAAGATATTGATCTGCCCATAAACGTGGCAGATGTTGAACTCCACTGGAATGTGAGTTTGGAACACTTTTCCGAGTGAGTGCTGGACTGTGGCATCTGTTCACTAAAATCACAAGGCTATTGAAAAATCTTGGTATTGATACCAGTGCTTTTAGAAAATTTGAAAAAACCCTTCTGCAGCAGAGTATTTGGTAAGGGACTCATCCATTTTTTGGTGTTAAACTGAGGTCCAGTGGTGTATTTTGGGCTATATATATATATGTGTGAACAAGGGCAAGTTGGCCCGAAACGCGTAGCTGTTCTCTGTGAAAATAAAATACCATCTTGCTGTACCTGGTTGGTCCGTCTCCTTCGTTGCTGGCGCGGCGCGCTAAGCTGAGCTGTAAGGAGCTGATTTTCCATATATATATAAATATATATATATATATATATATATATATATATATATATATATAGTTTTATGTAGCATAAACATGGCCAGGGGTATTGGAACACTTCATATGAGCACCAAACTACATTACACAAGGTCAGATTCATTTTATTTTAAGTACAGTAGATTAAGGGCCAGATGTAGGTGGCTCATTACCGGTCGGTAAACCCGAAATTCGGTACATTTCAGGTTTACCGACCGGTATTGAGCCATTTGCTATGTAGGGGAGATTCGGTAAATACCGATTCTGTATTTACCGAATCATCATTTACCGATTCGGTATTTTCCGAATCGGTAAATGAGATGTAGGAAGACCTTTGAAGAGTGCTTCTGTGCTTTAAGGATTCGTTATTTACCACCAACTATTCGTTGGTGGTAAATAACGAATACCTCTGTAAATGCAAATCTGTGCATTTACACCAGTGCCATGTGGCAGACATACATGCCCTTAGGGCACAGCTTTCCAAACTGTGTGGCGCGACACGTTACTGTGTCGCGCCCCGTACATAGGTGTGTTGAGCGTGTGATATTTCTGCGGAAGTACGTGGCGTCGGTGCACCTTGCACAATGAGGAGCGAGCGGGATGTTCATTAGAGGGCGATCGAGTGCCTCCGAGCAACTCAGTACCGCCATCCTATGAGAGCGGCGCCTTCACCCCATCTAGAATAACCCTTTAATTGTACCTATTTCTAGGCATAATGGGCAATATGCATAAGCAGTAAACGTCACATTTTTCTTCCTATCTTCTTATTTCTGTTACAGCAAAAACTTCATCTGTTTAACCTACCCAGTAAAATGGGTTTCTTTTGCATTTTTTCACACTCGATGAAGCTTATTTTTCCATCAGGTCTAACGCTTGCTAAGTGCTGGCATCATTGACATTTCCCCATTGTCTGAGTGAGAGAAGGAGATTAGACTGAGGTCCTATAGCGCTCATCATGGAGTTTGAGCTTCTCTTTGTAAGTGCAGTTTTAATAACAAATGTTTCATTTCCACAAGGCGCTCTGCCTGGGCTCAGTAATTGAAATTAATGCAGTCTATGTTCTTTCAAGATTGCTAATTCTTTTACACTGTTTGCGCGCCTTCGTCTTTCAGATGCTGTAATAATACTGTGCAATATTTCTAAAGTGCAAGTGAAATGCTTGAGGTGGCGTGTGGATAGATTTATCATAGAGGAAGCAGAATGCATATTTTTAAATATACGGGACTGCATAAACTGGGACCGGTGGCAATGCTGATTGCTCTTGGAGGTGTAAAGAAAAGTACACTAGGGCATAGAGAGAATTTGTCTTAACTTTGTGGTTATAATTAATTAAAATAAACTGTGACACTAGTGGATTTTTTCAAAAATAATCAAAAATACTGGGAAGGTTGGGGTCGGGACATGCTCCTCTGCACGCACGCCTGATTCTACTGAGAGGTTAACTGACAGGTTTTCAAGGCACGAATGTCCACCAAGGCAAGACAAAGAGTTGAAAGCCCGTATAATCATTTCACGCCGCCTCCACAGCTCACACAAAGAAGTGTGTGACGCCCACAATGAAGATCAGGTTCAAAACTGTGACTCACTAGTACCCAGATAAATGATTCCTACTGCATCAACTTCCGTAGAATGAAAGGCTGAATTAGCACAGCGGATGTTCAAAGATTACTCGAGTAGGCTGCATGTGGCGCACAACACCCATTGGCTCACCAGGCTTCAGCCCCCCCGTCGTTTGTGTCAGCCCGGGCTGAGACAGCTTCCTGGGCTGGCGACGTCTAATTGCAGCCGCACCCAATTACTTCACAGGTCTTTAAAAGACTGTGTACTTGTAAATGAGGCTTTTTTTGTGTTTCCATCCCTTTTTACAGCCGCTCTGGTTACGGCTGGAAGAATTAGCTTCCCCTCAAAACTTTTTCAGCCCCCCCCCCCGAAATTTGGCATAAGTAGTTTCCCGCCTGATCCACATGGCATAGAATCCTTCCTAGGAAACATCTTCAGACCCTCCTGTTAATGGCTGCAACAAGGGAGAGGATGTGTCCTAACGGCTAGAGCGGCCGAGAATCTTGTGACAGAGAGAAAGGAGAATTGTGGTCGTTTGTTTTGCTTAACTTCTTTGGTCAGCGCGCTCTGCACAGAATTAGGTTTTCCTTCAATCTGGAATAGTCATCGCCCATCAGAAGTAGGAGCGACTCACCAAGGCGAGAAAAGCCCGCCTTTTACGAAGCAGGTATCTGCTTCTAATTTCCAGAAATCACGTACTTGGGCAACGTCTCGGTTGCTGGAACATGGCATCCGTACCATCGACATCAGGAAAGAAATCAGATTCAGGATCTGTGCACATTGTCCAGTGCCTTGTTGTAGCTGGGCGGCGGAGTATGCTATGCACTTTATCAATCAATGTTTGTAAAATGTGCGAGATCTAAGCATAATTCATAAGTTTAATTCCGTCATCACTGTCTTTAATTTTTTTTTTTACTTCTTTCTGTGATTTTGGGCAAATCACCTAATCTCCCGGTGCCTAAAATGAATGTAACGCAACTGGTGCTCGTGCAAAGTGCTCTGACACCTTTGAGTCGAGTTCATGCTATATTAAAAAAAATACATTCAAATGTGGGGTTGTGTGTGGGTGGGATTGTGTGTGTGTGTGTGGGGTTGTGTGTATGTGGGGTAGTGCGTGTGTGGGGGGTTGTGTGTGTGGGGTTATGTGTGTGTGTGGGGTTATGTGTCTGTGGGGTTGTGTGTGTGGGGTTGTGTGTGTGTGTGGCGTTGTGTGTGTGGGGGTGTGTGTGGGGTTGTGTGTGTGTGGGGTTGTGTGTGTGGGGTTGTGTGTGTGGGGTTGTGTGTGTGTGGGTGTGTGTGTGTGGGGTTGTGTGTTACACAGTTAGGGGCCTGTTTACATGTCCCTTGTGCCGCCGGTGCATCAATTTAACCATGCGAACCACCCCCCTTAGGTGGTTCGGGCGAACTCGCTGGGCTCGCTCGCATTACCGTGTCCCTGAATTTTTTTGCGCAAAAATGTGTGTCACCAACATGAAAAGTTTGGAAAGCTGTGCCTTAGGGCATGTATGTGTGCCACATATGCACACAGGCACTATTCAGGGGTGCAACAGGGTGTCAATGTGACACCCTGCCACCCTTGACTCTATCCCTATTTTACCAAATCGGTATTTACCGATTCGGTAATTGCTAGTCATTCCTATGGGCCTCCAGGCCCATAGGAATGAATGGCAATTACCGAATCGGTAAATACCGATTCGGTAAATACTGAATCTTACCGATTCGGTAAATGTTATCAAATTTTTTGCTACATAGCATTTACCGATTCTAAAATTCCGAATCTGTAAAATTCAGTATTTTAGAATCTGTAAATACTATTTACCTACATCTGGCCCTAAATGATTTGCCCAGAATCAAAGGATGTTGAGCCAAAGCCAGAACTTGTACCTGATTGCCCAGATTTAACATCAGCAGCTCTGGCCATTTGGGCACAACCATATTTCTCAATTTTTATGTGAAAGGTACACACAAGTGGTATGGGTGCGTATGACCCCATATAGTGAGCATATCCTCTCTTGAAATGGCTGTGTGAAGTTTAAAACACAGCAGCCCCATACTGGAAGGTTCACCCACAGTCGTTTTTTGGGAATACTTGCAAAGGTTTGTTTTAAAACTGGACTTAGGGAAATTGTTTAACATCTTTGCACAGGTGCACATGCATAGCTAAACATTTTAAATATTACTTACATATAGACTAGGCCTGGGCAGAGCTCACAGAGTTTCACTCTGCGGAATTCCGCGGAGTTAATGAAAAACTCAGCCGAATTTATTGCTTGACCTCTGTAAATTGCTGGATTAGTACATTGTACTGGGGGACAGACAGTGGTTGGTGTTGTTTAACCCCTTGTGTGAGCATGACGGAACCACGCCGTCATGAGCCACGGGTGGCGTGTGCTCATGACGGCCCCCAGGGGCCCAAAACCGGCCCCCATCCATGCGGCGCACTGGGGGTTCGGCCGGTGCCCGCTATGGCCAGTCCGACCCTGAGTGACACCAGCCTGAGGAAGAATCCAGAACGCAATACAGAGGGCACATGGGGCCGCGGAGTCATCCGCAAATCACAGCAAGGGTCTTTTGGGTGGAGGATTCTATTAGAACTAATTGGGAGGGTGGTCGAACTGGGACCTTAGAAACGTATTATAATAAGGGGACATTCATTTTATAGGGATCACAGAGGGGGCACAATAGGACTTTGGATCAGGAATCTTTTAAGGGGAATGTTCCATCATCCAAAGTCGTATGCGGTCTCTGGAGACTGGAGCTTTGTCACATAATAGGAACATTCCCTTCCCAGGGGTGACGCAGGGAGGAGGGGCTTGAGGTCTGGAGAGATGTCCTTATCAGCCCAGGCCACGATAACGGCAATGGATTGACAGCGGGGGTCTCTCCGGGACATTGAAACACAATTATTCTATGGGCTGTGGACCCTCTGCAAGCTGATCAAGCTCAAGAGGAGAATATTTTAAGAGCGTCTCTCTCTGACAGACGGACAATGTTAGTGGCAAAATCTGCTGTACTTCTTTTACTTGTCTCAAATGAAATGCTGAGGCCCTACGTTTGAATATGCAACTTGTAGGTGGCATAGATGTTACAAGGAGTGCCGAACCCACTGAGCTATTTTGAGCAGCATAGAGAGGTGCGCAGGTTACTTGTTTTATGACGGGGATCACTGGTATAGCTAGGGAGACGCTGGGACTACCCAGAGAACATCCGCCCCAGTGTCTGCTGCTACATCAGACATAGAGACAGGCACACGTGAAAGTACAAAATGTTTGATTAAAGTAACATTTATTATAAGAAAAATCTACTTCATGATATTGGCAAAGAGGGACTCGTCTATTACTGGTCTGCCACATCGGTGGCTCAGATGTATGACATTACAACGCATGCTTTTACATCGCATGCCTTTACATCGCAGTTTTTACAACGCATGCTGTTACAACGCATAGCGTTAAGGGGTGCTGGATAGTGAATAGTTTAATTTACTATTCCAACTCCAGTCCCCGTGGACTCTAGGGAAGGTGTTGGATAGTGAATTAAATCTATTCCCTATCCTAGAGCGCCCCCCAGCGCAATGCGTTGTAATGGTTTGCGTTGTAAAAGTTGCGATGTAAAAGCACTGCGTGGTAAAAGTTGAGTTGTAAAGGATGTTTCCCCGGTGGCTCTGTAAGGCCATGCAATAGGCGTGCTCATAGTGTGGTAAATAGTGCCCATGGTGTAATGCGCTGCCAATGTGTTCGTATTTTGACCTGTTGTGCCGTTGTTGTGCTCGCAATCTGATATTATGAAGAGCAAAAAGCACGCACCGACACACTACCAGTCTCTCAAGGAAAGGTGTGCGCCTACAATGGAAGGGGAAGCCCCTGCGGACACCGTAACCCTTCCAGGATCTACCACCTCTCTCCTAGTTTATAGAACGTGGCGCCCCTGCTTTCAGATCATACCATTAGTGACAGCAGGGGGGGCCTACTAGGGTACACATTTATGCCTGTTCCTGCTCAAACTCCGCTGCAGCAGATTCAGACCTGGAGGGAGTGCGAATTGGGCTGGTTATTGATACAATACCAACTAAAATGAATCTTTAGTTACAAGGAGGCGAGAGGCTTGCCTGTGTGTATTCATTCATTAATTGGGGTGTGAGCGCCAGCAAACTCTGCTCTACCGGCGTTTGGCAGCGTTTTTGCTGAACTCCGCGTTCCAAGCAGAGTGCAGAGTGGCAAAACTCTGCAAACTCACCAGTGATTTGAAGATTTAGGGTCTGAAAGTATTGGTTGGAGTGCACCATATTTATGATTCAGAAAGAGTTATGTTATGTTATGTTAAAATTTGATAGAGCGCAAACAGCTGCCCCAGCAAAGAGGCGTCCCGGCGCTAAAGAACCACGAAAACTCAACGGAGGACGGAAGGAAGAAGCGGGGGACCTAAGGGGAAGGGAATAGGTGGGTTTTGACGGCTTTCCGGAAGGCAGACAGAAGATGTCGGGAGAGGGCTGTTAGTTTGGGGGCATTAGCAGGAGTTGACAGTGGGACATATGAGTGTGGGTGAAAGGCTGTTTAGAGTGGATTTAGGGTGGTTTACATTTTTGTAAAGTTGGTGTAGAAATAAACTGTGTGTGAGGGTGTATGATTGAAGTGTGCATCATTAAATTGTATATTGTCTGAGGGTATATATGGTTCCATTGTGTATTGTACCCCATATATCATTTGAGTGTGAATTGGTCAAACATGTATCATTCATCTATAGACCATTTGAGGGGGTACAGCTAAAACAAGTATTGTTCAGAAGTACATGTTTCGAGTCTACGTAAGTCAACTGTATTTCATCCCAGTGCATCATTCAAATGAAAACATTTTGCACAAGTACAATTCCAGTATACATTATTCAAGAAGTTATCATTGGTGTGTATTTTTCAATAGCTGTGACTGGAATATACTTCATTCAAGAGTAGACGGTGTGAGGATATATCGTGTAAGGGTATATCTAGATAACATTTTAGTATATACCATTCAAGTGTATATTTTTCTAGAGTTTATATTTTCCCATATCGCATAATTGGAGAGTGAATTGTTTAGTTGTATACTTTGAGGGTGAATTGTCTGCAATTGTATCTTTATCATTGGTCAACTACGCACCTATATCATGCCAGTGGACACCATTTGCATGCATATCATTTGACAGCGCTCGATAACCAAATTGCTCTTTAATTACATTTGACACACATTATTTGTTTGTTTTATAAACTATAATTAGACTTAAGGATGCTGGCTGACTGTATCGGACTTTTAAAAAAAAAACAAAAAAAAAACATTGAACATGCCATGTGTAAAACTCACAATAGCACGCTGTATGCTTATCAATCTTAATGCCCGTGTCGGTGCTCTTTGCAATTAAAAGGGTCGATTGATGGATCGGCCTATGTTGAGTCCCTTAGGATGAGGGCCTTAAGAATAAATTACAAGAAAACTCTGATAAACCACATAAGAAAATCCACACAGGAAGATCCACAGGAGACGAGGTTCAAATACAAACCATGAAGATCTATTTAAAATTTAGAAATTATTACAGAAAGCGAAAAAGTAAAAAACTAGTCAATTCAATTCAAAATACTCAACATGCAAATAAAATGTGAATCAGCAATGGTAGTGAAAGCTGAGACCTAAACTAGCCAACAGGCAGTACCAAATATGGTCTAGTGCGGAGCAAATAATAATTTAAAAAGCATTCTGTCATAAGGACAGCTCAATTAAAGGCAGGAGGTAAAATCATCAAAATGTCTAAAAATTGTATAAGAAGGCTGACATGAAGTCTGCCTTCCAAGAGAGCAAGAGAAGGAATCCTGGCTCTCATCCCAATACAGGTTTTTTATTTGTTTTGAGACAGACAAATCATACAGTCACTGTGGTGTGAACAATTTAGATGCATCGTGTTACCCAATAGTAAGAAAGAAAACACATTGCAAGGTAAAATGGTTTTTGCTCTGCTTCTAACGAAAAGACTTGTGTTATGTCCTACAGAGAAAACAAAAACACCTTCAAAATGTATACAGCACATCCGTCCAGCCACTGGAAATGGCCTTCAAATGTTTCCAAATCTATTCCTTCCAGAGAAACAAGATGATCGGAAAGTAATACATTTTTAAAACGTTACAATGCAAGCGGGCATGACGCGAACTGAATTTCACATAATTAATAAAATACTGACGGGCACATCTGAGGGTCCACGGTACACAGGAAGAGGAAATAAAACATGCTGTCATTTAACTAGCACATCAAACGCATTTGAAAGTGCATTTAAAACTCGTCTAAGCCCACTCATGTCAACTTAAGAACGTTGTTATATTTGACACAGTATAAACACTTCATTTCCGTCTGCTTTATCTATACTAATATTATAAAGAGAGAGCCCAAACCTTTGAAGCGGGTAATCTCAGGAACCACAGCACCAATCACAACACCCAATACAGCATTGGAAAGGGCAGTTGGAGCAGAAGGACATAGGCTATACAGATGCCCACCATATACATTTGAAAGGTAAAAGAACCCTACCAGCAAAGTAGTCCCTTGTGGGCGTGGCGGGGCGCGGCATGACGACAAAAAAAAGCGTTCCTTAAACGTGTGCGTTGTGCTGGGGTGTGTGCTGGGGGGCGTGAACCAGGCCAATGGGCGCGGCAATTGCAATTGCGTGGCAGCAAGGGGTGTGGCTAATGGGCGCGACAACCGGCAACAATCGCGCGGCACATCCCCCCAAAAAAACGTGCCTTGAGGGCGTGTGGAAAACAAACGTGTGCGTTGGGCCGGGGGCGTGGCCAAGGCAAATGGGTGTGGCAATTGCGCGGGAGCAAGGGGCGTGGCCAATGGGAGGGCAAATGCCGGGGCTTAGGCGGGGGCAGACGCGACTGATCATGCCTGCAGGGACAATAACTCCACAGTATCCTGCACGCTGTCAGCCAGTCAACTCTCTGCATAAAGGACTGTGCCTGCGGGGACACTAACTGCAGCGTCTCCTGCACGCTGTCACACACTCAACTCTCTGCATAAACGAATTGACACCAGGCGCACAACATCAACCAGGGCTGGAGCCGGGCTCAGGCGGCGGATGACGCGACTAAGCGCGCCTGCTGGGACACTAACCTTTGAACTAACTGCACTTTCCCATACTCGCAGCGTTTCCAGCGTGCGCTGTCACCCACTCAACTCTCTGCATCAATGAATTTACACCACAAGCACAACATCAAACAAAACTGGAGCCGGGCCTCAAGCGGGGGATGACGCGATTCAGCGTGCCTGCGGGGACACGAAATTTACAACTGAATGCACTTTCACACACGCTTACCTACGGAAGTGGAGTACATACACACTAGAGACATCTGCTAATACTTCTTACTCCGAGGTACACACAGTATCTGCACACACATGCCTAACTATTGTGACACTTCATGCTAAAAATGTTCTCTACCGCGAGATTTTAAAATCAATTTCCCTTGCCTATTACCCACATTCTATTTCATACCCAGACAAAGTCGGGACGGGCTGCTAGTATTATGTAAAGTACAGAATTATTAATTTCAGAAACTCGATCCTTCACCTAGGTGCGGTAGTATTATGCATATACTGCAGCAGGGGTCAACATCGTCTTAGAAGCATCGTGTCTTAGTTTCATTTATATAGCGCCTTATACTTGTGGTGAGCCGCCAAGGTGCTACTTAGTAGGCTGGTGACAGCTGCGCTATTAGTTGTGCTTGTTTGGAAGTGTGTGGTCTAACTACATAGAGAGAATGTCAGTGTCTCAGCGTTCAGACACCTCTAGAGTGCTGTGTTCTACAAATGTAATTGATCGACTTGCGTGTGAAGAATGGAAGGGCACTCCATACCTGCCAACTTGAAGAACAATCTCCCAGTGTAAGGAGGGGGTGCAGCCTTGAAGTGGGAGGCACTTTTGAACCCCCAAACCACCTATTCCTAAAAAATAAAATAAAATGTTCCTGAGGCTGTTGGCCACGCCCAGGGGTGTTTTCACACCCCTTAACGGACTTCGGTAGTTCAAAGCCTCTGTAAAACCACTATTCGCAGTGGCTGTCAGCTTTTTTTCCCTGCCACAGCGTGATTTCGGCTCCTCACTGGGTGACCGTGTGATGTGTGTCACACTGTGGCACCGTGTGAGTTGGCAGGTGTGGTACTCTCATCTTTTCATGGTGGCGTCAGAGATACGCAGTATCGACCTGGGGAGAGTAAAAAGCTGAGGGACACCTTTCAGATTCGAACCTGTGACTTGCAGGTGAAACACAGACCTCAGCTGTAGGCAGAAAGTCCCCATACCTGCCGCCCTCCCTTGGATAACAGGCAGGCACGTTAGAGTTCAGGCTGGGGTGCGTGAATGCTCCATCATGATGCTGTCCACCAGGGCACAAGTCCTAAATAAAGAAGTGGGGGGACGCTCAGAGACAGGAAGTGACGTCACGGCAGGAAGTGACGTCACGGAAGGTAAAAACCTAGGAGTGGGGGGACGCTCAAATACGTGAAGTGACGTCACGACCGGAAGTGACGTCACGAAAGGTAAAAAACCTAGAAGTGGGGGGACGCTCAAATACGTGTAAATCACAGCCATACGTAAGCAGTGCATTACGCATGTCGCAATTTAAGTGTATTTCAGCAGACCTTTGTGGGTCAGGCCTATTCAGCCTGGGGACTCGCTGCCATGCCTCCCTTGAAGCTTGTCAAAAGGTGTTTGTGACACCTTTGATGTCTGATTCCTCAACGCTTCCATCACCAATTATTCCCCAAATGCCAATAATAGCCTGGAATTAGGTTAACCCTCGGCGTCCTGGTGCCGGGGAGAGCTGCCAAGTCCACCATAGGTTCATCTGACGGGTGCCTGACCTCTGGGCGAGATTATGACCTTGGACGGTAATTAATGTTACCAGATGACTCCGTATCACCTGGGGCAATGAGCTGTGATGCGGGGCTTTCCTTCTGTATATCACTGTTGCGTTGGTGCAGATGCTTGCCTCGAACTAATCCGAAACTACAACACCCATAATGCATTAGGATGCTAAAGTAAAACCCAGCACGGGGCGGCCGGCCGTGATGGCGAATAACGCTATAATTTAAAGCCCAGCTTTTGAGCAGGGGGGACGGCGTCCACCCGGTAAGACCCCTTAAAATAAGTGGGGGGACGCCGTCCACCCGCGTGGTACCCCGACTCAAGCCCTGCTGTCCACGCTGAGCCACTTCAGCGACAAAACTCCTGTTGTTTACCAGGCCCGCAGGTCGCAGAAAACATGGGTCTAGAGTGTCTAGACTGCCTCCGTCCCTAGCTCCCCACCACAGATAAGGTTTCCTTAAGCTGCATTTTGTAATATGGGAAGCAGCCTTTGTGCCTTGCACCAGAAGTCTCAGAGTGTTCCCATGAAGGAGGAAAGCAGCACAGTTAGTTCTTATCTGAGAAGAGACAAAAGCAAGGTTTTGAGTGGGATGAAAAAACTGAGGTCTCTCTCAAAGGGGCATGTCCAATGTAATTAAGGGCGTGTCTTAAAACACATATGCTAAAATTTTGTGCTTAGCATAGTGTGCCGCCCGGCTTGTATTTTGCTGTTTCTGTCATTGCATCTAGATATATCATACAACAAGTAACATCATACCTACAACAAGTCAGGACTATTGGCTTTGTCAATGGTTGTTAGTTGCATAAGATAAATAAGTAGCAACAATGGATTGTATATAATATTGAAAAAGCTTCCACTTAAAACCCTGGTGACACCACACCAACGTTGCTGCTCCTGAGTTTCGAAAAGAGAAGGGAAATCCGGAGAGAAAATGACTCTCTTTAAAGGATTTCCCTTCCCCCACAACGCTCACCTGGCATGATGTCATGCCGTAACTTCTCCAGTAGTGAGAAGTGAGCAGTGTGAGCATGTGCGATGTGCCTGCTGTCACTGCAGTCTGGAAACAAGCATTGGCATAGCCAATAGGTCTCGCCTTTGGGACCCTATACGTGTTAAGTTATCCAGCACAATATCCTTGGTGCAACAACATTAACTGTTGCATGGCTCAACCCTTATAAGGTCCCAAAGGTGAGACCTATTGGCTATGCCAAAGCTTGTTTAGTTTGGAGGCCAAGCAGCTTCTATTTGATGCAAGGCCGGTCCATTTGTGTTATTTTTGACTCAGAGTGGCACCCGCCATCTTGGTACACTATGATTAAATAAAAAAATTAAAATACAAAAAAGTGACTGTATCATGCCGAATATGCTTGCTTGCATTTGTAGCATTTGTAGCATGCTAAAGAGCATACGTCATCTAGCTGGGTCACCATAGTATGATGAAGCGTACAATAGTTCAAAAGGACGAGGCATATTGACTTTGCCCATGCATGCTCATTACCTGTGCTTGACTACGTCCCTGTGTCCCACTCCCAAAATGGCAACTTTTCAATGTATTTTATTTCTGCTCGGGCCTCCCCTATGACCACTATGCCTTTGCACTACCCACACAATGACGTCATTTATGCTTTCCAGGTTTGAGCCGTGGAGTTCACATCTAGCAGTTTTAATCGTCTGCCCAATGGGGCTGCTTCAATGGGGACAGGAATAGACACAGAGCTTGTGACAAAACAAACTACTGTGGCAGACCCTAGGTTCTCAAGAGAAACTTTGTCCAGCAACTCTATGTGTGGCGGAATTCCCAGGCCGATTAGTTCACACATCTGACAGTAGCAGGAAAGAGACGAATAAGACAAACAGTGTCAGTTCAAGGAGGAACTACTAAATATAGGGCTCTGTCCGCAATAACAGCTTCCATGCGTGCTCCTCCTGGACAGCCATCTGTGTACCATCTCACTCATCCACTTGTTCCGGGGCACTTACTGGAGCTGCCTATTTAAAGCCGCAGGTACAGACAACAAGTACCAGTGGTTTCAAACCAGAGCACATACATCACAACTTTACAAAATCCCTCCTCCAGAACAACACTGTCCATCAGGTCACCCAAGACCATGCCGTTCAAGAAGGATTTCAACACCATTATATAGTGAGTCCCAATTTGTGGCACCGTGCCTAAGAAGTAACCATACAAGTGTAGGTAAGAAACTTCAGAGCAAGATATTATAAACACAAAGTGGTGCGCAGGTTTAGAAATAATCATGCATAAGGGCAAATCTGTGAGGCAGACCCTCAAACATGCTCAAGAGAGTTCAACTGAAAGTGATATTCCCTATCTAGTATTCATGCATGAAAACAAACAAGGAGTGAAGTCCAAGTGGAAAAAGATGCTAGCGTGTCCAAGCTAGTTATGCAAACAAAACTTTAAATTAAGGAACTTAAAACCAATAAGTGGTGCGCGACTCAAGTAAAGCGCTAAGGAATAGACACCCATAGGAATAACCTAAAAGTGGAGGCCGTATCGTACAAATGTTAAGTGTACTAGTAGCACGTATACACAATCATGCCTAAGTATAACCGGTGAAGTAAAGTTCGAGTGATGGGAAGGTACACATTTACATTATGCTCAAACAAGTATGACAGTAATTGCTAGGAAATTCTGAAAAGTATCACGTACCATAAAGCTTCAGACAGTCTGTGCCGAACGAGAGGCCGTTTTCACGCTGAGTTGAAGAATGGAGCTGGTGTCAAAAGCGCGTAAAATAAACAAAGCAATGAAGCTAGAAAGCAGCTTAAACAAAGGTTGGATAGGCGCAGTAAATAGAAAAGTAAAGAAAACACGAGTCAAATACTTAAAAAAGTAGTGAACAAATGAAGACAACAGAATGCTGAAAAGGTTGACTAGTGTAGAATGCATCAATAACAAGAGTTTTAGAGTGCACGATTGCGTGCAGTGGCTTTAGTAAGCTGTTTAACAAGCATTGGCAGCGCGACCTGCCGGGAGTTGTGTCCTACATACATCTATACAAAGTGCGCATGCCAGCTGGGGGAAGGGGACAGCATTCACGGGCCTTAAAGAAGCCGCAACAGCTGTGCACGACGCACGCGCTCTTGTGTGCGTTCTAGCAAGCTGATCGCCGGCAAAGTCGCATTTCTCAGAGCACCTACTAAATGTTTTGGCCGAGCCAGCACATGCGCTGGATCAGGCCGAGACCTAAAAACTGACCGCCTATGCCAGGGCACAAAACAGAGCCAGATAGAGACCCGTTTCGAGGCCCCCTTTAAAAAAACTGCCGGTGCTCAGCACTGATGAGACCCGGCCCACTTAAAGACCTGGACAGAAGCATTTTATTGCAGAGGAGGGAGTAAGCCAGACAGGTACATGGGATCGCTACTTCTCCAGCAAGTCTGAATTCCTCCTCACTTAAAGCGAAAAAATATGTAATTTGTCTGAGTCGACTCGGGCACACTATGGCTTCTGGGCGCTATACGCACACCTCCAGCCCAGCTGCTGACAGTGAAGAGGCGAAACTTGCCACGGGGTAAACTTGCTGCAGGGCAGAGCAGGCAACAGTCATTAACTGGGCACAAAGAGAAACGTTTGACTCAAGATGCTGCCAAGCACATTGAGAGCTGGCAGAGGGCAAAAACTGGCATATAATGATGCTTGGTGCAGGGCTTAAAACTTGGCACACAGAGAAGTTGTATGCGAACAAAGCTTGACCAAGGACTCCGCTTAGCAAGCAACGAAGCTTGGTACTGGGCAAACGTTGGTGCAGGGTGACGCTTAGTGCAAGCTGTGTTTGTACCACATAGGCACTTGGCACACAGGGCATCATGTTGTGAAGGAACCATGGCCCAGGGCACCTCATAGCAGATAAAGATTAGCAAAGCTTGTGGCAGAGCTTACCATGGGGTGAAGTGTGACAGAGGAAAAAGAGTTACACAGAGCGGAAGGAGGGACGCCAGAGGGTAACACGGCATTGGGCGATATGTGGCACCCAGGAATTCTCTATGACTTGCTAAGCAAGATTGACGCTTGGCACATCAGTATGCTCTGCAAAGGCCATGCTTGGTACATGGTAAGCCTTAACAAAGGGTGATGTCTGGCACCGAATGAGACCTGGTGAGGAGAAGATTGGCACATTAGATACTTGGGCACAGAGAAGATTTTGGTTGGTGAAAGTTGGCACATGCAATGCTCATGGCAGATCTCAGTTACCATTGGCAGGGTCACTGGAAAAATGCAATTGTGCGATTTTCGCATGATTAGAGATTTACCACATTTGCCACATAATCTACCATCTGCTGCATAATCTCTGCACTGGCCACATAATCCAGCATCTGCCTAATAATCTGCAGATTACGGTTCAAAAGTTAGTAACAAAACAGCAAAACTTGCTGCTACGCATTGGAAGGCCCTATAGAAAGGTTGATTGATCACCTTTATGTAGCTTATTGCTATATTTGGGTGTTAAACTGGTACTAATGAGGTGCAACTAATGCCCAGATAGTGCTAACAAGTGTAAAAATGACAAAAAAAAGATGTAATACAATCACAAAATGTGCTGCATAATTTGTCTTTTCTCGGCGAATAATTTATTAAACCCTGCTGCGTAATTTGACCCTTCCCTGCCGCATAATCCCAGTGACCCTGCCATTAAGATAAACTTCTAACAGAGCAGAGGCTGGCAGTGGGCACCGCTTGGAGCAGTTTAATGCTGCACACGGAATTTAGCTGAGGGAGGGTAGACCTTGGCACAGGGTGCACTCGATGCAGGGTAAACCTGGCATTGAGAAGCTTGGCACAAAGTCTGGCACACAGAAAGCATATTATTCAATTGAAGATGAAATATGCTTTCCATTCTGTGGCATTATAATCTGTTGGGGCACGATACCACGCATGGATACCCATACTGAATGCAGCTCGCTGCTTAGGCAAATACAGATTTCTTCAGAAAGAACCCTAGACACGTTCAGCGGATACTACACAAGCTGAGATTCACCAAAAAACGAATGATTCTACGCATGACAGCGCGGGAACATTACTTCAGTAAAGCTGCCATTTTAGATGCCAGAATACAAAAGTACAGCTAAAGCGCACACAAGGGGAACATCGTTTACAACAAAACTTTTACCACGCACTACCATTACGACGCAGGAATTACAACGAAAGTCGTTACACCAACTTTCGCTGGAGGGCGCTGTTGGATAGGGAATAGTTAAATTTTCTATCCAACACCTTCCCTACTATCCACGGGGACTGGAGTTGGAATAGAAAATTAAACTATTCCACTATCCAGCGCCCCCCAACGCAAGTCGTTGTAACGACTTGCGTTGTAATACCTGCGTTGTAAAGGCATGCGTGGTAAAAGCATGCGTTGAAACGTCATACATCCCACACACAATGCTTCAGTCAGCAGACCAAGCCTTCACGTGCACTCATGCTGCAATAAAAGGTGGAAAGTTTTAGCGGGCACCGGGGGTTTCCCTGGTGGCCTGCCAGGGTGGGGTCCAGTTTTGGCTGCAATATCGGCCCCCTGTAACAAAAGAAGCTGCAGTGTTTTCCACATGCATAGTTCCCCCCCCCTCGCCACATTTATTTTTGTGTGAGTTAAAAGGTGAATTTGCAGTTTCTATATATTTACTTAACTGAAAAAATGTACACTCTCCGATGCCTGTAGGGTTTTAGTGTGCTAAGTAGACATGCACAGTAAAACAGTCCAGTCACAAAAAATATTTAGCATTTTACCACTAGCATGTGCGCACATCTACAGCTATTTAGTTTTCTTTAGGAAATTCCTAACTTACACTGCTAGCATGGACTTATATTGATCTTGCTGACCTGAATAAAAGGTGCTCAATTGAAGTCTTAATTTCTGTCTTTTTCTAATTTCAAAAAATATTACACATATGGAGCAGGTTTGTTTCATTCTGTATTTATATGTAAAACTCAGCTGCAACAGTAAACTAGGAGTAAAATTGTGAACTACTTTTCTCACCGGAAGTGACCTAAAAATTCATGACATTAGCCCATATGGGGGTTACGCATTGGCAATGCACCACTTTATTTGGGGGTCATAGAGGTAGAAATGGTAACTGTCAGCACGGAGCTCTTGTTGAGAGCCCCACAGAAATATATGTTTGCAGTTTTATATAGCTTGAACCAGTACTTAATTCGAACCGTGGTTTCCGGTGCTCGGCACCGGCACTTAATTGTGAGTACCGGCTCTAATGACAGTTTGCCACATGTGGGCACTGTTGTCTAATTTTAGGATGATCACAGTAACTGTTGTTTCAATATACATTAAAAATGAATATTACCTGTCGCCGACACCATTCTTATAACTTTGAGTGGATGAAATAGTCAGAATTGTCACACTTGTAGGAGTGTAATGGTCAGTAGTTGTGTTGGAACTGTAATTGGCATCGCTGGCAGGGCAATGGGTTGTATAAGATGAAATGCCCTATTGAAAAGGGCCCTGGCACTCATCTTTTTGCAAACTAAGCAGTGGCCCGATCTTGAGTGCTTTTGTTGAGAATCAGGTACATTACACTGGGTAACATTCCGTTTTCTTTTAGGCCCTTGGGAAACTAACCCCCAGATTCATCATGGTAATGTTTTGCGAGTACTAAATAGCGAATTTTAAGGATTCGCTATTAAAGACTCGCAAAACGGGATGCATGTAGAAATCGCAATATTTTTTGCTATTTCTACTGCTTCCTTATTTGCAATTTGCTAATTGCTAATCGCAAATAAGGAATGGCTTTCCCATTATTCCTATGGGCCTAGAGACCCATAGGAATGAATGGGGAGTCATTCCTTATTTGCGATTAGCAATTAGCGAATCGCAAATAAGGAAGCAATTTCAAGGGTGCCAGGGTGTCCAAAGGACACCTTGTTGCACCCCTGAAATGGTAATGTACACTGGTGTTGCGCACACACATGTCCGAGGGACATGTGTGTGTGTAACATACAACTTAGAAAAGCATTTTTCTAAGTTTTTTCTATTTACCACGTAGTTAGACTTCGCGGTAAATAGCGGCCCCAGATTGCGAATTCCCAATTTTAAAATGGTTCATGAATTGCATTTAAGGAATCTCAAATTGAGATTCCTTAAATGCAATTAATCGCAATTTAGCGATTTCTATAATTGCGATTTTTGCATTTGGGATGATGAATCCCAAATGCAAAAATAGCGCTCGCAAAGGGCCAGATTCTCAGAATCTGGCCCTTTTCTGGCCCTTTGCGAGCCGATTTTGCTTTGATGAATCTGGCTGTTAGTGATTTGCCCAGAATCGCAGGATGTTGAGCCGACGCCGAGACTCGAACATGGCTCCCGAGGTCCAAAGTTGACAGCTCTGGCCTTAACGCCACAGCCTCTCCAATCAGAAGTATTCTGGAGGAGGAGTCAGAAGGCAGCTATCATGCTGCAGTGCCTCTGAAGTGCATCTTCTCTCCCACTCTTCCCTCTGAAACTGCTTAAATTGTTGTGAACCCCTTGAGTGTCAGATTTAACTTTCCAATTAGGCAATCTGAGCACACACCTCCATTGAGAAATAATAATAGGAATGTAGCAATCATAGTTAACAATTTAATAACATAAAAACTAACTTAACAAATAAAACACAATAATATATTCAAAATTACCGAGGTAAATTCATTAGCCCTAATTACAAAAGCTGCAAACAAGTTAATCACCATGGATACTCAATAAAATACAACTGAAAGAGAGCATCTACAGTTCGTAAGTGCTTAATTGCTGAAGGCAAAACTAAATTTTTGTTTGTCAACTCATAGCTCAAATACAAAGTTGTGGGCGTGATAGCGCGTTTTATAAAGTTTATAAAAATCGATTACAAAAAATTGTCTCCGGAGAGCAATTTGATCTGGCTTAGTCGGTGTACAAATAATACCCAGTCGGTAAATACGGGTCCAAGAGGAAATGAGGGACAATATTTTAACTTGTCTGAATCTAAACCGCAAAATCCTCTACGCAGTTTGAGTCCAATTAAAAAATAAGCATGTGCAATACAATCGGTCTCGCATTTGTAAAAGTTAGAGCTATTGGCATTGTAAACGACACTGTTTTTTACCTTAGTTTTTTTGTTTGCAGTGTAAACAACACTGTTTTTTACCTTAGTTTTTTTGTTTGCAGTGGAGCGATCATATCTGCATAGCACTATTGTGATTTGTATGACTTTGTGGGGCTGGAGAAGCAGAAAATGGGAAATAGGTTATGAGGGAGGGGAGGTGAAAAATAAAAGATACCAATGGAAAAGGGAATTTAAAAAACAGGGAAGGAGTTGCTATAAAGGGTCGGGGATAATGCATGACAGGGGAAAGTGTGATAACGGAGAAGGATTTGTGTGTGAGAGACAGAGAGGGTAAAGGAGGGTTTACAGAGAAGTGTTTGTGAGTGACATGGAGAAAAGGATGGTTCGAGAAAAATGGGGTAGGGGAGAAGTAATAAGAGAGGGAGTGGGAATCAGAGGGTGGTTGCGAGTTTGCGAGGAAGAGAGCAGAATTTACGAAAGAGAGAGCTGGGGGAATTGGTGCATAGAAGGAGAGCAGAGAGTGAAGAGTTATTTGGTAGTAATCAGGATTCTTGACCACAGACTTAATGTAAATACTTCTGGGACAGACACAGAAGGTCACAGGCGCACATGGCCAGAGCCAGAGTCTATAGTGCAAAATTAAATGCACTAAAAAGTTGTTAGATATTTGTTTCAGTTTAATTCAAGCCAGATTAAAAAATACACTGAAGGTCAGACTGTGTAGAAACATGCAGAGAGATTCTAGCTTTCCTATAATTACCCAAAAGTACTCAAAAGCATAAGAATAAAAATGTTGCCATAAATATCTCAACTCTGCTTATCACACTTCACCTAGAAAAATAGAGCAGAAGAAGGAGAAGCGAGGTTTCGCTTTCGTTTGCCTTTCATCTGGCTTTGGCAACAGGCACTGTGATGAAGACTACAGCTGTCACAAGTTATTATAGTTGAGCAGTTAATTACAGGCGGCTAGAGACAGCACAAGTTGCCTGTAACAAGGAAATTAAAGACAGGCTTTAATACAGGGACTGCAGGCCCCCAGGTATTATAAGAAAAAGTCCAAACTACTGTGCTCAGATCTAGCATTGCCCATGTTATTGGCACAGAAGTTGCATTTTTTCTCTCTAGAGAACAGGCATATGACTTCACTGGGAGCTCCAACAATATCCCAAGGGCAATCAGACAAAAACGACATGCTTGCCTCAGGGTCCATTTAATGACATATGCCTAGGTCTTTTTAACGCATAGACAGAAAGACAAGTGCCTTGATGCAAGTCAACAGCACTATAACATTTTTTTGGTGCGGCCATCTTAAAGCTGTTTCCTTGATAAACGTTACAAAAAATGGCGCATACACCGCTACCCCCACCCTCTATGCTATTTTATGACAATTACTTTTGTAATAAAGAACCATGGTATGTGAAAATATAGGTTATAGTCCTTGCAGTATAGTAACTAAAGAAGAGTCATGTTTAATTATGTGGTGTGCTGTTGAATTTGGTGGGATGATGCAAAATGCTGTAGTGTGGTTTGGATGTATGTGGTGTGTTGTGTTATACTGTTGTTGAGTTGAATTATGTGGTTTGTTGAGTTATGTCTTTGACTTGTGTGAATGAAACCACTTTTCTTGTCCTGAGTGTCCTTTGAGGATGCACTCTAGATACCCCTAATTCGTGTTTGATGGAAAACCCTATAAATTATCACCTTAAGTCCTTTATATTTTAAGTACCTATGTGGCAGCTAGTGTGGGCAGAAGGGGGCTGTATACAAATGCACTAATGTTACAAATCCATCTACTCCTTCAGGGTTGGTATGACCGCCGGCACATAATTGTACAGTTTCTAAGCATCAGCATCTCAGTCGGAATATGGGGGGGACGGAAGGAGCGGGTGGGACCATGTGGAAGTTAAGAAAATAAGCGTCTTTCCCATCAGCGGCACAATCAGGCGCGCAACACCCATTGGACTTAATGGGCTTCAGCCCCCACCCCCACCCCCCGTCGTGTGTGTGTGTGTCCGGGATGAGACAGCTTCCCGGGCACACACACAGCCGCACCAAGGCACTTCACAGGTCTTTTAAAGACCATTTGCATGTTAATGAGGCTTTGGTGTTGTTTCACCCCTTCTAAGAGCCCCTACAGCTCCACTCTGCCTATTGCTTAAAGTTTCAGCCCCCCGAAATTTTTTCGGAGCCCCCCCTGAAATGTGGCTCTAGTTGCACCTCTGGGCACGATTGATGTGAAAGGCTTGGCCCCAGTAGCCCAGGTGGCATTTTGCAATACAGTTTCCAGAAAGCCCGGTGTGTAGCGTCTTAAATATGTTTTCTCAGCTGTTCAGGCCCATAAGGTGGGTCTGCCCAATACTGCTTGGGATGGGTTCCGGAAGAGCACTATTCCGACTTAAAGCATATTTGCAACATGGCGGATGGTGGCGGGAGCGGGTCGAAGTGGGATCTCTGTGTGATAGGTTCATTGTTTATATGAATGTGACTTTAAATGCTATTATTTTGGCTGAGAACAATCTGAAGAGCGGTTATTGGGCAATCTGTCGTGAATTCAAAAGGCTTTGGAGACAGAGGCTATCCTCACATATGGCTTATCTTTCGCTATTGTTTTCCCAGCCAGAGATTGGGTGAGGACCTGGTGCCAATAAGTTGCACTATGATTTAAGGGGATTGATTGCCACAAAGTGCTATTCCTTTGCTGCTCTGACGCAAATAGATTAAGAAATTACTGGTTATTTCAATATTAGACTGCCAGAGATAATTAGTCATGTGAGCTAAAAAGCCGCTGCCTGTCTAGGTAGAAAGAAAAACGTTATAAGCGTGTGTTCCTGAAGCGATTTACAAAACTTTGCTTAGAGACGGTGCAGCACTGGGGCAGTGATAATATCCCGCAACGGAGCTCATGGCGGAACTACTGAAAGACAAGGCACGAGAAACAGCACAATGGGCATAAAAAATAAATAACTCTCCCCTCCTTACCCGCTTTGTGCCCGCCACTCCAGGAAGCAGTAATAAGCATTGGCAATTGATGCTTCAACAAGAGTGCTGGTTTTTTAAAAGAAAGTTATAGAGGGTCCCTTCAAAGTTGCTCAATCCCCCTTATCACCACACCTTTTAGCTCCTCTGGTAAGCTACTTGGAGGCAATGTGGTTAGTAATATGAAAAGAGCACCCCAGTCTTATAGTGTGTTGCTGGCTACGATGGGCTGCAAATGGTTCCTTTACATCCTTGCCCTGCAGCCATGTGTGGTGGAATAAGCCACCATGCGGTGTATCTGTGCCACAGTTCTGATGTAGACAGGTAGTATAGGCGCAGGATAACATTATAGACAGTGGGTGTTGGATTTCCTTTCAACGAGCCCTGAGACCAGTGAGCTATTCTCAGCACTCAACGTCCTAGAGATGGGTCAGATGCAGGGCACAAGTCCTAAACGAGCCACGTTACCCCGCCGTGCACAACGAAGAAAGGCATGCACCCGCCATACTTAAAGATGAAGCGCGGCGGCTGTTGTGCTGACTGTAATTAAAATGGATTATGTGAGTGCATGCAGAAAAAAAGAAAGGCGAGCAGCAGCTATGGTTAAAGATTAAGCGGGTGGCAGTGAAGCGGGCACTGTGCTGATGAAAGGGAAAGAACAAACTTGCATGAAGCGCTCTGAACAGCTGTTCTGACTTTTTTTTAAAGTCCCTAAATAGAAAGAAATGGAAGAAGGCAAGTCCTGGGGGCGATCCGTGGGAGTCAACAATTTAGAAAAAAGTGGTACAAGCAGGACCCATTGTCCAATTAGGAGCGACATTTTTTAAAGGACGCTGGCAAAAGCCAATCAGAAGTTGGAGGTGGGCTCTAAGCCCCCTGACTGAATACAGCATGTCGAGAGACAGCGCATGCGCTGCCTTGGCTTGACCTAACAACAAATATCATTGAAGAGTAAGCTCAAGGCAGCTAGCAACTAAAAGGTGCAAGGCTTTAAGTTGTAGGTTTAACTCAGACACTAACAGAGAAGCAGCATGTTCAGTTTACTAAATCAGGGGTGTCCAGTTTTTACCCAAACGGCTGGGCCAGACAAAAAAGTCACTTAATCAGTGTTTACTCTGAAATACCCGTTCTAAATTACGACCACCTCTAGAATATCTGTTGCATTAAAAAACACTGCACCGTAAACAAGAACCAACATCAATGATTCATGAGCTTTAATTTACTAGACACCTAGATACACTGGCAACTTCATGAATGTTTTCTTAGAAGAAGTGGCCAGGAGCAGTTTACAGATTGCCAATGTTATCATTTTGGGAACTTTTGCCATTTATGCCAAACTATCAGCTAGTTCTGGTGCCTCTCATGTTATTGATGCCTTAAATGTGCATCAGAATGTTTGTTGGACTGCACATGTTGCTGGCCACACTTTGGATTGGTTTTTTATCAATGTTCAAGACTTACAGACCGGAGTCCCAGCTCCGTTAACATGGACTAACCATTTTCTGACCACTTATCGTTCTCTCTCTCTTCTAAGACTCCACCTAGTGCTCTACTCTCCTAAATCTCATGACTTGTGGCATAAAGTCAACAAGGCTATTTTAGCCAATAAACCCTATAAGCATCCCCCAGTGGACTGGAGTCTTGAGCAGAGACCGTTCAGACTGCGACGAGTCCAGGTAGCGGTGGAGCCGCGAGTCGCGAGGGAGCCGCAAGCACTTCCAAATCGCTGCTGGAGCCACGAACATTTTCAAACATTTTCAAATGCGGCAGGAGCAGGAGCCGCGAGATTGCCTCTATAACGCAGCAGGAGCCGCGAACATTTCCAGACGTGGCAGGAGCCGCGAGGGTGCTTCTGCAACGCGGCAGGAGCCGCAATCATTCCCAGACGCAGCAGGAGCCGTGAGGGTGCTCTTGCGACACGGCAGGAGCCGCGAGGGTGCTTCTGCAACGCGGTGGGAGCTGCAATCATCTCCAGACGTGGCAGGAGCCATGAGGGTGCTCTTGCGATAAGGCAGGAGCCGGGAGGGTGCTTCTGCAACGCGACGGGAGCCGCAATCATCTCCAGATGTGGCAGGAGCCGCAAGGGTGCTCTTGCGATGCGGCAGGAGCCGCGAATATCTCTAAAACGCGGCTGTAAGTTCCTTTTCCCTGCCCCCCGCCCTTGTCCTCGTGGGAGCCTGCGTGCTGCCTGGTGCGGCTGGATGCGGCGAGAGCTCCCCAGAGCAGGAACCATCTGCGGAGGGGGGGTGCAGCAGGAGTGTTTTTGCAGTCTCTTGCTAATGCCACAAGACTCCCCCCCGGGGCCGCACAGGGCCACTTGCTTTCGGAAAAGCCGCGAGGCGGCACTACTGTGGACAAAAAACACTTACAGGCAGAAATATCTGCCATCAGTCAATTTTCAGTGCAGCAGGAGCTGCTAAACCTTTTTCTGGCGCATTAAAAAATTCACGAGTGCAGCTGGAGCTGGAAAAACCTTGCATTTGGTGCGCAAAAAAAGATGCAGATTTTCTCCTGAAGCAGCGGGAGCAGTAGGAACAGCGCAGGAGTAGTACAGAACAGCGCAGGAGCAGCGTGGTGAAGCTGCAGTGCAGTGCTAAGCAAATAAATGCCAAGTGAAGTCATTCTACGGTGAGCCTAACCCAGCTACTCTCCAATTTAACCTTAATTCAATCTCAGTATATTGTATCGGTGGGAAGGTGGAATCCTCCATAGCCTTTCAGGTTGAGCTGGGTTGAGCTGGGTCTGAGCATTAGAACCAGGAACCTGGAACTGGGAGACATCGTATAAACAAAAACACAAACACAAAAATTAACAAAAAGGAGGTTCAAGCGCACTGCAAGATCCCCACAAAGTCAACTGCAAGTCAGTGCAAGCTTCAAATAACAAAACAATATAACGTAAAAAAATCAAACAACATAGTTGCAGCACAGTATCATAAAGTATGTGGTCAGGACGTGTGCGAGGAGGAGTTACATCTACAAATAATTCCAGCAAGCAGAAAAGGAAGCTGAAAGCACCTGCTGGCACCGTGGGCAAACCCATGCAAAAACCAGACCAGCTACACAAATACCTGATGCCATATTTGAATTAACCCCAAACACTAATAAGTTAAACAACACAAACAAGATAACTTCAGGGGAAAAGTGTTTAAAGTATCATCTTTTTCAGCCCAAAATACACGAAATTCTGTTTTTAAAAAAATGCTGGCGACACTCTTCTTTCAGGTCCTACTCCCACAATGGGCCTTTTGACTCCCCTACAGCCCCTTTACCAACTGGGAAGTAGAGAGGGTGAAGGAAATATATATCAAAGCAGTGGGGCGGAAGCTACTGGCCTAAACAGTCCACTCATCTTACCAACAATTCAACTAATAAACGAACTAACACCTGTACAGGTTCTAGCTAATTCAGCCCCCAGGAGGTCTAAGACCGCGGGAAATAAACGTAAGGAAGAAGCTACAGAACCAACAAGGAAGATGTACACAAAGATAAAGATTGGAGACAAATGGGAAGTCACTAATGAAAGAAAGGGGCTTCAGAACCTCGATGTAAAAGTAATTTCAAATACTCCTTCTCCTAAGAGCAAAGCACAATACAAGGCCGAAGGGGGTAACTGTGTTATAACAGAGGTTCTAAGTATTCATGAGCTAGACAGCTATGAAGAAAACCAACAGGCAATGGAAAGAACATATACGCCCACCAAGGAAAAAAAAAATACAAAAAAGACAGCGGGTGCACCCGAAACTCAAAATGAAAACCAGGGCTTTGAATACAAAAAACTGTCTGCTACATCACTAACTCAACACAATCTTGTGACACTCTACCCCAGCGAATGGAGCAAACTGGACATGAGTGATAATCTGGATAATCTTTCAGACCTTGACAAGGAAGAATGGGAGGCACTCCTTGAAACCACCTCTCATGACAACGGTAGGAACAACACCATAGCTGATACAAAGGTAGAGGAGCAAGTGGGGCACATGTCCCAGAATAGAGAAGAGGGGCCGCAAGCAAAAATAAACGTACCTGGATGTCTAAAGAGTGTGCCTGAGAAACAATGCAAAAACACGCATCAGTCAGATAATGGGAATGCCTGGGCAAGTTTTCTAAAAACAGTGCAACTCCTGGTAGAGGCCCTGCAATATCAGTCCGACAAAATGAACACCCAACTAACTTTAATGAACACCTTGGCAGTGTTTGTGGTTGCAATTGACAGCAAGCTAGGTACACTGAACACCTCTCGGCAGAACATTCAGGATTATGCTTTAGCCAACAGCCAAAGCTGCGGATGCAGCCCGATTGTAGACAAACTAGCCACTCTCCCGACAATGTTGAACGATCTATGTGTACAAGTAAAAAAATGTTCAGATAATAGCCGCTCTGACTCGATAGTAGAACATCCCTCAATTAGAAACTATAAAGACATGACAACTTACCAGCTTGCATCCATTAAGAGCGAGAATCAACCCACTATGACTAAACCAGCACAAATCAATAGCAACAAAACAATCAGTCAAAAAACACAAATTGAAAATAAAGTGCCAGAGACTTCAGAAGAGGAGAAAGGGGAAAACAAATCGAATGCAAAACAAAGACGAGCACAAAAGCGAAAAGGTCGGAACCAAATACAAATCTGTGACAAAAATGGTTTTATGCGCCTCTTTGGGAAAACAACAACCGAGAGAGCTTGACCAAGGAAATCCACTGACACCGGAGACAACTAAAACTAAAGGATTTAATAAGAAGGCGGTATTAAGTCATAATCCTACTTTCAGGACCACAGAAGCTAGAGCGATGGGGCAACTAGGAGAGGCAGTGGAAACAGACTCTACACAGCCATCCTCGGAAAGGAACAGCATCATAAAATGCAGCAAAAACACTAAAACAGAAACTATGAGGAGAAGTCAGTCGCGAGACTATAATCAGGTTGTCATGCCATCTGGAAGTTCACAAAATCCAAATACTAATGGTTGTGTCTCTGGGGGAAGCAAAGGGAATTTGGGCAATCAAGATACTATATGTACAGACTTAGTGATCACAAAGAGGGACCACCACTTCAACCAGGTCATGGTCCACAGGGAAATGGAGAACACTAGTACTTGTCAACCTCGAAGTGAGGTCACGACAGACATACTAACTTCTACCTCTACAAACACAGAGCACCGTCGGGGACAGCACCTTGTGGCACTCTCAGAGCTCAACCACATCAGCACAGAATTACATCAGAGAGAGCGAGCGAGTCGACTGATGGAAGCTGGAAAACAGGAACAATTAACAAGAACAGTCGGGATTCCGAGAAAAACAGGAGAATGTCAGAATTACGCTGCCGCACAAATGATTAAGCAAGAAACTGACCCCAACGGCATAAACTGGGAGGAAACAAGTGCCCTTTTGTTCATACCAGAATACATCTCTAAGGGCAGGTATGACATCATGAACCAAGGCAACATATTCCGTCTACTATCCCACATACCATCCTTGACTGAAATCACGACAACTGACCTAGACTCGATCGAACTTATTAAATGCAAGGACTCCATGGCAGGGGAAAAAACGCAAGCTGCATGGAGTTCATTTACTATCGCACAAAGAATATATCACGAAAGGGACACTTTAAAGAGCTGGGGGATAAACATTACTCCATACATTAGGCCAGGATATCCCCACCTGCTGAGGCCAAAATACACAGTGGAAAATGTGGTATCCTCTAATAGGTCCATCATATCGGTACTGAAATGAGCCATGGGGCAAAGCAAAACAAATGGAGAAGTTTTCTTGGCAGAATCTGAAAGCCACCAAGACTCCACTACATCGCTGAAATGGGACTCTGATATAAGATGGATCTCAAGAAAAATAAACAACAAGAAAAAAGATTGACGATTTTCTGGAACAAAAAAAAAAAAAAGGCCGGACACTAAGGGGTCTTTACGGATATGCTCATGGAACGTGAACGGCCTGGCAAACAAACTATTGGATGCGGACTTCATAAACTATATCAGGGCCTTTGATATTGTGGCTCTACAAGAGACTTGGCTGAGTGAACCCCCACATATGCAAGGATTTCTGCGCTTCTACACAAGTGCACTAGCTGAGGCAAAATACGGTCATCTTCAGGGGGGTCTGGCCATATATGTTGCTTGAGAAATCAATCTTACTGTCCGTGAACTAGGTCCCACTTCATCAGCAGCTCTTGCTGTGAACTTACTTTCTTCGGACTCAACACAAGCAATGGATCTCAACATTATAATAATTAACGTTTATATTCAACCAAAACGTAAAAGCAAATTAATAAAAGAAATGTGCAACTTGGCGGAAACATATAATACAGAGGGACCAACAATGGATCTTATTGTTACGGGTGATCTAAACTTAAATTTATCGGGATCCTCCTTGGACGAAGAAATGTCCATACAAAATACAATCTGGAATATCCCAATGCAAGGGAAGCCACTTTCAAGTAAGGAATCAAAGGAGGGACAGTCGGCCCTGGAGGAATTGGAACACCTAAACTTAAGAGCACTAAATGGCAGATCAAGAGGAGATAATCCCCCCGTAGCAACACACTGCTCATTCAAAACGAACACTATACTAGGTTACATTTTTGTCTCCATTGAGTTGTTCCACCAAATTACCCTATTTCATTTAGGTGACAAAGGAGACAGTGATCACCGGCCACAAGAAATCGAGATCAGAACAACTGTTTACATGTTTGAGCAGTGCCGGACCCCTCATGGAGCAGACTATACTATTAACCTTAAGAGAATCAAATTTGGGACTGACACACATTGCAGAATGCTGGGAATTGCTAAAGAACACTTTGACTTGAAGGTTGGACCAGACGAAGAAAAGTTTCACTGACACCATGGCAGTCTATGCAACCAACTTCAAGCCAAAAACCAACAGAGACTCGGTGGTGTGAAATTGATATCGCAATCTGCTCTGAAAGCAATCAAGCATACCAAGAGAGCTATCCATCGCTCATTGAGACAGCTACGGTGTAACCCTCAAGATACAACACAACTAAATTCATTGCGAAAGCAAAAGGCTCTGTTGAAAAAACAAAAAAGGGATGCTAACAGGGACATAGACAACGTTCTGTGGGCAAAACTACACTCTTATATTAAACAAAATAACAGCTCAAGTTTTTGGAGAACCATAACGCAATTTGTTCATCCTAACAACGATGGAATTACCTCAAATATTTCGGAGGTAGTCTGGACAAAATATCTTTGGTCTCACTTCCATGAAGACACGGAGATTAGCACAAAGGGGGAAAACTCCTCGGGCGCATCTGATTGTCTTAACATCAGCGCGGCGTATGCAGGAAACAACCAGATCACACCACGCAAAACCAAAGATGACATCTTAATTGACGACTCACCAATAAATCGAACCAAGATCATTAAAAGGCAAATAAGCAAGGGAAGGAGGGAAGGGGCACCTGGCCCAAACAGAATACCACAGGTGCTCTACAAGCAAGAGTCAACATTGTGGGCTGAAGCACTAGAACCGCTGTTCAGGGAAATAAGGATGACAAACATCCTGCCAGAGTCCTGGAGAGGATCTATCATTGCACCAATTCACAAGACAGGGGATCAGTCAAAGCCTCAGAACTATCGACTAGTGGCACTAATGGACAATGAGGCAAATTTCTTCGCTGGTATGCTACTGGAAGAGCTCCAGGCTTGGGCAGAAGAAAATCCTGCCATCCCTATAAACCAGACCGGTTTTGCGAAAAATGTAGGGACAACCACAAAAATAATAATGATGGCAATGCTCTTTGATAAGGCTAAAATGACAAGGAGCTCCCTGCATTTCTGCTTTATTGATTACAAAGCAGCCTTTGATTACGTAAATCGAAACAGACTGTGTTCCAAACTGCATAGCTGGGGGCTCCCCAAATCCCTTCTAAACCTGCTGATAAACCTGCACACCAACACCTGGGTCCAGATTAAGCTGGGTGACAGAACACACCTGTTGAGACGCATTCCAACGGACAAAGGGCTTAAACAAGGTTGCCTTTTGGCACCTACACTCTTCAACCTGTTCATAGCTAATCTTGTACCGATACTAAACGCCTGTAACTCACATGCTCCAAAACTGGGAGACATCTTATTGCCATGTCTCCTACACGCGGACGACATAGTCCTGATTAGTCAAACGAGAGTAGGCCTTCAACATCTTATAAACGCTACACAGAACTATTCAAAAGTAAATGGTCTAACGATAAATCTTGACAAAACAAAAACCATTACAGTCAGTAAAAAAGGGAAACACCTACAGCATGGTTCTGGGGTAACACCCGAATAGAGAGCATCATGGAATAGAAATACCTGGGCGTAAAGATAGACAAAGGCGGTCAATACCTTGCGCAGAGAAAGAGCATTAGGCATAAAGGCATTGCCCTGGCAATCTCCCTAAAAACTCTGAATACCAAACTAACCAGTCTGTCAATTTTGCCCATAGTTGAGGTGGTCTGTGCAAAGTTACTGCCAACAATCACTTACGGAAGTGAAGCCCAGAAAGGAAGAGACGCTAAACTACTGGACTCCACAGTAACAACTACCTATAGGATTATATTTGGGCTGCCTAAATACACCTCCCCCTCGCAAATTAGGCTTGAATTCGGCATACAGAAGCAATCTATTGTGAGATATGGGGCATACATTATAGTGTGGGACAAAATACGAAAAGCCGCTTTGGGGTCACAAAATGCACAGTTATGGAAAGACATAAACCAATACACTACCTCTCCCGCAGCGAGATATCTCAAAGATGGATTACACAAATTGGGACTGAACCAACTATGGGAAACACCCACTAGTACCGGTGTACTTAAGAAACTAGTTTGGAAAACAGTCAAACACCTTACGTGGCTGGAGGACAAAGCCTCACTCGCAGAAAGGTCTCACGGATGCAAGGCTTTGAATACCTACTGTGAGCAAGCAGCTCAGAAGTACTTTAACATTGGTTATGTCAAGTACACAAAAATTAGTTTTAAGAAGTTTAGACCTGCCTGCTACCCTGTACTCAGCATTTCCCACCCCGGCTAAAGGAGAAGGTGGTCCCTAGGTGCCGCTTATGCGGGTTAGCTTCGGAAGATCTGCTGCACCTATTATGCTCCTGTAAACAACTCTCACAAAAACGGAAAAAATTGCTGAAAGTTCAATTCAAACAGCGTGGAATTCGACCTAGGAGGCAGGCTGTCCAGGCTTGCTTTGCACCAAGTGATCCTCAACTAAACTGTGCCTTGGTAAAATATTGGATGGCATGTAAAAAGAAAATGCCAGAAATCAAATTATTGGCAGATAACTAACTCATTAAATTCATTTTTGCATGTATAACCAATTAACATACCAAGGAACTATCGTGGTCAAAACAAATGTGACATGCACTGCTGGTCATAATGCGCCTAAAAACTGGACTTGCAACATTTGAATAATTATAGTAAAGTATTTTTAACAGAATTTTAACGTTTTTAGAACTAAGGAGTTTTTATATGTAAAAATTGTTCTGTAATGAAATATTTTTGTATTACAATGGTTTTAACGAACTATGCAAATAAAATAAACTTGAAACTTGAAAGCATCCCCCGCTATTCCAAGAGGATCTTAAGCAAGGTGCTATTGTAACAAATGGCTGCCTGCAGTGGTAGATACTGTTGCTCCTGTTAAACATGAAAGCAAATGACACACAATTGATGGACGGAATGCAGAACAAATCAAAAGATTCACCTCCGTGATTTAGGCCCAGATCTCTGTACTGGGGTGAATGTATGACAAAGGTCTGCGTTCTGTCCATCAATTGTTCGTTTTGCACCTGTTAAACGTGGAGCATCGTTAGCTCTCGTCCTCCTACCCCTTGGTTTACGACGGCCTTCGGGGGTGAAAAAGTGAAATGTACAAAACTCGTGCATCGCTGGAGAAAAATTATATTTCGTCGGATTTATTTAACTGGCTTTGAAGGGCTATCATGGTTCTTTTCATAAGGCTCAAGCAGATTATTTTGCTGATAAGATCGCCTTAGCGTCAACCCCCCCCACCCCCCAGGAGACAAGGATACTTCAAAATAGTTCAATCTTTCTTTGCCCCCAGAGCCTGCACACCACATATTACCTCTTGTACAGAGTTATGTGAAAGTCTCTCTCTTGTTTTACAGAATGTTGAAAAAAATCAATGCCAGCGTTAGTGATGATTACACGGTTGATCCTGATCACTCTTTGATAAATGGCAAACCCTCTAGCCCGGTCCTGTTTTGATTTGAACGTGCATCAACTGAAGTTTCGGCCCATGCTGTTTTGGAATGTCACCCTGAATCACCTCTAGATTCATGTCCCAACTGGAATTCTGACAAAATCCATGCAAAATTTAAATCTGGTTATAAATGATTTATTTACCCATTCACTGCATCAAGTCTTTGTATCTAAGTTCCGGAAACATGCTCAATTGGTTCCACTACTGAAGAAGCCGTCCGCTGACTCGGAGATCCTAGCAAGTTTTAGACCTATCTTTCCTTCTTGCATTGTCTAAAATGCTGGAGAAAAATGGTTAATGGTCAGATTAACTGTTATCTTGAGCGCAATAGTCTTTTCCATGGATCACTGTCTGGTTTCAGGCCTTGTCATAGCAGGGAATCAGCTCTGCTGTAAGTTATTGAGTTTATAAAGATGAGCTTACATTAGGGCCATGCGGTAGCAGTGGTATGATTATGTCTCCCGGCGACTTTTGGCACTGTTTTATATCAGATATTGTTACAGCATCAAGCAGATAGTGGCATCTGCAGGGCCGCCCTACTGTGGCTAAAGTCTTTTCTATCCGACCAGGGTCAGTCTAGCCATCTGCCCCCTTTCACATCTTCTCCCAAGTTATTGAAACGTTGTGCCCTTGGTCCTACCTTGTTTAACATCTATATGTTCCCTCTGGCAGAGATCATTCAACCTTTTTGATTTAGGGTGGTGTCATTAATGGACATACACAATTATTGTTCTCCTTCTCGGATGTTAACAGTGCTGTACGGAACCCTTTCCAATCTTGCCTTGTGAGAGGGGCTCACTGGATGAAGAGCTGTTGTTTACAAATATCCCGACTGAAACCGAAGTACTGCTTTTTCATTGTTCCCCTTCAATCTGGTCAGTGCACGGTAGACTCCTGAGTTTGATCTCCCCCCACTCTAGTGGAGGAGGTAAGGAACCTGGAAGTCAAATTCGAGAAGGAGCTGCATTTTTCTCCGCAGTTGAAAGCAGTCACAGGTGCATTCTTTGGCCTTCTAAAAACCTTTGAAAACATTCTTAGGCTAGTTCCTGAATCCACTGGGAAAACCATTGTTTATTCTCTAATCACCTCTCGCTTGGACTATGCCAACATTCTGTATCTGGGTCTTCCCGACTATCTCCTGAGTTGCCTGCAGCTGATACAGAATGCAGCCGCCAGGATTTTACTGAACATCCCCAGACAGGATCCGTTTGGGACACCTGAGAAACCTACAATAGGATGTAGTGCACCAAAGCATTCACTTTAAATTTCTACTAGTAATCTTTGGGGCATTTTGTAACATAGGCCCTGTATACTTGAGGGATGGAATGCAAGTTATCATCCTGCAAGAGCTCTCAGATGCTCTAATCAGTCGCTGCTGCTGGTACCTAGAGTTCCATGTGTTTGGGTCTTTTTCCTTCTGGGCCCCAAAATTATGGTATGCCCTTCCACCTCAAATTCGAACCTCCCCTAATGAACAGACCTTCAAAAAAACACCTTAAAACATGGTTATTCCAGTCATGGTAATAAGCTTTGCACTTTTCCCACCCTTTAACAGCCAATATAGCACTGTGACGTGTGTCGGATAGGTGCGTGCTCTATAAATTATTCATTCATTTATTCAGGGTCCGATGGGAAAGGCGGGTAGTAGGGCATTGGCCAATGGGCCGGGCCTAAGTGTCACCTGTGGGCTGATTTTTTTAAGGCCCTGTGTCAACCGCCCACAAAACCTTGCAATCTTTGACAGCCCCCCAGCCAGGTCACTGTATTGTAAGGCAGGCCGACTGTCAGGGCAGGGACTTGCATCACTTGCCTTCTGTCACAGACATCAGCTTAACCCCTGGGGGGCTGCACAGACACCCAAAAGCAGTATTCCTTCTCCCCTGCTGGGCTGTGAAACAGAGGCGTGACGGGAAGAGTAAAGCAGCCTCGCTGGGGGGTTTAGTGTCAGGTGATAACGGCCGATGGCCCATCTTCACCTCAGTCCCCATGGCTCCCCACCTCCGAGACCTGCCCCTCCGAGACCTGCCCAGAAGCTTTGTTCTTTGCTTCTTTCCACCTCTACCAGGCCATAGCCCCGAGGCTATAGTGATCTGGGGAGGAGGTGAGTGGGAAGCAGCCTCCCCGGGGGCCAGTTGTTGCTCTAGCTGTAGGGTAATTTTCAACTCACCCCCAAGGGTTCAACCCAGCCCAAAATCACTGTCTTTTCCCTGTCCCTTCCCCCAATGGGCCATCATGCCACATTCAGGCCTTGGAGGGCGGGGAGGGAGACAGTACTCAGTGGATTTGTTGGGGACAAGGTGTTGTCATCTCAGCCCCAGTGTCTTTCTGCGTTGAGTTTAAGGTGGTGGTGGTGGGGGCGTGGGCGGGGTGTCGGTCTATTTGCTAGGCCTACCAGTGAGGCTACCTTGACCAGAGTTGGCAACTTTGGAATTCGGTAACTATGTTGGAGTGACGGCTTTAGCTCAACATCCTGTGATTCTGGGCAAATCACTTAATGTCCTTAAGATTAAAAATGAAAACGAATTTGATCTCCTCTAAGCTAGCTGGTGCTCATGTAAATACATCTAATGAATGCCCTTGGGAGCAGTTCACATTATATAAAACTATAATAAAACATTTGAAAAGATAACCAGACATTGTTCATGTTTTAAAATGTTGCAAACGCCAGCGCATGATGATTAAAGACGAATCTTTATATATAATAGATCCCTTATTCCTTTTTAACATGGCTTTTCTGCCTTTGCTAATTTTATGATCAGTCACGGGTCATTAAGGCACCTTTAGAAATGAATATAAAGTGCATTTGCTTTATGTTTACTGTTTAAAATACATACTGATTTAGGGGAAAAAATACTGGATTCGGGTTATTTGTGTCATTTTTGTACATGCCAGGTTATTAAAATACCCATCGGATCAGTTGTTGTAGCTTTGGCTCTATAAGCTATACCATGTTAAAACTAATAAACATTTCTATAAACATGTGCCCAATGAGACTAAATCAATTGGTGTTTAATGAAAAGACACAATCTGGGAATGTTGGCCACTTTTTTTTAGGAGTGCCCAGGCCGAATTGTGATACCAATACGACCCTGCATTTATTCACTCATTCATTCAACAGTGAAACAGAACATTTTCAGGAGAATTTATTCTACTTACTCTGAATCATTAAGTATGTTATCTACCCAAGACAAAAGTCCTCCTGAACCCATAACACAGCAGAGAAGTGTGATGATATTAGCACCGTCTGGGGAGAATATTTATGCCTACATGCCCCAATAAGACCTTGGGGAGACGATGTGGTCTGATGGCTAAATTGCCGACTTTGGAGCTGGGAAACCAAGGTTCAAGCCTCGGGGTCGCGTCCACGCCCTGTGATTCTGGGCAAATCACATAGGGCCCGATGTAGGTAAATTAGATTTACCGATTCATAAATACCGAATTTTACCGATTCGGTATTCATGAATCGGTAAATCTAATGTAGGTAATCATTCTGTAAAAAATACAGAATCGGTAGGATTCGGTATTTACCGATTCTGTAATTACCGAATCGGTATTTGTCATTGATTCCTATGGGCCTTGAAGCCCATAGGAATCAATGGCAAATACTGATTTGGTAATTACAGAATCGGTAAAATTACCGATTTGCCAAGGGGGACAGGGTGTCACTTTGACACCCTGTTGCACCCCAGTTTCTGGCTTGTGTGCCATGTGACACACATACATGCCCTTAGGGCATGTATGTGTGCCACATGTCACAGGTGTACATGCACAGATGTGCATGTACACTAGAATTCGTTATTTACCATGCAATAGTATTACATGGTAAATAACATATCGGTAATGGCCTGTGGCACTGTTTTCAGTGCCACCTACATCTGTATTTACCGATTCGGTAAATTTACCTATTCGGTATTTTACAGAATCAGTAAATTTACCGAATCGGTAAATATACCGATTCTGTATATTTTAAGGCCCCTACATCTCAATTAGCAAATACCGGTCGGTAACGGCCAAAATCGGCCTTTACCGACCGGTATTTGCCGACCTACATCTGGCCATTAATCTCCCCATGCCTAAAAAAAAAAAAAAAATGTGTCCTTGTGCAACGTAACGAGTGCTCATGTAAAGCGCTCCAATGCCTTCGGGTCGAGTTCGCGCTATATAAATCTGCAACAAAAAAAACAAAACAATAACTAGGTGGAAGAGGATCAGATACCGTATTCCAGGTGGCAGGAGCGCCATTTCCTTTTCTATGCTGCTTTCTTTGTAACTTTTGGTATTGACTGAGCTCCAACCTTTTCTTAAATCTACAAATTATGAAGCAATTGCGGCACATAGACAAATGTGCAGAGTTTACTGTATCCATCAAGTCCCACCATTGTGCTGGCTCTGGCTGCATCCTTTTGTTAGGTGCAGCGCCTGGAATGGCTTTGTGAGAGGACAGCAGAGTACCACTTGTTAGGCAGCAGGACTCCTTGTGCCTTTATGTTCCTTCTGCAGCAGATTGCTGGCTCCATGCCGGGCCCGGTGTCCTGAGGCGCCTGAAAGTGGAGGCGCATGTAAACAGGCAAATGTACAGTCACGCAGCGTGTGGGGGAAGCAGGCCGGGGCCTAATGTACTCCTGACAGCATCAGATAGGGGTATGCCACTCCGCAACCACACCGGTCTGTGGAAGCTTACAGAACAAGTAAAGCACTCACAGCAGCATCCTAGCTGGGGTGACCATAATTTTAAAGCCAAAAACCGGGACATTTCACAAAAATAGAAGTAGGACTACAATTTTACTTCAAGCGATGAGAGAGGTCCTCAGCAGAGAATTACAGAACAGGCAGTAAGAACATACATAAAATTCAATTTTTAAACCCAGTAGCTTGCCTGTTAATTAAATTGCTTTCTTGAAACAACTGCTAACTTTCCCTGCTTTGTGAAACATAAAAAACACCTCCCACCGTTTTCAGTCGACCCCCTCTAAAAACTGGGACATGAGGTAAATTTCTTGAAATTTGCTGGGACAGCTGGTTAAAAACGGGGACTGTCCTGGCAAAACGGGGACGCCTGGTCAATCCTAGCCCCCCCTTAGACACAGAACAGAGAGCAACATCACACGTTTTTCTCACACACAGCAGGTACAGAAATATAACAGCAGTGCAAGCTTCCCTCACATTCAAAACACATATAGCATGGTCATTGGAAGTGCTAGCTTCCTCTACATGCACGCACACACACAAACATACACACGCACACACACCATACACACACACACACACACACGCACACAGCATTTTCAGTACTGAAGTCAAAATATACTTTTATAATATATTTGCCCGCAGGTGAATTTCACGTACACTAACACACGCCATTTTCTTTTTTTGGTTTAGCATGCACAGCGCTTGCACCGTGCTTGTGAAATCTTTTGTATTAAATATATCTTAAAAGGGGCTTACATCCTGCCCCCTTGCTATCAATGCTCTTTATTGGTTCCTGTGCTTGCCACTTACTTTTCCCCCATTTCTAATGGCTGTAGCAGACTTTTTCCTGCTTCCTCGTGTTGTTCCTCCTGTTTGCTTTTCTTATCAGTTTCCTGGCACTGAAGTACAGATTCCCTTCGCTTTTGCTGCACTTTTTAAAAAAGTTTTCCCTCTACAGCGCTTGGGCAGTGATGGAATGCACATACTAACACTGGGGAAGGATAAGAGTTATGCCATAGCCCCACTGCCAGAAGCAAAGGAGCCAAGAGAAGTACAGACAGCGACAGTGCAAGCTTACCTCAAATGTGTGTAAATGTATGTATGTATACTTGTAAAGCGCACTATCACCTTTCAGGCATCCTGGCGCTGTATACCGCTGTGGAACCCTTCCTGGCTTTCCCTGTGAGATGCCCCCTACTGGGCACCCCAAGGTGAAGCCAGGCATCCTAGCGCTTTCGAGGCCGTTGTGGAGATTAAGCAAGCTATTGCCCAGAGTTGCAGAGTGGGACCCATGATTAGAGTAGGCACCGAGGCGAGAATTATCAAGTCCGTGGACATTGAGCCCAAGACCCTGCCGCGTTGGGAATTGAAACCTGGTCCCGGGCCAGACCTCTACCTCACGGTCTCCCGCTCTAATCGGTGAGCCACACTTCTCCATAGGCACAGAATGGACAGCAGCCACATAGGCGTTCTGCCCTACCACAGAGGCAGAGCACAGGCAGCTCATATTCCCTCACTTCCCAAAACAGTAAACAAATTAGGCATAACAGGTGCAGGAGAAACAGGGAGCGGCATGCAGGCTTCTGTCTCAAGCACAACAGGTGCAGCACTGACTGCAACAGTGCAGGCATGCATCAAGTACACTAGTGACCGCAAAAGTGCCCATTTCACTTACACACACAACCAGTACGTTCCAAGAAATTACTGAAAACTGGCTGATTTCATTAACATCACAGCTAATTCTAAACCATTATGTTTAGTGTTTTTAGCATAAAGAGGCTGCATGCGGTGGTGAACGTGTAATCAACAAATCCAGTGACATAATAGAATAGTAGGTGGTTCACTGAACAAGCATGGCATGGACAGCGGCAGCTGCCATGTACCGAGGGTGGTGGGGCACAAATAAATAAATAAATAAATAAACAGAACACTTTCCTTGGGGCGCGATGCGGCATCCTCTTCCACCAGTCGTCTCTCCAACGAGGGACCTAGGAAACTACATTAACCAATCCTGGCGCTGCTCTCACTAGCACGAGAGCAGCCCAGAATTGGAGGGAGTAGCCACACTCCGCGCTCTCAAGAGCACTGGAGGCCTGCACTTTCGCTAACCTAGCTGTCTAGGATAGCTAGGCTAGAGAGGTTTAAAATGTGCATATCTGGCTGGCCGTCGCAAGATTGTTGGTCAAAGAGTCATGCGCATTTTAAAGGGAACAGATCTCTGCTGCCACTCGGCAGCACTGGCCCCACCCCGTCCTGTCACTCAGTTCAGGATGGGTCTGTTGTTGAAAAATAAAATGGTAATAAATAAAGTTTATTACCCTTTTATTTTCAGCTCTGGCCTGTGGGGCGGCGCTCCTCCCCTCAAACAGAGGACCCGCCACCGGGCATGGGTCGTCGCTGTGTGATCTTTCCCCACCGAACAAGAGGTATTGCATGCAAGCTGCACTCTATTCTTCACTCAGTGTTCTACCACAATACTGGGTGCAGGATATCACCCTGCAAAACTATCCACACTCGGATTTCAACAACTGCTACACCGATGAGGCATGAATACATGTGATCCACATCTGTGTGCCTTGATGACATATACAGTTAAGGTGCAATCACAGACACCCAGCATGTAAAGCACACCTAGCAGAAGTGGAAGCGTCATTTACAAACTGAACAGGTGCAGCATGGGTAGCACTGGTGTCAACTTCCCTTCCCTCACTCACAAAGAATAGGCACCACACAGGCATCAATGACTCACTAACAAACAGGGATAAGGCAGGTGATCAACAGCAGACATTCCCACTTCACAGATGCACAACCCAAATGTGTTTGGTACATGCTGCAGCAGTGCAAGCTGCCATCAGAACTAGTGAAAAAAACACCGCTGGAGTGCAAGCTTCCCCCACACATCTCATACAGCACAAGCAGCAATGGCTGCTACAAATATATATACAGAATAAGGGCAGCACAGTCTGCAAGACTGCAGGGCTCCCCCACACACATAACACATCACAGCAACAAACAGCGGTGAAATCAAACAATATCTACAAAACATGGGCAGTACAAACGGCAAGCTTCCCACACAAACACATCACACATGACGCAAGAAGGTGCAGACACTACCAATATGTACATAGCCAGGGCAGTACAGACAGCAAGACTGCAAGGTTCCTCCACACACATCACACATGGCACTAGCAGCAGTGGAAGCAACCCATATATACAGAACATGGGCAGTACAAACAGCAAGCTTCCCACACACACACACACATCAACATGGCACAAGAAGGTACAGATACTGCCAATATGTACAGAGCAAGGACAGCACATGTTGCAAGCTTCCACCCACACATACATCAAACAGGGCATAGGGCACAAGCAGAAGCAGATGTGACCATCATATACAAGAGAAGGGCTGCAAGCTTCCCCCACACACACCACATGCAGCAACGGCAGCAGCGGCAGCTATTAATATATACAGAACAGGGGCAGCACAGGCTGGAGGACAGCAAGCTTCCCCCCACTAGTGTGACTAACCGTCCATCATTTTCACAGACTGTCTGTAAATTAGCCCTAATGTCCCTTGTGCATGATTGGTGCCTTAACAGGCAGCATTTGTCTGTAATTTTAGCTAAAGGACAAAGGTTAGTGTTTAGAACTGAGATTCCCCAGCTGAAGTGGAAGGGAGGAGGTCTCCTGTGCTGCATTCTAGAAGGAGGGGTAGACAGCTAAAATAAAAAGAAATTAGCATTCTTGTCAGGGTGTCTGCTTCCCAAAAGAAATGCAAATGTGTGCGTTTTGTTAATCGGCAAATGTAAAGGCTGCTCAGGAGGTGTTAATTGATGGAGTCACTTGAAGCTTCCTGATGCAAAGATATTTTGCTTTGAGAGGGTACAGAAAGGGTGTTCAAAGCTGAGCTGTGGAGTGCGTGCTTTTATTTTACAGTTATAAAAAATGTTTTCACTAGGTATAATTGGGCTTATTGCTTGACGAAAAGGGCTCATTTTCTCAACGCAAAATAGAGGTGAAAAGAAGAAGTAACTGTTTGATTATGGCCTTTCACTCACTACATAGCTCTTTGGGTGGTCCAACTTATCTTCCATTATTAAAGGTTATAAAAGCGAAATGAATGCCCAGTCTTACTTATGGAAGCGAAGTTCTTTGCGGTATGGATTCTGTACTTTTGAACAATGCTATAACAAAAACATTTAAAATTTAGTTTTGACTGCCAGTTAATGGATCAGCGACCCAGATCTCACTGGAATTTGGCTTTTGTAATCAGCAAGTTGCGAGGATGGGCCAGTATGTAAAGGTATGGAAACAAATTAAAACTAATATACTTAATCCAAGAAGCTGTCTACTCTGGCAGAAAATGCAACAGAACCAAACGCCGCGTTTTTATTCATACCTCCAAACAGCACTAGAAGAACTGTCTGCACACAAGATTTGGGAGATGTCAATAACATCATTATCTTTTAAAAAACGAATTACAGATTAACAAAACATCTATTACTTTTAAAGGAGAAAGAGTTATCCATTAAAAGATCACATGCTTGGATGATAGTGAATGAATACACGACCCTCAAAGTGCAACCATAACTAGAAATACCGTGGACAATACAAACAAAGAACTTATTTATGACCGCAAGATTTGGCAACCTGCCGGGACTAATGCACGCTAAGACCAACTAAGCCAATCCCCTGTAGATTATGTAACCGATGGGAAGAAAATATTATACATTTGGTTTGCATATGTACATCATTGAAGGTTGAAAGAAAGAGGTATTTTAAAACCTGTTTTAATGAAAGAGGGATCTGATCATGCGGACAAGCTCTCTTAGCTTGTTTTAAGCCAATGAAAAAAGTAAAGATTGCAAACGTTACAAAATTTATGGCCCTTGTAAAAAAGAAGTTGGAAGTTAATGATTCAAGCATATTAGGAATTCAAGTTGCTGGCAGTTAGAGCAACATTTGCAAATGAGATATTGCACAAGGGTAAAGAACTTATGCCTGTAAATGATTGTTATTTTAATATTTGTAATAATGAATCATAATAATGATGAATTGAATTTGTGTATTTAATGTATTTTATGAAGTTGCTTGTGTAAATATGTTTTAATGATTGAGTACTGGTGATTTTCGAATTGTAAGATTTTAATTAATCATGCAATAAATATATAAACTAAGTATAATCTGCATATTACTGAAATGTATACTTTAGAAGCACTTTTTATCTTTAACCTAAATTTATATGTGCCGTTTGTGGCAGCCTATATTATACTGTGTATAATGCATGTTTAAAATAATGACTTAAATATTCACAGTACTTTCAGGGACCTCCTAGCACTTAAAATACTCAAGTCACTTTTCCCTGCTGCACCAAACAGAATTCAATTCTGGGGGCCTTAGGTTGCACACATGTACATTTGTAGTGGTTGCATTAACCAATAGAGGTTTCATAACATAAAATAGTGCATTTTCCACTGATCAGTTTAACTTTTATTTATTTTTCAGTTAAGGTGTGCATTCTTTTGCAAGTAGTTACATGACAGGGCGAGAGCAACAAAACAGTAACAGAATATTTTGCTCTTTTTAGCCTCTCCTTTCATTGCGCCTCCGCGCTCCCTGACCCCGTCCCCATGACAGTAACCATACTGTTTTTAATCCATTTGAACTGCTGCATAGAATAGCTTTGAGGTGGGCGAGCCAACAAATTAAAAAGGAGAGCAGAGCCAAGGGTCTGGCTCTGATCTTAGAGCCAGTGCATGAGCCAAGTCTAGATGGGTTTGCAATGTAACTCATTTGACAAACATTATTTAAAATGTAATAACATTTAAGAGACATTCATTTCTTTAACATGTAAAGCACTGACATTGATACGTCACATTAAAATCTAATAAATCAAATACAGTATGTTTTTGTACAAGTGGTATTCAGAACTCGCACATTTGAAAGTGCTTTCATGTGCATTAATGAAGACAAAGGGGGCAATTAGGATGGCGGGCGGACTTTGCACACCCGCCATCCTCACGGTACTTGGGACCGCCCGCCATAAGGGTGGGGGGGGTCCCATGGGGGGTATTAGGATGCGCCCGTCACAGTGGCGGGCGCGTCCTCCATTTTTAACATTGTGGCGGGCGGTGCTCTCGGCACCGCCCGCCACAGTGCTAAAAATGCATGTATGCATTTGCATACACAAAGCGTCAGGCACCGCGCGGTACCTGCCGCTTTGTGTATGCAAATGCTGGGGGGTACCACAGGTATCCCCCATGTGCAACCCCCACCTCGCCTTCATTCCGGGCGCCCGCAGGGGGCCCCCAAAGTGAAGACCGCCTGCCTTTCGATGCCGCCACGGAAATACATCTGTTGCAGCCCATATTAATATGGCTGGTGGTGTCTGATAGACACTGCCACCATATTCAACCTTTTCCGCCCCGGTCGCAAGGTGACTGGGGCAGAAAAGCGGTGGACGGTCTTTCCGTCCGCCGCTGACCCCCCAGCCATGCTAATATGGCGGGGGTCATTCGGGTTAGGATGGCGGGAGGATTGCCCCCGCCAGGCCGGCGGTGGCTACCGCCAGCCTGGCGGGGCAATCCGCCCGCCATCCTAATGGGCCCAAAGAGTTTTGATGAAGTGAAATCAAGCAGCGAAGCAGTGATTTATCCCTTTTTCCTAATTTTATTTTGTACAAATCAGCCAGAAAATGGTTACTTGTCTTTTCTTAAGTCAAGGCTTTGTTTTCACTTCTTTGTTCATTTTTCTGCAGTGTTTATATAGCGTGAACTTGACCCAAAAGCATTTTACACGAGCACCACTTACATTACAAAAGGTCACATTCATTGATCATAAGCATGGGGAGATCAAGTGGTTTGCCACATCTCGGATAGAGTGAGGAAGGAAGGCAAAAGCCACATGACAATATGGCTCATTTGGGCTCAAGGTTCCAACAGCACCTCGAGTTGAGCCAGAGCCAGGCTTCAGGCTCAAGCTTACTCAAGCTTTCAGTGTCTCACACACCTCTAGAACAGCTATGTACTACAAATATACTGGCATCTGATGTAGAACGTTTAGGGGATCTCCTAGAATTATAGGGAGAATGTAATCTAGACACACAGTAGGAATCTCTAGCAATCGAGTTGGAAAAAGAACTGGCCATGATAGACACAAAGGCAGAACGGGTGACTTTCGACCCAAATCAACATAAATCCCTCAGATGACAAAAGACAGCATAGACAATTTCTGAGAGACTATGGAAAAAGAACTTTGGCACATAAATCTCTTTTCTAACAGAAAGAGAAGATTCTGAAGGAATAAAGAAAAGACTTTCTTTGCCACAGTAGACGAACTCGAGAAATTGGACAATGTGATAGTGAAACCATCTGTCAAAGGGGACAACACAGTAATGTAGGACAAACAACTCCACATAAAAGAAGCATATTTGCAAATTGGATGATACAGATTGTTACAGGTGCATCACCAAGGAAAAGTATCTACAAGTGAAGGATGAGTTCAACAACAGATTAAGCATTTGGAGAGATCAAGACATTTTAAGCAGGGTTGAGTACAGCTTTCTGAAACAAGTCTACCATATAGTACCAGCATTTTATTTAACAGCTAAAATATATAAAAACAGTGTAACATCACCAGGGAGACCAATTATTGCTGCGCAAAACTGTATGTTCGAAAATGTATCAAAATACATCAACTACTTTCTGAACCCGGATCACTGACAAAATATCGATGTGAAGAATATCGACCTACCAAAATATCAAAGTAAAAATATCGAGGGTCAGAATATCGACTACCTATCTACAAACAGGTAAGTCCAAAAATATCGAATCCAAAATGTCGATGTTAAAAATATAGTTTGCAAAAATATTGCATTTCTTAAAATGTCTTAAAAGTAATATAACATTAATTAAATAAATAAATATAATTAAGTAAAACATACTTAAAATCAATTAAAACATTTTAAAATTAATAAATAATATATGAAATGTAAAAAAATAAACACATTTATATATATATATATATATATAATAACTTAATAATATCAAAAAATAATTAAGATTTTTAATTATAAAATGTTAAAAACATAATTTAAAATATAATTACATATATATATATATATATATATAAACCTATGATATAAATGTATAAACCTATAATATAAATGTAAAAAGAAATTATATATAATAAGTTAAAACATTCAAATAAATAATTTTAAAAAAATTATATTTTACACTACATCAAATATAACAATACTGAAAACGTTGCATAGCATAGAGCACAAAATTACTATTCCCACTCTAGCGAGTGGAGCAGTAGGGAGAATGTTGGATAGCGGGTATGTAAAAATTACTATTCCCACTCCGGTGAGTTCAACAGCAGGGAAAGTGTTGGATAGCGGCAGGGTAAATATTACCGTTCCCACTCCAGTGAGTGCAACAGTAGGGAAAGTATTGGATATTGGTTGGGAATAATTTACTAGTCCCACTCCACCAAGTGTAACAGTAGGGAAAATATTGGATAGCGGTGGGTAAAAATTACTATTCCAAATCCAGCGAGTGCAACAGTAGGGAAAGTGTGGGATAGCGGGTATATAAAAATTACAATTCCCACTCCAGTGAGTGCAACATTAGGGAAAGTGTTGGATAGCGGGAGTGTATTAATTACTATTCCCACTCCAGCAAGTGTAACAGTAGGGAAAATATTGGATAGCGGTGGGTAAAAATTACTATTCCAACTCCAGCGAGTGCAACAGTAGGGAAAGTGTTGGATAGCGGGTATATAAAAATTACAATTCCCACTCCAGTGAGTGCAACATTAGGGAAAGTGTTAGATAGCAGGTGTGTAAACATTACTATTCCCACTCCAGTGAGTGCAACAGTAGGGAAAGTGTTGGATAGCGGGAGTGTATTAATTACTATTCCCACTCCAGCAAGTGCAACAGTAGGGAAAGTGTTGGATAGCGGGTGGGAATAATTTACTATTCCCACTCCACCAAGTGTAACAGTAGGGAAAATGTTGGATAGTGTAGGGGTAAAAATTACTATTCCCACTCCAAAGAATGCAACAGTAGGGAAAGCATTGGATAGCTTAGGGTTTAAAAAGAGCAAACTTATAAATTAAATAATTTTTGTAATTAAATAATTAATTATTAATACATTAACAAAAGAACTATATAAAAATACCAATAAATAAAAAGTAATAATTACTTTAATAACATTACATTACTTCCCACCCTATTCCCCTATAAGCAAACAACCCCCTCCAATGATAATTAATACAATTTACATATTTATCAATTAATCAACTAATAAAAATTAATTACCAATTAATAATGAACAGTAAAATAATTATCAATACCAATAAATAAAATGTAACAATTACTTAATTACAATTACATTACTTCCCACCCTATTCCCCTATAAACCCACAACCCACTCCTAAACAATTGTACACAAGTAACATATTAACAAATGAATTATTAATAATTAAGATTAAATTAATAACGATTTTTGTACACAATACACAGAATTACCAATAAACTATTACTTAATATTAATTAATTTATTAACACAATTAACAATAAAAATTATTAAATACAAAATTATTAATTACTTTATTTGTTTATGAATTCATATAAATTAAATTACTTTCTACCCTATTCCCCTATAAACCCACAAGCCGCTCCAGAATAAAATTACACAAAAAGAATTAACATATAATTAATTAATTAAAAAACATTCTTATTTAATATATTATATTTACATTATTTCCCACCCTATTCCCCTATAAACCCACAACCCGCTACAGAACTAAAAAAAGCAAAAATAATTTAACATAATATTCATTACTTTAAAAAAATTCCAACATACATAAAATACATAATATATACTTTTGACACATATACTAACACTTAAAACACTAAAAGAAATTCGATATTTTTAACAACTAAATTATAACTGTCGATATTACTAACTTCGATATTATTAAAAATAATATTTCTTACCTGCATTTCGATATTCTGCACCACTATATTTTTGACAGTCGATATTATGTCTACTCAATATTTAAAACTTGATATTTTGGCATATTGATATTTAAAATATGATATTTTGACTGTTCACCTCTGAACACTATAGTAGCTACTCTGCCCTCCTACATCAGGGACACTTTAGACTTTTTGTGTCAGATTTTTGATGTGTAGTGGAAGAATGACAGGCATTTGATGTCCCTTGATGTGTCTACCTTATACATCAGTATTAGACACCATGATGGTTAGGCAGCCACACAGTATTACATAAGAATGAGACCCATCAAGCTCACACAACAAAAAAAGATGATACTTGAAAAGATGTGGTGGTGTTTGAGCAAGAATAGGTTTTTATTCAATAATGATATTGTTCAAAAACTGGGAGGAACATATATGGGCCCCTGCTTCGCTCTCAGGTATGCACATTTTCATATGGGTTGGTGGTAGGAGCAGGTGCTTGCGGGCAGCACTATGGAACGCTGGTCAGTTAACATTTCCCCCTGGATCAGATGCATCGATTACCTTTCCATGCTATGGAAGGGCACAGAGAGTGAGGCCAATCAATTTACATCAAAGATTAACAACAATGATTTAAATATGAAATTCACTGGCAAAAGCAGCAGTACCACTATTGAATTTTTTGATATTCTGATTTGAGTAGAAGGGGAGTAATGAAAGAATACATTATATAGGAAGTCCATGCCACGAAACACCATTCTCCATGCCGATAACTTTCCCCCAGCCCCTTTGATCAAAAGCATCCCCTTCGAGGAATTCTACAGATGTAGAAGGATATGCAGCACAAATCAGGAATATACTCATGTGGAAGTGCATATGACAGCACACTTCAAACAGACGGGATAAGGAGAAAGAACTTCGCTAATTGGAAACTGTTAGACCTGTCTGGATTTTTTGCGCAGTCCCTCCTCATTATTCTTTATTTTGTTCCCTTTTTGCCCCTCATACCCTTAATATTTTTCTGTCTACTATTTATTTTAGGTGTTGGTCAAGGGGATAGGTGTTCTTTCTTCCCCCCATAGTCTTTTACCTCAGGCCCAGAGGCCTGTTCTGACAGGAAAGTTGGAACCACACAAAATGGTGGCTTCCAACTGCCCCAACTGTCGCACCTAGAACTTGGCCATAGCTTAACATAGGGCATTCCAGAACCTTCTGGTCCATGCTGGACCATTGAAGGGCAGCCTATAAAAGGCGGAATGCGGGGCAGCCATTTTGTCTACCTGTGGAGGTCAGCTGGAGGACAGGTGGTAGCTGAGGGTGGGAAGAGGTTAGACTTAGGGTTGACCTCCTGGACTGGGAAGCTGCCTTATTGGTCCAACCCACTACTCCCCTGTTGGTTACTTGTCTTGGCCCCGCTGTGGGAAGTTCAGGGAGACCCTGGGCGCCTGACTATTCCCTAGCTTGATGTTAGTGGGGTGGGAACAGGAGAAGGAGACTGTGGCGTTGTGAATCACAGTCCTCTGCCCAGTGAACGAGACTCAGAAAGGATATCTCTCATCCCTAAACCCCAGTCTCCATCCAGATTGAACTAGGAAAAGGACTTGGCGAAGTGGGAACTGGGTGTAGAAGCGAACCAGCGCTATTCCTACCTTTCTGGGTGCTGAGGAAGGATTGTGTCCGGAGAAGCCCTGGTTAAGGGTGCCAGCTTCACTGGGATAGCCCCCCCCCCCCGGGATCCACTGAGCCTGGGAAGCCTGGTAGGGCTTTCCCTTGAGAGCGGGACCCCAGGGGCGCCTTCCGCGCTTCTGCCGCGTTACTGAGGAGCGTCCCGGTTATCCGAGGAAAGTCAGGGTCTGGCAGGGAAGCCCGGGCGAGACGCTAATCAAAGGCGCCTTCGCGCATGCCCAATCTGCGCAATACAGTCTCCCAGGAGGGGCCTAGGACCGAGCAGGCCCAGTGCGGGGACACTACACCCTCGCGCATGCGCGGAAGCCTCGCGTGTGGAGGAAATCGACATCGACGCCTACTGCTGAGGTGCGCTGTGAGGAGGCGGCTTTGGCGAGTGATTGAGGCCGATCTGCGCGCCGAGGGACAGATCCGTGTGGGTGAGGAGCAGCCTGACAAGCGGCTGATGCGCTGTGTTTAGCGCTCTGTTTCCGTTTCCACAGGAGGCGGAGAGGCCGAGCGTGTGGAGAGAAGCAGTCACAAGGTACAGGGGGTGAGCGGAGGATCCGCCTGCCGGCCCCCCTTCTCAAGTAAGCAGGGAGGAGTGAGGGGTAGCGTGGGAGAGCTGGTCAGGCCTCCTACGCGTTCGGCTTCCTCCCTACACTGTCCATAATTAAGAGAAAGAGGAGGAGAGCCTAGAATCAAGGGCTTAACAGTGCATGACAGTTGCCCCCCCCCCCCTTTTAGTGGAATACAAGCTCTGAGGAGCGAAAGACAAATACTTTACATAGTTAACTGGCCTAAGAAGGCATAAAGGTTACCGGCCTAATATGGTTATAGTGCCTGTTAAACGTACTGAACTACAGGAATTCATTGAACTTGCATAACAGATTAGAAGAGTTATTGTAATTGTTGAGACCATTTGTAGAATATAGGTCCTGTTTAAAAACTATGCCTAATTGAATGCTAGAACCTTTAGCAATGAAAGTAGATGACTTAAGCTAGCACTTTAGTGGAGACTATAGTAATTTCCTGATTAATAGGTATTGTGCTTTCTTCTCCAAAAAGGGAATCTGCATAAAATGTCAATTTAGTAATTGTGAGATATTAAGAATATTACAGGTTACATGTATTGAGTTATACTTCTTTTTCCACAGACAAACAGTACTAACATTTCTCCTGAACTAAGTGTAAATTTTTCCTGTGTGAATATTGAGAGTTAAACCAAAGAGAATATTATTTTTATAAAGCAGTGCTTATTTTCCTATATTTTGGTGTAGTGTTGTTTTTGGTGTGCTATTGCGTGGATTTACTCTTGGGTGGTCTGCAACCTTAACACTGTGCCTCTGAAGTATATGTCTTGCCCTAGGCCAGGCTACCCCAGGTTCTAACATTTGGTGCCTAGCGGTGGGATTACTGACTTGGTTGCAGCTACTCACTAGTAATTCAACGCAATACACTAACCTACACCAGGAGTTTTCTCCTTGCGGCCCTCCTAATTTAAATTTTGTTTTTTCTAAATTTATTTCTGGTGGTGGGTGGAGGTTAACCTCAGGTCACTTCGTGGTTTTCTCCTGTGAGTAATTTCATTCCATGGCAAAGATGGAGTTGAATTTTAAAGAGCTGGAAGCCAATACTGTGGCCCAACTTAGAGATTGGTGTCAGCATCAAGGGGTATTTTTTAACAAAGGTGCCAAGAAAGGAGAGTTGCTGACAAGCATAAGGGCATGGGTGGAAGCTCATTTAAGGGAGGAACCAGAAACTGAAGAGGGTGACGGGGACACTGTTACTGAGGCTGCATTGTTAAACCAAGTGGGAGGTGGGAATCTTCTGACAGGTCCCAGGATACCTTCAAGGGCAAGCAGCAGCGTCTCAGACAGGGGTTTAACTGAAGCCGAACTGGAAGATAGGAGGGAGGAGAGGAGAATGAAGCTGGAATTAGCTAGGATGGATATGGAAAGGGAGGAAAGGAGGTTAGCTCATGAGCGAACCATCAAGGAGATGGACCTACAAGCCGTCCTAAGAAGGTCTCCCAATCCAGACAATGGTGGCAGCGAAAAGAAAGTAGACACCAGGGAATCCAGACCCTACTTACCCAAAGATGTCATCGCTAGTTACACCCCAGGTGATGACATTGCCAAATGGTTGGCCGCCTACGAGGTTTCTTTAAGGGCTCACGGGATCCTAGAAACTCACTGGGGAGGTGGGCTGTATAAATACATGCCACCTGCTGGCAGAGACACCTTGTTGGCTCTGGAGCAGGATGAGCAAACCCACTACCCTGCCATGAAGGTGGCACTGGTGAAAAAGTTTGGACTTACCCCTGAAAGGTACAGACAGAAATTCAGGGGAAGTCACAAAATGAGTACCCAGAATTGGGTAGACTTTTTAGACTACGCCAAGAAAGCTTTGGAGGGTTGGGTCAAGGGCAGCGAGGTAAAAGACTATGAGGGGCTGTACAATCTATTTTTGAAAGAACACCTCCTCGAGAAATGTTTTCCCGAGTTGCGCCAACACCTGGTGGACAGCAAGCTGACCGATCCCCGGAAGCTTGCAGAGGAGGCGGACACTTGGGCAAGTACCCGGGTGTCCTCCAAGGGGACTGGAGGGGATTCTCAAAAAGCCGGACAGGGCGCCCCCCAGAAGAAAGAGGGAGGAGATAAAAAGAAGGAGTTCTCCAAAGGTCCCCAAAATAATTTCCAAGGTAAGGGAGCAGGTTTCACCCCTAGGGCAAACCCGCCCAGAAACCCTAATCCTGGCCAAAGCCAGCAGCCAAGGGTTCTTCACTGTTTTGAATGCGGTGGTGTTGGACATTATAAGGGAGATGTCAAATGCCCAAAGAGACCACCCCCTCCCACCGGAGGAAAGTCACCGGGAGTAGCTAGTGTAGCGCTCGGGGAGGAGTTGCCCTTAGATAAGGGGGGTGAGTGGGCGGGTGTCACCTTAGTGTCCCTGGGAGAGCGGGAGATGGTACCAAAGATCCAGGTGCCCCCAAATACTACAAAGTATGGGCAATGGGTTACCATCAATGGCCAAAGAGGGGAGGCTCTGAGAGATACAGGAGCCAGTATGACTATGGTGAGAAGTCAGCTGGTGTCTCCAGAGCAGGTTGTTCCTAATGTACTCCACCCCGCCGCGATGGCTGACGGCAGAATGGGCCACTATCCAGTGGCTGAGGTTCCCTTTGAGTGGGAAGGGGTTGCAGGTTCACTTCGAGTTGCCGTAAGCCCTGCCGTGCCAGTTGATTGTCTGTTGGGGAAAGACATGGAGCACAACACCTGGAGAGAGGTGGAATACCGGACGCATTCTGCGATGCTGGGTACACCTGACTGGGCCTGTGTAAGCACACGGTCTGCGACTGCCCGGAGAGGGAGTTCGCCTGGGTTGGAGCCTGGAACAATGGCCCAACCGCTGCCAAAAAGGGTCAGAAACGGAGACAGGGACAGCCTGCTTCGGCTTCCACGCCCCATGTGACAGATCGGCCACCTGCAGTGGTAGGCCAGGAGTCCGTGGAGGGGGGAGTAGACTCTCTGGAGGATTTACCCATCCCTGCTGAATGGCATGTGGAGGGAGGTCCTACCAGAGAGGAATTCTGTAAGGGGCAGAGGGAGTGCCCTACCCTTGAGGGACTGAGGCGTCAGGCTGAAGCCCAGGCAGCAGGTGATGCTACGGGACACCACCATATTTACTGGGAGGATGGCCTCCTCTACAGTGAACCCAAGGTACCTCTACCTGGCTCATCAAGGGCCTTGGTGGTCCCGCAGCAATACCGAGCCTTTCTGCTGGAATTGGCTCATGCGATACCACTGGCAGGACACTTAGGCCAGGACAAGACCTTTGCACGGCTTGTCCTCCACTTTTACTGGCCTCAAATGAAAGTGGCGTCCAACACATACTGTAGGACATGTGTATCCTGCCAGGCTAGTGGGAAAACAGGGGTGAAGCTAAAGGCTCCCCTGGAACCACTTCCTGTCGTTAGCACCCCCTTTGAAAGGGTGGGCATCGACATTGTAGGGCCATTAGATCCACCAACAACAGCTGGTCACAGGTTCATCCTGGTTCTGGTGGATCATGCCACACGGTACCCAGAGGCCATCCCTCTGAGGACTGTTACTGCACCTGTGGTAGCTAGGGCCCTGATGGGAATCTTTACTAGGGTAGGATTTCCGAAGGAGGTTGTGTCTGACAGGGGGACTAACTTCCTGTCCGCTTACATGCGGACCATGTGGAAGGAGTGTGGGGTGACCTACCGGTTCACCACTCCTTATCACCCCCAGTCCAATGGACTGGTTGAGAGGTTTAATAAGACCCTGAAGGGCATGATAAGAAGTCTGCCGGAGAGCTTACGGAGGAAGTGGGACGTCCTCCTACCTTGCTTGCTGTTCTCCTACAGAGAGGTGCCGCAGAAAGGAGTGGGCTTCAGCCCTTTCGAGTTGTTGTATGGGCACCCTGTGCGTGGGCCTCTCAGCCTGGTGAAGGATGGATGGGAGAAATCCCCCAGAAAGCCTCCCCAGGATGTGGTGAGCTACATGTTGGCCTTCAGAAGCCAGATGGCCAAGTTGTGGAAGCAGGCTGCTGACAACTTAGAGGCCAGTCAGGCAGTCATGAAGGAATGGTACGACCAAAATGCTCACCCGGTGGAGTTGGAGCCTGGCCAGAAAGTATGGGTGATGGAACCTGGAGAGTTAAGTGCCCTTCAGGATCGTTGGACAGGCCCATTTGAGGTGTTGGAGAAGAAGGGTAAGGCCACTTACTTGGTGGATCTTAAGACCCCGCGGCAGCCCCTACGGGTGCTGCATGCCAATCGCCTCAAACCCCACCATGAGAGGCCAGAGGTCATCCTGATGTTGGTGACTGATGGTGCTGAGGAAGCAGAAAGCGAGCCTCTCCCAGACCTCTTTTCATGTCAAGAAAAGGATGGGTCGGTGGAGGGAGTGATTCTCTCCCCGTCTCTCACTCCTGAGCAACGAGAGGATTGCCGCCAGGTATTGGGGCAGTACTCTTCGCTGTTATCCCTTGTCCCGGGAAGAACCCACTTGTGCACCCATGATGTGGACACAGGAGACAGCCCCCCAGTGAAATCCAAGACCTATAGGCTGTCGGACAAGGTGAAGGCTAGCATCCATGGCGAAGTTGCCAAGATGTTGGAGCTAGGAGTGATAGAACCGTCCAGCAGCCCTTGGTCCAGTCCGGTGGTGCTAGTCCCAAAAGCCGCCCCACCGGGCACCACACCAGAACTGAGGTTCTGTGTGGATTACCGAGGACTGAACTCAGTTACCAAAACTGATGCTCATCCAATCCCCAGGGCGGATGAGTTAATTGACCGGCTAGGAGCTGCCCAATACCTAAGTACATTTGACCTCACTTCAGGGTACTGGCAGATCTCCTTGACAGATGGAGCAAGGGAAAGGTCAGCCTTCTCCACGCCTGAGGGACACTTCCAGTTCTGTGTGATACCCTTTGGGCTCAAGAACGCCCCTGCCACATTTCAGCGACTGGTGAACCAGGTCCTCTCTGGAATGGAGGGTTTCTCGGCTGCTTACCTGGATGACATTGCTGTCTTCAGTAGCAGTTGGGAGGACCACTTGCAACATTTGCAAGCAGTTCTCCAGGCGCTGAAACAAGCTGGATTGACCATCAAAGCCAGCAAATGCCAGATTGGGCAGGGGTCGGTTGTGTACCTTGGACACTTGGTGGGTAGGGGGTCAGTGCAGCCCCTGCAGGCGAAGATTGAGGCAATCATGGCCTGGGAACCCCCCAAGACACAGACTGAGGTCCGAGCTTTCCTGGGCCTCACAGGTTACTACCGTCGCTTTGTGAAGGGGTATGGCACTATTGTAGCGCCCCTCACAGAGCTCCCCTCTAGGAAACAACCTCGACGGGTAGTTTGGACAAAGGCTTGTCAGCAAGCCTTTGAAAAGTTGAAGCAGGCAATGTGTGAAGCACCGGTCCTGAAGGCTCCCGATTTCTCCAAGGAGTTCATTGTTCAAACAGATGCATCCGAACATGGCATTGGGGCAGTGTTATCGCAACTAAATGAAGAGGGCCTGGATCAGCCTGTAGTCTTCTTATCCAGGAGACTGCTTCCCCGGGAACAGAAGTGGAGTGCAATTGAGAGGGAAGCTTTTGCGGTGGTGTGGGCTCTGAAGAAGCTGCGGCCATACCTCTTTGGCTCGCACTTCCTGGTTCAGACTGACCACCGCTCCCTTCGTTGGCTGATGCAAATGAAGGGGGAAAATCCCAAGCTGTTGAGGTGGTCCATCTCCCTACAGGGAATGGACTTCCGGGTGGAACATCGGCCTGGAGTGGACCACGCCAATGCAGACGGTCTCTCCGGGTATTTCCGCCTTAGTGAAGAGGACTCCCAAGGGGTTGGGTAGTTCTCCCCACTTTCAGCTGGGGGGGACGCGTGTTAGACCTGTCTGGATTTTTTGCGCAGTCCCTCCTCATTATTCTTTATTTTGTCCCCTTTTTGCCCCTCATACCCTTAATATTTTTCTGTCTACTATTTTTTTTAGGTGTTGGTCAAGGGGATAGGTGTTCTTTCTTCCCCCCATAGTCTTTTACCTCAGGCCCAGAGGCCTGTTCTGACAGGAAAGTTGGAACCACACAAAATGGTGGCTTCCAACTGCCCCAACTGTCGCACCTAGAACTTGGCCATAGCTTAACATAGGGCATTCCAGAACCTTCTGGTCCATGCTGGACCATTGAAGGGCAGCCTATAAAAGGCGGAATGCGGGGCAGCCATTTTGTCTACCTGTGGAGGTCAGCTGGAGGACAGGTGGTAGCTGAGGGTGGGAAGAGGTTAGACTTAGGGTTGACCTCCTGGACTGGGAAGCTGCCTTATTGGTCCAACCCACTACTCCCCTGTTGGTTACTTGTCTTGGCCCCGCTGTGGGAAGTTCAGGGAGACCCTGGGCGCCTGACTATTCCCTAGCTTGATGTTAGTGGGGTGGGAACAGGAGAAGGAGACTGTGGCGTTGTGAATCACAGTCCTCTGCCCAGTGAACGAGACTCAGAAAGGATATCTCTCATCCCTAAACCCCAGTCTCCATCCAGATTGAACTAGGAAAAGGACTTGGCGAAGTGGGAACTGGGTGTAGAAGCGAACCAGCGCTATTCCTACCTTTCTGGGTGCTGAGGAAGGATTGTGTCCGGAGAAGCCCTGGTTAAGGGTGCCAGCTTCACTGGGATAGCCCCCCCCCCTCCGGAGAAGCCCTGGTTAAGGGTGCCAGCTTCACTGGGATAGCCCCCCCCCCCGGGATCCACTGAGCCTGGGAAGCCTGGTAGGGCTTTCCCTTGAGAGCGGGACCCCAGGGGCGCCTTCCGCGCTTCTGCCGCGTTACTGAGGAGCGTCCCGGTTATCCGAGGAAAGTCAGGGTCTGGCAGGGAAGCCCGAGCGAGACGCTAATCAAAGGCGCCTTCGCGCATGCCCAATCTGCGCAATACAGTCTCCCAGGAGGGGCCTAGGACCGAGCAGGCCCAGTGCGGGGACACTACACCCTCGCGCATGCGCGGAAGCCTCGCGTGTGGAGGAAATCGACGTCGACGCCTACTGCTGAGGTGTGCTGTGAGGAGGCGGCTTCGGCGAGTGATTGAGGCCGATCTGCGCGCCGAGGGACAGATCCGTGTGGGTGAGGAGCAGCCTGACAAGCGGCTGATGCGCTGTGTTTAGCGCTCCGTTTCCGTTTCCACAGGAGGCGGAGAGGCCGAGCGTGTGGAGAGAAGCAGTCACAAGGTACAGGGGGTGAGCGGAGGATCCGCCTGCCGGCCCCCCTTCTCAAGTAAGCAGGGAGGAGTGAGGGGTAGCGTGGGAGAGCTGGTCAGGCCTCCTACGCGTTCGGCTTCCTCCCTACACTGTCCATAATTAAGAGAAAGAGGAGGAGAGCCTAGAATCAAGGGCTTAACAGTGCATGACAGTTGCCCCCCCCTTTTAGTGAAATACAAGCTCTGAGGAGCGAAAGACAAATACTTTACATAGTTAACTGGCCTAAGAAGGCATAAAGGTTACCGGCCTAATATGGTTATAGTGCCTGTTAAACGTACTGAACTACAGGAATTCATTGAACTTGCATAACAGATTAGAAGAGGTATTGTAATTGTTGAGACCATTTGTAGAATATAGGTCCTGTTTAAAAACTATGCCTAATTGAATGCTAGAACCTTTAGCAATGAAAGTAGATGACTTAAGCTAGCACTTTAGTGGAGACTATAGTAATTTCCTGATTAATAGGTATTGTGCTTTCTTCTCCAAAAAGGGAATCTGCATAAAATGTCAATTTAGTAATTGTGAGATATTAAGAATATTACAGGTTACATGTATTGAGTTATACTTCTTTTTCCACAGACAAACAGTACTAACATTTCTCCTGAACTAAGTGTACATTTTTCCTGTGTGAATATTGAGAGTTAAACCAAAGAGAATATTATTTTTATAAAGCAGTGCTTATTTTCCTATATTTTGGTGTAGTGTTGTTTTTGGTGTGCTATTGCGTGGATTTACTCTTGGGTGGTCTGCAACCGTAACACTGTGCCTCTGAAGTATATGTCTTGCCCTAGGCCAGGCTACCCCAGGTTCTAACAGAAACATATTACATTTTGGCGTTAGACAGCAATGAGCCATAGCCATACGGCCTTAATATGGACGAGGAGATGCACACATGCCTAAGTTAAATACCTGCTAAACTTGTAAGTAATTTCCTTTGCAGCAAATACACACACTCTTATATTTATGAATTTTATTTAAAAGGGAGTTTTTTATTTAATTTAATGAGTTAGCACTGTTTGTATGCACTACTGAACACAGGATCTTAGAATTCGCTTGTGTCATATATCAGACACCATTCTGGGGCCTGACATATCCATCTTTTCTGGTGGCGGGCCCAATGGTGTTAGTACCATTATGACTCACCTACATTAAAGAGTAAACAGAGTATCAATTAGACTCTCCCACTTGGGAACAGTGTTATATTTCATTGAGAAGCTGCCTGGAATGGCACATCTCTATGATGCTCTTGAGATTCTGCCGTGATCTCATCTATGTAGCATCATATCAAAGGAGAGATTGTAAAATGGTGGAAAATATGGAGGATAATTCTGATTGTGAGCAATGTTCACCATGGATGTTGATGTGTGATGGTGAATTTTTTAGAGAACAGCCGGCGGATTCCTTCTCCTGTGAACAGGTAAATGGGCCTGATGCACACGATGTGGGTCCAAGGGAGGGAAATGGGTTAGGTGAAGTTTCACGTCTTGAGGGGAGCTGATGAAAGAAGACTTCCAGCTTATCTGAGTGATTATGTTTCGTAACTTCATATTCATTTTACTTTGTTTACTGTTTACTGTGTTTTGCTTTCTGCTGTTTCTTATTTTTGGTTATTTATTTGATTTGTCTTAATTTATTGCAAAGGGGGGAGATGTGTTATATTTCAGTGAGATGCTGCCTGGAATGGCACATCTCTATGATTCTCTTGAGATTTTGCTGTGATGTCATCTATGTAGCATCATTGGCAGTTGGTCCAGCTGTGTCTGGCAAGAAGCTGATTAGGATCTTTCTTCTATCAAATAAATCTACTTGAAGATATTGTGTTCCTGTCTTCATGTGAATTATTCATAACAAACAGCGATTATATTCTTAGTATAGTGACCCACTGGGGCTACTACGGATACACATTGATAATAATTTTGAACCCTAGCTAATCAGTCCCACAATATGGTTCTCCCCACAGCTGGATGGCATTATCCTTAGTACTGTTGTACAGTATTTGTACACTAGAATTATGTTCAATATTACTACCACCATACCTGGGACACATTGAATATAGATGTAACTCGAAGAGCCTGTACATACATTATACTATGATCTATAGGATTAGCTAACACAGCTGATACCCTATCCATTGATCAATTTTGTGTACAGTTACTGGTCCAGCACTTGTGATAATAGGCAAATGGGGCTGATCACTGTATTGATTATCTGTTATTAAGCATGTTGCCTGTAGTGTGCATCTTCTGACAATGGCATTCTTGCATATAGCAAATGAGCACTAGCTAAACAGATTCATTGATATACATGTTTTAAGATGCCAATCTTAAGGAATTCTGCTGTTTCGCCTATTCTTCTTTTGTTTTGGTGATTCACGAACATGTGACACTATAAATGTGATGAAAAAATAGCGCCCATTTTCGTGATCAAGTTTGTATGCCAACAACCGAAACACATTGACTGTGACTCATTTCTTTCATTAAATCTTCTTTGGGATCTGTATACCTGGAGTGACCATCTCTTTCTTTACTGGAGAAATGTGAACATAGACATTATATTATATATATAGGAAATATATATTATATACTAGCACAGCGCTGTCATTGCCGAGCTGTAAAATTACAAAAGCCATTTATCACTCCAGGCAAAGTATTACAACACTGTGCTAGTCCTATGCTGAAAGACCTTGCTGTAGAAATGGTAAAAGACTTTGTCCCTTTCTATCTCTGCATGGATGGCACTGTGCTGATCCTATGCTTAAAGACTTTGATAGAAAAGCAGACATTTGAGGTGAGCAGATCTAGAGTGTTGCAGGTGTAGAGAGCTGCCTTCCACCTAAACTTGACAACTCCCCAGAGTTCTCTGCTTCTTTTTTGTTGGCATATATATTATGTATATATAATTATTTCTTTCCACTTCGGTGTTGTATTTAAAGATTTTTTTTTCTGCCACAAACAACAAGCACTGACAGACGTGTTTCCTCCTCCTTGCTTTTGGCAGCGTCTACGCAGTCGACAACATCGCTATTTTTTTTTAAAAGATACTCAGTGTTGCATGATTGGGCGGCAGCACCCGTGCAGTAAAAACAAACAATGGTGTTACAAAAACCTTACACAAACAATCAGTAAGGGTGGCTCCAGGGCCTTTAATAGTAGGGGTTCTTATTTAATTGATTCTAATAAAGTATACATATAATTAATAGTGTCTTTCACAATATTTTTCAAAGTGCCATGGAGTAGAAACATTAAAATTATGGCGTTGATAGAGCACCCTCTGTGAGTAAAATGCTCCTTGTGAGTCTGGCTATTATCTGAATGTGCTGGGAAATGCCGAAATGACGTCTGTGCATATTTCTCATAACAGGCTCAGGCCCGCTATGTGTTTTGCTACAGCAGTCAAGTTATGAATGACTAATGATGCTTTTGCTGTTTGTCCCTATTGAGCTGGATCGCCAAGTCCCATTGCGCACTAAATGAGCTAAATCCTCATGCATATGTATAGGATTACTTCTGTTGTGTGAGCAGCTGTATCGGCTGAATTTCAAGGAAACATATATATATAAATATATATACCATCTTCGTTACCCCGTCTCATCAAAACAAGGGAAGGCACTCGCGGGGGTGAGGTCTTAGAAATGTATCATGAACTCTTGCAGAATCAGCAACAGACGCGTTTCGGCAGTCGCCTTTCTCAATGTCATCGGGTACGCATATACACATATATATATATATATATCTCCAACACATAATCGATTTACAGGGGAAATTACTTCCACCCAACCTGTTTATGGGCTCTTTGCATTGTGGGCACTGAATGGCCCACAATCAGAAATCCCACAGTTTTCCAGCCATTTCATTTTTTCAAATGTAACTTCTGCCATTTTTTTAATGTTAACAGCTGAAAGTTAACGCTTTAGTAGTCACCCTCTTCTCCATCCTTGTTATCCTCTGACACGTTTCATGTGGAAGTGCCTGCCCCTGCGCTGTGCTCAGGCACAATGCTGCTTTGCTATGGAGTTTATTCCTTCCAGGCCGAGTCCGCCGCTTTTCAAATTGGTAGGGCTGAGAAAGAACCATACCGCATACCAGGTGAGTTTGGCTAATGCAGAGTTTGTTCATTCCAGGGTAAGTGGGCTGTAGAACGGTCAATAGCATGTCTAGATGGCAGGGCTGGGCATAGACAGTCACATGCGAGGACCATCAGATTGGAGAGAGTCATTAGCATCTTAGACCAGTGTGGCTGGGGTAGAGTCAGTTGCTTGGCAGGACAGAAGTAGAGTAAACCCAAGCCCGCCACAAGAAAAAACTAGCCGCTAACGGTGTGGCTAATGTCCACTTGTCTTGCTGTCTGGTGACCAATTTGGCCCTGTCCTAAAACTTTGGGAGTACCCAGGTTGGGACCCTAAAGAAAAGATCACCAGCCTCCTTGGCATATTTTCTCCCTGTTCAGAAACTTGTTTTTTCTTCACTCTAGAAGATTCCAGTAAAGGCAGACTTTGTACATAACCTCCCACCCACCTATTTACACACTTACTTTGTTCACCCTGGCAAAGAAGCCCCGCCCATGCCATCCATCAGCCAGCCTCATTCCTCTACAGTAAGCTTATAGGCAGGGCCACCTGAATTATGCGATTGTGCGGCCCTGGCATTTTTTTGCATAATTATAGATTTGCCACATAATCCCTTATTTGCTGCATAATCTACACATTTTAGCAAAAAAAAGAAATTTCTAGCTGAAACGGTTCAAAAGTTACAAAAAATGCAGTGACACGCGTTGCCGCGCATTAGAAGGCTCTTTGGAAAGCTTAACCGGCCACCTTTCTGTTGTTGTTTGCTTTATATGGTTGTTAACCCGTTGACCGTGGCGAAAATTCCGCCGTGGTGCGGGTGATTTATGATTGGGCGTGGGCCGGAGCCCGCACACGCCCACCGTGACGTCGGACAGCCGGGGGCCGTCCGACGCATGCAAAGGGTTAAACTAGTACTAATAAGGTGCAACCAATGCCCAACGGTGTTCACAAGTGAAAAAAATGACAACATAATGCAGTAATACTGTTATAAAATGCGCCCTATCATGCTGCATAATTTCGCTTTTTTTGCCGCATGATTTACTAAACCCTGCCGCATAATGTGCGTTCTGTACCCCCGGCAGGGCCACTGGGAGGCCGGTAACACTAAGAGGAGGGCAGAAGGAGTAGCAACTGTGAGAGGGGCAGACTCACGGATGGGAGAGAGGGAGGGTAGGGCACGAGAGGTCGAACTGGAAGTAAAGGTGAGAGGAGCCAGGTGGCGGTGTGGACTTGAACGTGAGAGAGTAGGGACTGAGGAAGTTGTGGTGTTTTACAACGTGACAATGTGTCGACTTTCATACAATGTAAAGAAACGGAAATAGAACAGCAGAAGCTAACATTCATGCATTTAGACAAGAATAGACTATCCCCCCAAAGGTAATTTTGGCATTCCGCTCGCCCCACACACATTATTCACCCTCTTGCAGCCGGCACATTAACCAGCGGAGCTATTTTACAAGTGCTTGAATCCAAACCAGTTGAGCCACGTTAACAGGATCTGGGAGCTATGACCAGCAGATTTCACACAAATCTCATATTATGCACACTAATCCGGTGACAGATTAGACTGCAGCTAGGTGAGCATTTGTTTACACACATGCGCACACACATTTACCGGCAGAGATGCACACGTGCACCGTCAGTCTAATAACTAAAGGCATTCCATCCTCTAGTGGGGGCATACAAAACAACACTGCTGATACAGAGTCATTCCACATACACACTTCCTACGACGGAAAGAAGAGCTGCAATCCATTGCTGCAACTTTCTTTCAACTCCCCCCTGAATCTCACATGTTCTGTCAGCTTCAAGAGAGTGGCTCATTTGTAGATTTTAAACCAAAGTAAACATGCGCTGTCACTCAGCTTCTCAAAGATAGCCATCAAAACATTCAGTGGCTCTCTCTGAAACCAGACTGAATCCCTCCACCGTGTCCCTCAAAAAAGAAGTGGAAGCACTGCTGATGAATGCCTTTCTGAACTAGAATTTCGTTGTTTTTTTCAAAATCTTTATTAATTTAAGAAGAAATATAAATAAATAAATTACCATAAAAAGCAAAACAGCGACAAAGAGCATTACAGAATAAATAAGTAGATACATAAGCCAACATCCGTGTAAATAATGTCATATATAACCCCTACATATCAATTAATATGTTGTAAAAAACAGGAACAATATGAGAAAGTCAGTTGTATCACTTGGATAAGTAATTCGCAAGAGAAAGACAGAAAGAGAGAAAGGAAGAAAGAAAGAGAGAGGAAAAAAGCGAGGAAGACAATAGTAAAGAAAAAAGCGAGGAAGATAATAATAAAGCTGAACTAGAATTTCATGAACCTTTGTCTTATGTTGCGATGCATACTCTTCTCTCGTCCACCCCCCCCCGCCCCTATACATTGTCTCTTTGGCCTTGCTCTGGTTGGGAATTCACCTTCACCAGCTTGGTGTTGTGACATCATACACAGTTCATGATTTTATTGTTGCATCCCCCACCCATGTTTTTAGCTACTATCCATGTTCTGATGTATAATCCTTCAGCTTTGCTCTGGGCGGGTCCGCCTCCACCAGCTTGATGTCGTGACTCCCTGTATCTCTCATTAACATGTTGTTATATTGTCTTATTTGTTCCTGTTCACTTTGTAAGCCCGGCTGATACCCTCCGGGTCATGTTTGCGCTATATAAAACTCTATAAATAAATAAATGCCTACCGATCTATAATTTTCGGGTCAATAAATATGATGTACTGGAATGCAGATCGAGCGATGATCATTGACATAGACTTTTGCAGACGTTTGAAACGTCCCATTTTGTGTTTCAGTTAATAAAGGCAAACCCCTCTTAGCAAATTGCTAGAGCTACCGACCAAGCAAAGTCAAGCAATATTTGATGAAAGAGTCCTCTGAAAGTGGCCCTCATTCGGAGGGCACAGCAAAATGTACCTTCAATTCCTATTAAAAAGGCCCTTTGCCTTCAAATTATCCCATTAGTTCATTATACCTTGAATAGCATCTCCAAGAAGTGTGGCTCAATGGTTAGAGCGGCAGACCCTGATGCAGTCGTCTGGCCGGGACCAGGGTTCAATTCCTGCCTCGGCAGGTCTTGGGCTCAATTTCCTCGGACCTGATAATTCTCGCCTCGGTGCCTATTCCAATCATGGGTCCCACTCTGCAACTCTGGGCAATAGCTTGCTTAATCTCCACAACAGCCCCAACAGCACTGAGATGCCTGGCTTCACCTTGGGGGTGCCCATGAGTGGGCATTTCACAGGGAAAAACCAGGAAGGGTTCCACAGCAGTATCCGTACAGCGCCAAGACACCTCAGGGTATAAGTGCGCTATACAAGTACGAATTCATTTCATTTCCAAAGCAAGAGGCCCCCTTGGTGTATCTACACCAGGCTTCTCCAACGAGAAGTTTGTGAACTACTAGTAGCTCACCAGCTGCCTGAAAATAGCTCTCCCATGATCAGCCCAGTGAACCAAATTCAAAGTGTTTGCTTGATTGAATTAAAATATGTATACCAACTTTGAAAATAATGCATTTGAGATGCAAATATATGTATTTTTAGAACTCATGAGCTGAAGTTTGGAGAACAATAGCTGAGTTTCCAATACATATTTAAAACAGATATTTTGAGTGCCAAAAATCAAATGGTGTCGGGGAGAATCTTTACTAATATTATGAACGTGGTGCTACCTGCATTGCAGCTCTGGCTTTTATTTACTACCCATGTAAGATCGTTCAACATTGACAAAGCATTTTGTACCTTGCAGCTGGCCACCATGCCCAATGCACTGCGATTACTGCTGGTAATCTTGCAAATGGTTGACACAAATGTAATCTTGTCTGATGTGGTCACTATTACATCTCTAATATTAGTGGCTCAGGAGGATTTTCATTGAACCTAGGAAGCTCTTACTGCAGAAAAGGTTGGAGACTCCCGATCACCTCTCTAAGAACAGTTACTAAAGAAGCAAATAAAACAACATTAAAAGTGGAAAGTTCAATGAGGACCAACATTTTAGAGTCAGAGGGGAGGCTGTTCATTTAAGCTTCGAAAAGTTGTGACACACAAACTATTTGGTAGGGTGTTGCATCATGGTGAGATAGGAGCGGTTGGCCAAGAGTCTCAAATGACTCTCATTTGGAGTGTCTGACCACCAATGTACCCTCATTTTAAGATGACCTTCATTTCATGAGTGCACTTGACATTTTACATCAAAGTTTAAGCCAAAATATGTACGTTTTCCTTCGATGACTACCCAAAGTAGTCTGCAGCCCAGTGCATTTCAACTGGAAATTCAATCAGAATCTGTAATTTTTCATGTCAGAAGACAGTGCCCACTTTAAAGCTTTGGAAGGTTGAACACCACATAGCCTGCAGTGCCACCTGTGAGGATAGGTGGGAGTGGGATGGATTTGGTTCACCAGCCATCTTCAGTACTGGTGGTAGGATATGAATAAGGGATGATGGGTGGAGGATTGGACACTCATTTAAAATAGATGCAGCTTACCAAGTGCAGCATTCTGTGACCTTCACTTCGAGGCGTATTCACAAACTGCACTTTGTCGTGCATTTAGCAGTACTGCCATAGTAATCCTCGTGTACTACAAAATGCTATTCACAAACATACAGGTGAAGGTCTCTAACTTTGGCGCTTCTATCTTTTCTGAGTGGAAATCATAAGCTGCACTTCAAAAGTTACTATAGCCCAAAAGAATCCAAAACAGTGGAAAATGTACTCCAGTTATGACCTACAGTAAGTCCAACACCACATATGGCCAACCACTGGTGTTCCAACACCTTCACATAGAAAATAATGGAGGTAGGGACTTAAGATAGAGTCCCATAGGAAATAATGTTAAAATGAATGAATTTATTTAAACTTCTTTAAAATACATATTACCTAGACATACATTTTGTTAAGTGTTAAAAATACATATATTAAAACTAATTACTTGCTTATTTTAAGTTATGTTAATTTAAAAATTAAAGTTAAAAAATAATAAGATTTCAAATAATTCTATACATAACTTTAAATAATTTGTATACATTTTTAATAAATATAAACATTTTTATTTAAGTGGTTTTTATAGGCATCTTTAAAACATCATTTTAAATGTATTTCATTTTACTTATATATTAAATATTGATTCAAAATTAAGTTAATAGCGCTGTAGAACATTTTACTTCTAAATTAAATATATAAAATTATTTTAAATTGATATTAATCGTAAAAATACATGACCTATTTTTTTAAAACTCTAATACATTTTTAAACTTTTCCCTGTACTTTACGACTGCGAGATCGCCACCCTGAAGGTTGAGATTTCCCCTACATGTGAAAAGCTGCAAATAGTAACCTTACACTCAAAAATTAAGCTCCACTCCCTGGTTTCAGTGGGTGCAGACATGTGAGCCGCCTATGCTTTGTAGCAAATGTGTTCTCATGAATGGTGACTTCTCCACCCCTGAAGTTACTGATTCCAGCGAAAGTGATAAATCCGGGGATGGGGATAATCCGGCCATTTATGAGTTGAGTGTCAAGGGGCAGATGTGTTCAGCCCTGGTGTTGCCACAGCGTCACACAAGGCAACCGAAGGGAAATTCAAGGGATTCATTCAGTTTTACCAAGCCACACAAAGTCACCTTGCGTGGTCCTGCATGGCATGGTAAATCCAGAGTAATGCAAGGCAGCGTAAGTCACCGCCTTGTGTTAGTCTGAACCAGGGAGGCGTTACATGGATGGAAAGTGGATGTTCCCACGCACACACCTATGCATTTGGTGCATCCCCAGATATACTAACAGTAGTAAACGTTGTAATGCGTCAAAATGTATATGCCTTCCCAATAGAGGCACAACAAGGAGAAATATGTTTATTTCACCTCATTTTTTGCCTCTTTCTAAGTGTCCCTTCCAGCACAAAAACAATCATGCTTCTAACACCTTGTACCCTTGCACCATGACGCAAGGGTGCCTGGTTTGATGCTAGGCAGCACAGAATGTGCCAGCACATAGAGAGAGCAGGAATGCGCCATATATTAGTAAATATGTCTCCTTCCTGACCTCTCCCTGTCACACAGTGCAGCGCAGCAAGTTGTCTTGCTGTGTTACGTCACATGAAAGGTTTGCAATCTGGCCACCCCCATGGTCCATCAAGAAATAGGAAATGCCCAGGGGGACTAGTAATTTTGCATCTGATTCCTCTACTAGCTCCTCATTTTCCCCAGACTTTCATATGGAGATTTCGGTTATTTTCAGCAGCTGAAATGTCTGTATGAAACTAAAGACTTCCAGGGATGTTCATGCTGATCGTACAATTCTGATTTGGCCAAAAACTGCATTTACCAGCCCTCATAGGCAGTGGCGTAGCAAGGTCAGGTAGTACTCGGTGCGGAAATTTCTTGTCACCATTGGCTTGTCAAAATGGCAAAAATGTATGTTTAAAACACATATTTTTGCCAATTTTGTCACCCCCCTCCGTGATGACACCCGGGGCGGACCCCTACCTACGTCACTGCTCATAGGAATTAAGCAGCCACTCCTCATAATGAGGGCTTCAGTGTACATGCTGAGTTTTGTGCAAACCCCACTCAGTCCTGGTGCTTTCTGCACTCACATTTGACTCCTTGCTCTACCTGGGGGAACTCAAACTGACTGTACTAAACAGTGCGAAAAAGGGATCACGTTACACCAAAATGTGCATTAACATTTACGTTATTGATGCGCATTTCGTGCGACAAGAGAGTAACAAGAGGAAACCTCAAACAGTATCTTTTGTAATCTAAACCAAGTCTTCACTTTGGCCCACTACCCTTACCATGTTCAGCCTAAATAGGGGAAACTCTTCCATATACCCCATATCTGTCTCAATTTTTGTGGGGGGCAGGGGCGTAGCTTGGTCAGTAATACTGGAGGGGGTGAGCTTCTGATTTCCCAACAGTCACACGGACTTATAATGTTTAAATACATCACACAACAAGCAGGGCGAATGAAAGGGGCTGAAGGGGCAGTAGAAAAGGAGGCGAATTAGTGGGGGCACTGAGAGAAAATACAATATTTTGTAAAATATTCACAATTTCTTAGTGCTTCCAAAAGAGATGAGTGTGGGTGTGTTTTTGTCAGTGTGTGCATGCAAAAATTCCAGGTGAAATCCGCAAGACATCTCACCATACCCGACTAAAACTTTTCATCAGAAACTGCATTTATTAGGGGGGGTGTAACACCTCAAACACCCCCCTGAAGTTACTCACCTGGGGGGGAGGGATGTAACCACAGCTGGTATACAACCCTCTCTGCTCCTATGCTCCAGTCTATGACTGAGCACAAGAGAGTCGAAACTCGGGGCTACTTTTCAGTTAATCATTTTGCAATACCTCGTCTAGCAACAACTACACACGTTGCAACGTAATTCCTTGGATTTCGATGGGGCAGATATTTCCAAAATATAAAATATAAAGATATTTTGGCAACCAGTTTCCTAGTGATCTCTGAGACCTTGGATAGGTGATCTATTGCAATACCCCCAAAAAACACTATCTCATATTGAATCTTATGGTATCATATCCACGGTGTCTGTGATTGAGCGACTCCCTGGATGTGGAATTGACAGCATAATCTGGGATTTGCCACATAATCCTCCATCTGTTGCATAATTTGCAGTTTTCACCAAAAATGATTCTAATTAAAACGGATCAAAAGGTACTTAAAAAATTGCCAAAACATGGTTTTGCAACATGGCAGTCACTTTGCAGCCATTTCAGTTGCTTCTTGATGTATAACGGGAGTTCTTGAAATAACAGAATAATACTGTTGCAGATGTTGAAGCTTTATGCCATATATTATGCCATTCTCGCAGCATAATTTTGTTAACCCTCTTGCATATTTTAGCTGTCCATTACTGCATAATTACAGTAGCCCGATCATATTACATGAAGAAACAAACTACCACCTTGCACCATACCTTCAAACACGCATCATTATCAGAGGTTGTACATTGCATGAAGTGGGTATTTGTACAGTTGACACCGTGTAATATTTTAAGTTGCACCAGCCTTAATCCTGATCAAATAGCCAGTGCTTTAACGCCTTAACCGCGGCAGGAATTCCGCCGTGGTGCAGGCGTTCTAAAAGGTAGGCGGGGCTGCGACAGCCATTGGCGTGGAGAAGTGTGGCTCAATGGTTGGAGCGGCAGACCCTGATGCAGAGGTCTAGCCTGGGACCAGGGTTCAATTCCCCGCCTCGGCGGGTCTTGGGCTCAAAATTCCACGGACCTGATAATTCTCGCCTCGGTGCCTATTCCAATCATGGAGTCCCACTCTGCAACTCTGGGCAATAGCTTGCTTAATCTCCACAACAGCCCCCACAACACTAAGGATGCCTGGCCTCCACCTTGGGGGAGCCCAGGAGTGGGCGCCTCACAGGGAAAGCCAGGATGGGTTCCACAGCGGTATTCGTACAAGCGCCTTGAGACCCTTGCGGGTGAGTAGCGCGCTATACAAGTATCAATTTATATTTGGCCGTTCGCAGCACCAGGGAGGGAGTGCTCCCGTTGGCCGTTGGCCGACGGGATCACGGAAGGGGTTAAGTGAACTGGATCCTGCCAGGTCTCATACCTGGCAGTAATTAAAAACGGACTTTCAAAGGGGTCCTTATTGGGCCTGGGACTCATATCCTTAACTTTGAAGGCAAGAACACAACTCGGGCCATATTTACAATACACTCAAGGAGTGCGGTGTTACTTCAAAATTGGTAACGCTGCGCTCTGACAGTTTTAAAATGCAGGGATGAGCCGTATTTACAAAAAGGCGCCAGAGCAGGTACCCTTGCGCCATTTTGCTAGGGTGCCTGTGCTGCAGGGGCGATTGTTTATGAGCAGGAAGGAACACCTTCCTGCACATAAGCAATCTTAACAGGCAATTTGCTCAACCCATGTGTGCTACAGAATGCAGCACACGTGGAAAGAGCAAAATACGAGCCTGTTTAAGACCAGGTATTTCCTGTCATTATTTTTGGCTCTGCCCCATACCTTGTAAATATGGAGCAACATTAAAAAGCAGTGGATAATGCGGCAGAACACCCACTGCAACGTTCATTACAAGCCCCTTACATGCTAAGTGCTGCGCGAATAGAGGTATCATTTACAAGGCGGCATTAAGCCACAAAAAGTGGCTTAACGCCACCTTGTGAATAAGACAAAGGAGTTAACGCCACCAGAACATCAAAATAAGTGGCGCTCCGGTGGCGTTAACTCCTTGTACATATGCCCCTCGGTTTCGTTGCAGTGACAGTAAAATCCTTACGGTAGTTCATGTCAGCGATGCAGACCCTGTTTACATTTCACTTTCACTTGTATTACTTCATCGTACATTTCCCCAAGAGTCGTTGCTTTTTCCCCAGATGATGTGTTTTGTATTTTTTTCATGTCATAAGAATTTTGTACAGGGCATACAAGAAACTGAGTCACTTCTATATGCCTTGGTAAGTTCAGGTGTGTGTGGGTGGTCATGTCAGGGCATGATTGAGGGCTCTGAAGGCGAGGGAGTTTCTTACAATGGCTGTCAGGGAGTCAAAAGGTGTTCAGTCAACCTGCTCATCCACTCCTGACATATGTGTCAACTGTAATTACCATTTTATGTGAAAGTGTGTGAAGAACATATACGCTGCTTTTGAAATACTGACAGGTCCAAAAGACAGGAAAATTCTGTTTTGCAGGTAAAGAGAGAGAGAGAGAGAGTGTGTGAGTGTATGAGTGTGTTTGTGTGTGTGAGAGAGAGGGCATGGTGAAGGGGAGGTGCTTCAAGAAAGTACATGCAGGACAGATTTTGGTGAAGAGTAAGGAAATAAAGTGAGACATACAGATGGCGATTTCCGGAAGATGAAAAGGGCGCAAGTGAATAATTGAGCGAGAGATTACCGAGGAAAGCATTGTGAAGGGAAGAGCGGGAGCAATTGAGGTGCTCCAAAGACCACCATTCTTTAGTACTGTTTAAATCATATTTCCATCAGCAACTCTTATTAATCACAACAATATCAATGTTACTCATTTACCTGATTCATCCAACAAGCATTGGCAAAGCCAACAGGTCTAGCTTCTTTTAGGCATATGTTTATTGTTGAGTGATATGTCTGGATGCAATGATAGAAAACTCACAGAGAAGCACCCAAATATTGGTCAGATATCATGCTGTGTGAAGCCCAGGATTTCAACTGACATGTTTTAAGCCATGGCCTTAATTACATAGGTCACACCTCTTGGAAAAGATTCCTAGCTATGCTTTTTTGGCCCATATTCCTATCAGGGAACCCAATGTCCCACATTTTTTACCCCACTTAAAGCAATGCTTAGAGTGAACTCTCCAGGGCACCACCTCGCCCAGTCAGCATCATCGTATAGTCCTAGGCCCCTCTTCCATCACTTTTTTTAATTGCTCAACAACATTAGCATCATTAGCAATTACATTATTATACATCACTTTCTTTGTCAGGGATACCAAAAGTATTCTATTTTGTAGGGGTGAGCTGACCTGATGTCTTTATATTTCCGCAAGGCTTGTTTCACTTGTATGTAGCTGTAAGCCCAATATCCTCTCAAAGTAACTCATTGCATAGATAATTCAATTATTGCATGCCCGCCTTGCATAAATATCCCCAATTTTTGGAATTCCAATCATGACCCAATTTCTAAATCCCTTCAGGTTACTCAAGCCCTGCAGGGCAGCACTATCTTCATTATGGAGTTTCTTGGGTGATAGTCTCATTCCATTCTATAAGGCAACGCTCTGGTAAATCTCTGGGGGTCTTCTAACGTGTAGCCAATGGGATATCCACTATTTCCCAAAGTATGATGACCTGTTGCTATGAATGGTATTCCCATTTATTTATTACTACTAACTGTGGCGACCAGCATTATCTACATATATTTGGCAACGGAATACCACCGTCGTATATGTCTTAGTATAGTGTTGTCAGAGAAATGCTGAGTGTGCCACTCTTTTACAGTCCAGTGTGGAAGGCAAAATCTAGTTGGCAGAAAATGTCTTTAGTGGTCCCTAAAGATGTTTTTTTTTCTTTTTCTTTATTTTCAATACTCTGTTTATTTAGACCATAGTCTTTAAACACAAAGAAGATCTCATAAACAATAAAACCATACATAAAAAGATCACATGAACAGATTAAACCGGTTATTTCCTCAGAATTCATTTAGCTTAATACTTAAAAAAAGGGGCCGGTAACCACCTTTTCCCCTGGTGGCATCAACATTTCAATATTCTTCACACTAATAAATAATTAAAATAGCATAAAAATAATTGATCAGCGGTATCATTGGTACTTAAAAGGAAGTTCATTATCCTCATCCTTACTTTTTAGCAGCAGTTAATTAAAAACATTTGATCTATGACTGTTCCTTAAACTTCAATATTTATATACTCAGGATTAGGGGTTTTAACAATAAATAATATTTCTACCCTTGCTTAAGTTTGTGCCATAAAAGACGCTTTAAACCTTTCATGTAGCTTCCAAATGCAAAGGCAATGTCAAGATTTATAATTTCTGTCAATAACACAATGGCTTGGGCTTGTGACCTTATTCCATATTTTAAAAATACTGGGCGTAAAAATTATTTTCTCAATTCTAAAACTGCAATGCAATCTAGCAATATATGCAGGATTTCAGATTTGGTCCCAAGGCCACATTTGCATGTTCTATCCGGGTATAACATTTCTGCCTTTATTTTTTCATCCATTAACTATGGGTTGATGCCAATTCGTATCCTTAGGATTTCGCACCGAAACCCATAGTTTGTTAAGGTTTCTAGGTATGGATACCATGCATCATTTACCCAAAACATAGGGTGGATTTCTTCTTCCTCAGGTATTCTAGGTCATTATTCCTTGACTGCTCCATGCCTTGGTACCTGAGTGACTTCTTTGTAAATTCTACATCAAAGGGGTGCTCTCTTGAGCTCACCTTTAAACTTACCTGGATTTTCCTTCTCGCTTCCTTTGCCCATTTTAAACTGCTGTGCCGGATCTCCTCCCTACACCACTGTGAGACTTTCTGCACTCCCCCTGGGTTCTGGCATTTCCAGAATCTTACAAAAGACATTTGGACCTGGCTGTTCCATGCTATAGTTCCTAACTCTATCCTAATTGCCTGGATCATTGCAGAGCTTGGTAAGGATAATAACATTTTTAGGGCCTTGCCCTCCTCCCGATCCCACCCTTCTTTACCACTTAGAAGGACGACTTCTGCCCCATACAGTACTTTGGGTGGGATCATAGCTTCATAAGCTTTTAACAAAGGTTTATGCGACATATCTCCGTAATCTTTGTTAAATTTTTTCAACCCACAGATGGAAGAAAAAGCTTTTGTTTTTTGGGCTTCTAGGTGAGTACACCATTTTAGGGAGCTGTCGAACCAAAGGCCCAGATATTTATATTCTTTTACTATTTCCAATTTTGTTTGTCCTAAATACCAGCTAAAATTTGTCTCTTTTACCAAAACATAAAATCTTTGTTTTATCCATATTTACAACTAAAATCTTTACAGTATTCTTTAAAAGCATTTAATTTCCTTTGGAGCCCCAGTTCCGTTTGCTCAATTATCACAAGGTCATCGGCATATAAAACACTTGCTACTTTCCTGCCGCTCATTCTGGGACTTGCACTTCTTTCTACCTCCAGCGCTGCAGGTAGCTCGGCCGGGAATATTGCAAAGAGCAGAGGGGCCAGGGTCCCTCCCGCACAGCGGGCATTTTGCAAAACTGGGATGGCCCTATTTTCCAGGTATGGAAGGAAAAGCGCAAAGAAAGAGGAGATTAGAGGATGAAAAAAATAACGAGTAACACAAACGAGTAAAGAAGCACAGAAGAGGGTAGGAAGGCTGAATACATGGAGTTCAGAGTAAAGGAAGCAGCATAGGAAGAGGTAGAAAGATAGAGAAAGCGAAAAGGGGAGATCTGGTCAGAGAGGGAGACTGTGGAGAGAGGGAAAGAGAAACGGAGAAAAAAAGAACCAGTGTGTTTGAAAGAGTAAACGAGTGCAGGTGTGAGAAAAAGCAGAAAGGTGTCAATCTTACAGCATTATTAGTGATAGATGGCACACACTGGGCAAACTATATGGTTTTTCTGGGATCTGCTATTACAGTCAAGCCAGACCCCTTGCTCGGCTCCTGCCACAAATTGTTGACTCATCCACCTCTAATAGGCTTTTCATGTCCTTGTTTATACACCTGTTTTCCCCACTGGGAAGCAAAGACCCCTCGTATGAAACCCCACACTTGGTGCAAAAAAAAAAACAGTGCCAGCTGCAGAAAGGAAGGAGTGCGCTTGCCTGGAAAAAGAAGTTAAAAAAACATTAAGCAGAGATTAAATTAAAAAAAATCTCATTAAAATGAGGTTGTAGGAGGCACATAATGCCCAGAGCTGAGTGCGGACAAGGGAGAGCCAGGGAGCGGTTAATGGGAACCATGAATACGCGCTGCGCAATCCCCTCTCTAGCCCTGCTTGGGCGAGTAGGCTATCCTTCGAGTTGTCACTTCACGCAGTGCTGGGAAAACACGGTTAACTGTGTTTGTGTTTGGTGCTGTGGTGGATATGGAGGCGACCATGAGATATATAGGACCGCTGAGGCCCACGCTTTAGTGAGCGAGTTAAGGTACAGGCTACTAGCTGGCATATGGCCACAGCATCCCTCCTCATACTAGGAGTTCTTATAAAACTGCAAAGACAGAATAAACACCAGAACACACACTATAGGCACTAAGGGCTTGATAAAGAGTTTGGTGGTGTGGCGGCTGGTCCACCCTGCCGCAGCACTGCCAAACCCGTGGTCGGGCTACCCGCCAGATTAGGAGTGGTTCTCGTGTCTGGTAGGCTTTTTTTTACGTTTCCACAGCGGTGCCTCAGAAAATGGGCACTGCAATGGGAGCGCCAAAAACAGTTCCTGCACGGCATGGAGTATAAAGTGCATGCCGTGTAGGAACTAGAATGTTTGCACACTGGGCCACATGTTGTGCCCTCCCTGCATGCACCCCATGGCCCAGTGGCAACAGGGAGGCCTGTAGGGCCCCCTTTGTTTCCTCTCCACCATGGTTTTCATGGAGGAGGAACCGCTATGAAACCTGTGGCGGAGAGGAAACGTGTAATATGTTGGTGGTCCTGCCGAGCATAATGCTGCCTCTGTACCACCGCACCACTACAACGGAACTGTGGTTTCCTGGCAGCTTCGGCCTGGCAATGGCGGTCCGATTATTACGTTGTAATAGGGTGGTCAGAGGACCACCACTGCCGTGCCCCTATGAGTCAGGCGTGTCAAAACGTCACTTAGCTGTACACACAAATACGACTGTGATGCATTGTGATGAGTTCTAAGAGCATAATGGTAATGAAGTCTGCTGCAACACCCCATGCAGTTTTAACTCTCCTGAATTCCTTTGGACAGCTCTAAGAACTCATACTGACAATCCTGATTAGATCTTATAAGGATGCCCCCTGTTATATGAATAACTGCGCAAATCCAGCAATAATCAAAAGGGTAATACCTATTGGACTACGAGTACCAGAATGCCTATGGAGGATATAAGGCATGCGAGCCCATGGCATAATTTCCAATCAGAATCACCTACTGTGAACAAGACCGTAAATGCTGAAACACATTGGTGGCGCTTTGGGGAAGTTGCTGATGTCAATTATAATCCAAGTGATCTTTAAGCCCCCTGGGAGTTCATTGTTGTTATTTTTTGCTTGGAAATACTTTGGGGATACTGGTCATATCCCAAACACTTGCACCAGCAGTTAGAGTGTGCGGGTGTAAGAAAGTCGACGTTTCGGTCTTTGGTTGTCCGATCCATAAGACCATCCTCAGGACACAGCATTGCTTAGTTTCAAACACTTCTCTTTTCATCCAATAATCTGGTCTTTATGAGCACACTTCGATGACTACAATGGCCAATTCGTAGAATTCAAGTCTCGAGTAAAGAGTAAATCGTCAATGGAGTTAATCCAAGCGGCAGCGGCTCCCGCACTCACAATCTGGATTGAGAAGTGTTTGAAACTAAGCAACGCTGTGTCCTGAGGATGGTTTTATGGATCGGACTAACCAACCAAAGACCGAAACGTCGACTTTCTTACACCCGCCTTGTTTATGTTTGTTAGACTTGCCGTGACATTTTTATGTATACAATTGTCATAACTATGCTAAGGTGTTGAGTGACAAATACCTTGAAATTGTGACTCAGTTATGGGTACAAGAGGGTGCCGCACTGCTAATGGAAATATAAAAGAATGTTAGTAGTGACAGTGTTGCTAGATATCTGTTTTGATTTAAATTCATTCTACAAATACAATATTTATGAATGTGTCCCTGTGTGGGGAACATCCTTTACAACGCAACTTTTAACCTGCACTACCATTACAACGCAACCATTACAACGCAAGTCATTACAAAGACTTGCGCTGGAGGGCGCTGTAGGATAGGGTATAGCTTAATTTTCTATCCAACACCTTCCCTACTATCCACGGGGACTGGAGTTGGAATAGAAAATTAAACTATTCCACTATCCAGCGCCCTCCAGCGAAAGTCGTTGTAACGACTTGCGTTGTAAAAACTGCGTTGTAATGGCATGCGTGGTAAAAGCATGCGTTCTGATATCATACAACCCCCTGTGTTGATATATTTTTGCTCATTCTCATTACTTATTGAAATAGTGAATGCTAGGTCGAATAAACCCTTAAGGTACATTTGCATATATGATATTGATTTTAGCCAGTTCCTTGAGGTATATTGGATTGCCCTGTTGTTTGGTAGATTCATTTTTCTGCAGCACACATTTTTCAGAGGAAAAACACACAAGGCGGAATGACGGACAGAGAGAAAGAGAACTTTCACAAAAGGAGAAAGCAGAGACTGGCAAGAGTGAGATAAAGGGGTAAGGGTGTCTGGTGGTGGATTAAAGAGGTATGAGGTGGATTTGCGACTGCTCAGCGCGCTGCATTTAATTGTACTGGCCGTGGGCTTCTGAGCAGGGCTTTGGGCTGCAGTATCCCTTCTTGTACGAATGAAGCACTCGCCTAATGCGAGCATGTGGTGCAGCTCTTGGTTCTTGCACATCTGCCTCATTATGCCAAGCTAGAAAATGTCTGCTTACATTTTGCAGCTGTGTTCGATTGCAGTGAAAAATAAAACTGTTTTCTATCACGTAGACCCCATGCAAATTTAAAACCGTTTCTTTTGCATAAAAGACATATATCTGCAATACAAATTTTGTCAAAAGCCACAAATTTCGCACTGATGTCCTGAAATGAAAAAAGTTGCATAGGGGCGAAGAGGCAACAGTTTTGATTGCCCTTTATGAAATGTGAAAAAAAGGAGAAAAAGCGTACGCCATTTCAAACTTTACAGCGGTTTAAAACTTTTTCACGCAGAACCCCTTCTCTTGTTCACTTGTTTAACACAGTGTCATCAGGTCCTCTTAAAACTTGTTTGTTTCACAGATTTAAGAAAAATGCTAAATATTGCGAGTTAGCCAAACATTGCAGTGGTGTTCAAAGGCTTTTCTTGCAACAAAGCTCAACAAAGACTGATGTTCAGAAGTGTTTTGCTGGTTATCTCAAAAGGGATGCGCCATGCAGTGGTTAGTTTGCAACAAGACTGCTGGAGCCCAAAGCTTTTCTTATGCACTTGCTGCCAATACTGCTGAATGCCAGTGTTGCTAACCACTGAGGCTGCCTAGTTTTGATTCCACCTGATGCTCCTTTGAAACAACACCAGACACTTCCTGCCTCTTTATCTCACACTCACAGGCTCTCTGCTGGTTTCACCCACTATTTCCAAACTTTTTCTTCTTTCTTCCTTTTTCATTAGGGTGAAGCCTGCCAGACAGTGCAGCTGTCTGGTGTGCTTACAACTTTTTTGTGGGTATTCTGAAAGCTTCCCTGGGAATGCATTTCACCATTGCCTATTGTTGGCTTTGTATTTTGTAACTCACAGTTGCTTGCTTTCTATGTGCTGGCTTTCTTTGCTTTAGGCTCTCCAGCTTGAATTGCTCCCCCCTGTGAGCATTTCTTGTTTACTGTATCCTAATGAGTACCCTCCTTCCGTAAACAGGCCTTCAAATCTAGTTCTTATCTTGTCATATTTGCTGTGCATTCAAAGACATAGGTAAAAATGTCAGGCTCTGTCTTCCGGGGAGCTTAGTGTTCACGTTCCTTTCTCAGACATTAAAGTAACAGAATTTCTGTGAGAATCCTGCTGGGTACCCATGTGAGAGGAGAGGCTGTAGAATAGTTTTTCTAACACACAACAAAATAAACTGTCCTGATATTTCCAAATATTTCGGAATTAGGAAAAGACAAATGAAGCACATTTTGTAAATAATTCTTATGTGAGGTAGAGCCAAATATTTGAATATGACCAAAAAACATAAAAGAACTAAGTGATGATGACATCTTTGCAAATTATCTTTTGTGCACAGTGAAACTGAATGTTGGTTCAAATGTAATGGTCATTTCAACAGAAAATGTGTCTGTAATGGCAGTGCTCTACCACACCATGTGTACGCCACTCCACTTTACACCACTCCACTCTACAACAGGCTACTCCACTCTATTCCCTTCCACGCTACATCACGCCACCAGTGGCGTAACCCAGACCCCCACAGCTCCAGTGGTGCGGGGAGCCCCCAAGCTCCAGGGGCCCCCCTCAGCATAGTACTCGGTCCAAAGACCTCCCGACTGAGACCAGAGGGGGCGCATCCATGTACCTTGCAGGGAGCCCCCTCAAGTTTAGTTATGCCAGTGCACGCCACTCCATTCTAAGATTCTCCATGACATGCCACTTCAAACCACTCATTCCACCACACAACATGCCACTCTACTTTGTGCCCCTCCACTCCGCGCCCCTTCACTCCACTTTACTTATCCCACTCCATTCCATCGACCCCACTCCACTCCAATCTACCCCAATCTATACCACTCCAATCTACCACTTCCCTTCAATCTACCCCAATCTATTCCACTACAATCTACCCCACTCAATACAATTTACCCCACTCCACCTCAATCTACCCACTCCACTGCTCAATTTACCCCACTCCAATCCAATATACTCCACTCCAACCCATTTCACTCCACTTCACACAACCTACTCCAATCGACCTCACTCCATCCCAATCTACCATACCCCACTCCAATCTACCCCACTCCACTCCCATCTAGCCCAGTCTACCCCACCCCAATTCATTCTACCCCAGTGTACCCCACTCCACTCCAATGCACCCAATCCACTCCACTATGATCCAATCTATCCCAATCTGCCCCACACCAATCCACTACAATCTATCCCACTCAATTACAATCTACCCCATTCCACTCAATTACAATCTACCCCATTCCACTCCTCTCCGTTTTACCCCACTGCACTCAGTCTAACCCAATCAACACTACACCACTCCACTTTAATTTCCCCATTCCACTTTACCCTAATCGATCTCACTCCACCCATCTACCCTATTTTACTCCACTCCATTTTACCCCACTCCTGTCTAATCTACCCACTCTTTTCCAATCTGACCTCTATTCTCAATCTACCCCACCCCACCTCAATCTACCCCACCCCACCCCACCCTAATCTACCACACTCCACTTCAATTGAATCCCAATCTACCCCACTCCACTCAACCCCAATCTACCCCACTCCAATTTACCCCACTCCTCTATAATCTACCCCACTCCACTCTACCCCAATCTACCCCACTCCATTCCTTTCTAATCTCCCCCACGACACTCAGTCTAACCCAATCAACCCCACACCACTCAACTCTAATCTACCCCACTCCACTCTACCCTAACCTACCAGATCCACTCAAATCTATCTCACTCTGCTCCAATCTACCACACTCCAATCTGCCTCAATCTACCACACTCCACTTAAATTTACCCCATTCCCCCCCATTCTACCCCACTCCAATCTACCCCACTTCACTTGAATTTGCATCACTCCAATTTACTCCAATCTACCCCAATCAACCCCACTCCACTTCAATCTATCCTTATCCACTCTTCTCTATCCCACTCCATTCCAATCTACCCGGCTCTACCCGGCTCTACCCCACTCATTCCAATTTACCCCACTCCACTCCATACCCCACTCTACCACAAGCTATCCCACTCAACTCTCCCCACTCCAGCCTACCTCAGTCTAGCCCACTCCAATCTATCATAGTCTACTCCACTCTTTCCAACTCAACGCCACTCTTCCTCAATCTACCCACTCCACCCCAATCTATCCTGCTCCACCGTACCCTAATCTACCCCAATCCACTCCACTCTATCCCGATCTACCCCACTCCACTCCACCCAATCTTCCACTCTACACTTCACTCCAATCTACCTCACTGCACTCTACCACGCTCCATGCCAAAGTACTACATTCTTCCTAAATCAACCTCACTCCATTCCAATCTAACTCACTCCACCCCAATCCACCCACCCCAATCTACACTACCCCAATCTACTCCACTCTAATCTACGCTAGTCAACTCCACTCCAATCTACTTCACTCTACCCCACTCTATCACAGTCTGCCTCACTACACCCCACTACACCCGCCCTATAGCATACCATTACAATCTGCCCCACACCACCCTACACCCCTCTTCTACCCCACTCAATCTATCCCAATCTAGCACACTCCACTCGAATCTACCCCATGCCACTCCAATGTACTCTGCTTTAATTCACCAAATCTACCTCACTCCACTCCAATTGCCTCACTCCACTCCAATCTGCCCCACTCCACTCTCCACTCAATCTGCCCAACTCCACTCCAATCTACCCTACTTCAAACTATCCCACTCCAATCTACTCCACGCCACTCAAATCTACCCTACTCTAATCCATCAAATGTACCCCACTCCACTCCACCACAATCTACTCCATTCCACCCCAATCTACCCCGCTCCACTTCACTCCAATCTACCACATTCCACTCAAGTCTACCCCACCCCACTCCAATCAACCCCACTCAATTTTAATCTATACAAATCCACCTTACTTCAATCTATCCCACTTCACTCCACCCTAGTCTACCCCAATCCCATCCATATTACCATACGCCACTCCATGCCACTCGTCCCTAATCTGCCCCACTCCAACCTTGTCCACTCCAATCTACTCTACTCCACTCCATTCTACCCCACACCAGTCTCCATCACTCTACCCCAATCTACCGCACTACAATCTACCTCCTTCTATCTCACTGTAGCACACTCCACTCTACCTCACTCTTCTCTACCCCAATCTACCCCACTCCAATCTACCCCATTATACTGTACTCCAATCTACCCCACCCCACTAACTTTTAGCCATGCTGAACAGCAGCCAAAGTGGTGTACAACATGGCTAAAACACATTGCCAAAGCTGATACCTCTCGCATAGGCGAGACCTATTGGCTTTGCCAATGCTTGCCTCTCTTGCTCTAGGCTGGTGCTGCAAAATAGGTTTTGGTCCCCAAATGCCCCCAATGTCAACTATAATATTTTCAAATCAACCATTAATCGCATGAATGAACAATTAACGGAAGTCCACCAAAACTTTCATGGATTCACTGCTCAAAAAGCAGTTCATTTGTTTTTGGTTTTTGACAGTTAATATCCCATCCCATTGCAAATACATATGCATTTCGGAACAATGTCTTGGTCTACATTGAAGCAGTTAATGTCTAAATTTATTTTCAAAGAAAAAATGTGTATTGATAGAAAATCATTATTTGAATTTACATCTGTCCAGCCAACCTATGTTTCATCCTCACTTGGGGCTTGTTCAAGGTGATATGTTTCTAAGTGGATCAAGTGTTATTCTTGACAGATAATGCTGCTATCTGTCAGTATGTTCAAAAGGGTAAATTCTTCGAAGCGCGTTGATCACAAGATTCTGTCTCATCAAATGTTAGCCTTTTCTTAGTCCTTCAGGATGCCGTTACACACCTTGATTGTTTACTGGTTCTTTTGTTTACCTGTGTAAAAGCTATAAAAGATGAGGTCAATCACTTTGTAGAGCATGCCAACGTCATTACTTTCTTGGTACAAGTTGGGAATGGAGAATTGGTCTGCAGTAAGGCAGTCTACGAGAAGGCCAAATGGAGCAGACAAGTAACCCGAACTAGCGCATGCCGACTAGTAATCAGTCCTCCTCAGAGTGAATTAATCCACTGCCTCCAGGCAAAATCCAAATTTAGAAGCAGGTGGCTAAAGCATAGCGAAAATTGGTGTCTGTCCTGTCCATCAACATCTAGCATCTCCTGCTTCTCTTTGAAGTCAGGAACATCAGCTTTCCCAGCCCTACTATCAGCTCTGCTGATGTGAAAACCCTCACCGCCCTATTGATAGACGGCCTTCTAAGGCCATGGCCACCTGCTCTCTGCCTCTCCATATGTATGCTTGCTATCCCTATCCACAGCAGCCATGCAGACCATGATGATCACATACAAGCAAAATGCTCAATTTCCCAAGCTTAAAAGACCCTCGTCTTGGCGGTCTGCCATGGGAAAGCAAAATGATTGCTGACAGGTCCGTAATAATGTCATGGCGGCCATGCGCAATGATTTTTTTTAAAAGGAGGGACTCTTGCGATGGAGGTCCACAGGTTAATTGGACAAACACTGTCAAGGGAGCGGGAAAATTTACATTTGGTGGGACAGCTTTAGAAAGGCTGGCTGAGGTGCTGCCTGGCATCCAGGTCATGGGCATGACTCTGCCCCCAGCTACCTAATGTTTGCATATCTGCCCAACTGAAAGCAATCAAAGGCCACACCAAACGTTACCACTCAAGTTCTGATGCATACAAGTATCTTTAACCCCTTCCATGCTGGTGACGGAACCGCTCCGTCATCAGCCGCGGTAGCGCTGTGCTGATGACGGAGCGGTTCCGTCATGGCCCGCTCGCGCTGATTTGGCGCCTTCGCGGCGCGTTCTATTGAGCGGGCGGGGCCATGACGGAACCGCTCCGGCATGAGCACAGCTCAACCGGGGCTGGTGACGGAGCGGTTCCGTCACCAGCATGGGCGCGCCGTGCGACCCCCCTTAGCGCTGCAGCGGAATAGCCGCCGCAGCGAAGGTGTTGAGGCACCAACCTAACCCACACCTCGTTCAGACCAAATGCGTTCAATGCTCAAGGATCTCAACCTTCCCCCAGAGGAGAAAGGTGCTATGTGGACCGACTATCTGCCGTCTCTACTAAGAAGAGACAGATATCTTAACGTTCTTAAAAATAGAGATGCCCACATGCACATGTCAGTGTTGCATTTACATTTATGTATCAATATTAGCAGAATCCGTGAGAAACGGAAATCCGTGCAGATCAAGTGAGCATTTAAACCCATGGTAACCATGGATCCGAGGCATCAGTCTGTGTATATGGGAGATTAAGGAATTCCCTAGGCACTGACAAATTAGTTCTCAGAGTTTGCTGGCAGGGGAACAGGTGATCCTGGCTAAACACAAAATAAGCTGCTTGATATTTTTCAGTACAACATTGAAATGATGTGACAATACCTTGCTGGGATTGTATGTCACTATAACGAGGTTGACAATATCGATCTACAATAATATTGTATCCACCTCTAGGAGTGGTATGCAGAATGTTCCGTTCCGCCCGTAGAATTTCGCCCACTTCATGTTACTCTTAGCACAGAGTTCTAACTAAATTCCACCTATCACTGCATGGTGGAATTTTTCTCCCACAAGGCTCCAGAATATGCGCGCAAGATTTGACATCCCCTTATGAATTCTGCACTAGTAACATTTCTAATGAAAGTGTGGAAAAAATTAGAACTTAAGGAAACAGATAATGAATAATTATTGTATTTTCCTCCACATTTTTTTTCACTGATTTGCATTTTTTCACCTTATTTTAACATTCTCTTTTTAATGATAATAATTTAATGAGACGTATCGAATTTTAAGCATTGTTACTATTCAAAATGTATATAATGGATTATGGAATGAATTTTGTTTTATTGTAAGATTTTAATTAATCAAACAACAAAGGATATATATATATATATATATATAGTGCCACTTTTGAATGCAGACGGTCATCAGCGTTTGCGAGTGGTCATGGTTAGAGGGTCGCTGTTCGAGTAGATTTCCTGCAGCTTGAGTAGATTTTCCATCCAAGCAGCAGCAAAATCAACGCGAATGGCCGTGCGCTCTTGCACAACGCATGATACCATTTGCGTGGGTCTTCAGCGCTACTCACGCTACTGGTACTAAATAGCAACGCGAGCTGCATATTTTGCAACCGTTGGCAGAATACCGCTGAATCTCGAATAATTTTTCTGTAACTCTACGGAATTACGCATGATAAAAGTCTAGATTTGCCTTTCTTAACACATGCTTACATCTGAGGGGATTTAGGAATTATACATTTACCTTACAGTGTAGCCTTTGCTTGCTGTACTATTGTAGTGTGATATACTGCATGCAATATTATGACCCAGCATCTTCGCCAGCTGTATTGCTGTTTACCACCCACTACTGAAGGCTTATGCTGAGTATAAGATAATGATGCCAATAACCAAGACTTTTATTTGTTCCTGCTTTGGTGTAATTTAAGACACAGTAAGCACCCAGGGATCAGAAAACTATTCAGAACATATAGTTACAGTAGACGGGGGCACGTTGAGTTAGGTGTAAGGAAGATGGTGAATGAATGATGTTCATTGAGCTTTAACAAGCCACCAGGCCTACTGAGTCAGGCCAATCACGATGCCCCTTTATGTAGAACATACCTACAACATAACTAATTCAATGTGCCATTAGTGGCCATCTGGGCCGTCAGGGAAGAGGGCTCAATGACTTTAATGCTTGCTGCTGATATCTGATCTGAACTTCAGTACTGAACTTGTTTCTTGGTAAAGTAAATTCAGTCTTACATCCTCCTGAGGTGGTAAATGGAGGTAAACTGAGTAACAACACATTGGAAGCTAGCACTACCTGTTAGTTAGAGCACTTCAATACAGCAAAAACTGTGGCATGAAAAGCTATACAAAAATGTGCTTTTAATAATGAATGTATTAGTTTTAGAAGAATGAAGATTGAGATGACTGTGCCAGGATTTAAATACATAAGTTTCAAGTTTCACACATATTTCTGCTTCAAGCGCATTATTTATTTAATAAAGGTATTTATACGATGCAGCCCTCAGCCGGTTGCCAGCATACCCAACTTAGCACTTTGCAACCAACTTGAGTAACCACAGAGTTGGACTGGCTTGGCAGACACTCTGTCACTGCCAGATAAGCCAGCTTGAAAGGACGAGTGTGGGCGTTTCTTTTGGTCCAGTGGGCCGTGACCAAATTAGTAATAATAATAATAATAATGCAGTCATTTATTGAGCGCGAACAGCTACCTCCTAGGAGGTGTCCCGGTGCTAGAAGCGATAAGTGACACATGGGGTCAGGCAATGATCAAGACACTACAAATTAAACCTGGTTAAAAAGCCAGGTTTTAACTGCCTTCTTAAATTGTGATTCAGGAGAAATCTGACGCAAGGAGTTAGGAAGGGAATCCCACAGCTTGGACGCCCCAAACATAAAAGATCTTGCACCTAGCCGGATTTTCTTCACTCGAGGTTCTCAAAGCACACGACTGCATGTAGACACCCAGCCTCTGTTTCAGATCTGAAGGACACGATCCGTGAAAAGCCAGAACTTCAAGGTTCAAGGCCTTGAATTTGTTGCTCTTGGCTACTGGAAGCCAATGTAGTACTCTAATATGTGGAGACATGTGTTGCCAAAAAGGAACATGTTTGATTAATTTTGCAGCCGCATTTTGGACCATTTGGAGTTCCTTAACCAGGTAGGCTGGTAAACCGATATAGAGGCCATTTGCGTAGTCCAAGCAGGCAGTTACTGTGGCGTGGACTACGGTCCTGCGACAGCTCTCAGGCAGCAGATGTATACATTTTCGCAGGTTTCTCAAGCTACAGAAGCAGGCAGCTTTGACCTGCTGAATTTGGGTAAAGAAGAAAAAATCAGCCTGCCATTTTACACCCAGATTTTTTCCATATCCCGCTGGTACAGGTGGTGAACCCATTTCCTCAGGCCACCACGAGTCTGTGGCTGGAGGCTGGGTTTTGCCGAAGAACACCACTTCAGTTTTATCGGCTTTCAATTTGAGTTTGTTGTTATTTATCCAGGGTGCTATATCTTTTAAACAGCCTTTGAAGCACTTAAAAGAGTCTTCAGTTTGATCCTTGACCAGGAAGACCAGCTGGGTGTCGTCGGCGTAGGGAATTACCTTCACTCCTCAGTTGGCTATTAGAGTAAATAGGGAGGCCAGATATATGTTGAACAGTAGCGGGCTTAGGGCCTACCCCTGTGGCACCCCGCACCATAAATACTTGTGGGAGGATTGATACAATTGTAGGGCCACCCCTTGAGTACGCAAGTGGAGGAAGGACTTCAGCAAGGCTGCGCCATTAACCCCGCTGTCCAGAAGACGTTGCGTCAATATAGAGTTTTCCACAGTATCGAATGCTGCAGAGAGATCCAGGAGCGCCAGCATAGCTGATGCCCCTGAATCTAATGTCATTCTGATTGAATCAGCTACCTCTAATAGCGCTGTGTCTGTGCTAAACCCACCTCGGAAGCAGGATTGGGTATTGTGCAGGATATTGTGACTTTCGATGAAATTGGCCAGTTGTCGCTGCACTACATTTCCCAGCATTTTTGCTGGGGCTCGCAACAGAGAAATTGGTCTAAAATTGTTTAGTTCCCCTGAGTCTATATTGGGTTTCTTTTTAATGGGAAGAAAAGTGGCATGCTTCCAGAGATCAGGGAAAGTGCCAGAGGAAATGGAAGTGTTCCAGATTTTGGGCAGCACATTGCTCGTGGAAGTTGCTAACTCTTTCCAAAGTTTGGGGGGCACAAATCTTCCTGCAAGCCAGACTTGCAGCCCTGGATCAAAATCAGAGCTTCCTTATGAGAGATAGGGGTGAATTTGGAGAGGAGAGGCAAGGGTATTTTCCTAGCTACCACATCAGATTTAACTGTAGTAGTTGAATCGGAGAAGGAATTATAGACCTTACTGATTTTATCATCGAAAAAGTTTGAGATTCTCTTGCACACTGCCAAAGACGGCTGGGCATCGATGACCAGCTCGCGGGGTTTGAGGAAAGAGTTGACCACCTTAAAGATAGCCTTGTCCGGTTTGTTGGAGGTGTCAATGCACTTGGCAATGTGATCTCTCCTTGTCTCCTTCATGAGTTTATGCATAACCTTAAAAGATTTCTTGTATGTCATTTTGGCGGAGGTATCTTACTCCATCCTCCATTGTCGTTCCAAGTTCTTACACTTGCTTCTCATAGCCCTAAGCGACTCGGAAACCAAGATTTCCTCATAGATTTTGTAACTCTGGCTGGTGCCGTAGATTCAACTGCAGTGGCAATCCAGTTGTGTAGGGCCAGAGTATCTATGTTAGGGTCTACTGATAAAGACGGATGGCTAGCTAACAGAATAGGGCTTAAGCATTCGGCTGTCAGCTTCTTCCAATTTCTCTTTAGAAAGTATCAGGCACTCTCAGGCAAGTCGGGTTTTGCCAGGTTAAAAGAAAAAGGAATGAGAAATTGTCTGACCAAACCACCTGGTTTGGCATTTTGGTTCTCATTGACGAGATATTGGTAAATATCAGGTCACGGGTATACCCTGCTATATGAGTAGGGGATTTCACAACTTGGGGCAGATTCGCGCCTTCCAGCGAGGAAACCATCTGCATCGCTTGAACACAAGTGAGATCGTTTACATGCAGATTAAAATCCCCTAATGCAGTGAAATTAGAGGATAAGAGAGATTTCTGAGCAATGAAATTACATAATTCCAGATGTAGATTGGGTGGGCAGTCAGGAGTCATATATACCAGCAGGCCAGAGAAAGAGGTTGTGGGGCCAGTCTTAATGCAAAAATGTAGGCCCTCGACAATGCCCATATTCACTAATACTGAGGAGGCTATGTCCCAGGAGTCCTTAAAAATGATCGCTACCCCCCTCCTCTTTTGTCTCCTGCCCTATTTGCACAACATATTTTAAACCCAGAAGGCATAGCTAATGCTACTGTTGCAAGGGTATCATCCTTCAGCCAAGTTTCAGGTAAAAACGTGACCTCTAACTCATTTTCTATCAATAGCAGCCACAGGTCCTCTGCATATTTTGCTAAGGATCTGTAATTTATTAGGCATGCCCTAATCCGATCATTCGACTCTCTCTGCTCACTTTTATCATCCCTTAAGCCTAGGACTCCTAGCACCCAGTTGCAGTCAGTACACAAACCGAGAGGGGTGACTGTCATCAGATCACACCTATGGAGCTTGGGAAAGGTAATAGCATTGAGGGCCAGGAGATCGGCTCTAGACCATTGGATTACCTTGTTTTTCTGCAAACGGCAGCATGGCTGGCGCTGGCCGCGATCTGATAAAGCCAGGAGGTCTTGCCTATGTGAGATCCATTGGCTTTAGTAATGTTTTTTTTAGTCATGTTGTACAGCATATGCAGCATGGGTGAATGTAAAAAACCACAAGCGCTCTGATGTGGATACTGCTGGCTGAGTCATAGTGTTTTTTGTTTCCAACCATGGTGCACTGCTGCACAACATGACCTAAAAACACATTCATAAAGCCAAATACCTCTTGCGCATGCGAAAGCTTTTTTGCTTTGTCTGTTTTTTGGGTGGTGAATAGGGTGCGGGTAGGATGGGGCAAAGAACAATAGGTGGGATGTGGCACAGGGGCAACAACGGCGTGATGGGGTGTGTGTCACAGGAAAAGGAACAATGGGGAAGAGAGCACAGGCAAACAACAACGATGTAGCAAGCAACAACACAGGAGCGGGGTGAGCAACAATGTGGGAGGGTGATGGGGGAACAAGCAGCAACAATGATGACGGACTAGAAAAAAAACACCTCACTCCCAGAGCGAGCAGCGGTAGGACACTAATAAGGAAAAAAATGAACAATCAGTACTTGGTCCATGCTCCACAGAAGGGAAAAACAAATGAAGAGAAAATGGAACTGGCCTGGCATGACCCATCAGGAACCAGCAAATAAGAGTGACAATGAAACCAATGAATGGTAAGCCATGGCTGGACTCAAAGGGCCCTTTAAATTAACGAAATGTCTTGTAAGCAACACGCATGCCCGGTCTCAGGCGAGACCTAAAAACCGACTTTTGTAAGCACTGGACCTTCACGCCAGCTCATGCGGCTGCTCATACGGCTGTGACAGAGTCCCTCATAAGTCAGTCCAACCCTGAGCACAACAATAAGCAACAGTGTAGCTAAGGGAAACAGAAGAACTGGTAAATTGTGTCGTACAACCGGTGTGTCTATGAGGTGAAAAAACGGACAAATTGCTTTTAATCCGAAGTGAATCAGTAGGGAAAGACTGTAATTACGTAATAGTTAATTCCATTACAGAAGTCATAAGGAAGGAACAGGAGAAGTGGAACCAAAGCACAGGTGAGTCTGGAATGCAACTGTGAAGTGGTGAGTTTTGAGGTCTTTTTAGATGGGTAATTGTTTGTGGACGACTCTGGGGATGCACAGATACCTGCGCTGCATGCGGTATCCAAAAGTGGACTGTGGCCAAGTAACTCAAAAGTTGTGAGTTTTGTGCAAATTGTGCTTGTTCTCGAGTTTTTATCTATGAAATGTCCTCTGGGTAATACCTGCATGGCCAAGGTAAGGGGAATATCAAACAGTAATACTGGACACAAGACCATTACCACAGATTACCCCTCCCCCCTCGGGGAAGCCGGAATGAGATGCAAAAACCAACCTGACACATGAGGTAACAGCATTTACCCAAACACTAGCTTGCCCTCAATTTTGTTTTCTATGCTTGTAATGAGAATTTAAATGTTGTAGATGGCACATACACAGCTCTGAACATTTGACAAACAAATAAACACCTCTATTATTTAAAATTAAACAAAAAAAAAACCTCCATCCATTTACAAAATGCTAATACATCGAAAGGCGAAAGCAGAAGCGGGAAAGTACTGCTCTTACCGCTAACAAAACCATCACATTATTTACAAAGCAAAGCTGAACAAAGAAAACCATAATTTCCTCCTGTCTGGCGAAAACAACAGACACCACATCCGTGCCCTCTTTTACGCATAAAATCAATCCCGCGCATCTAATAGCATGTAATTTTGAAGTTTATTTGTATAGCGGCTAATAATGATAATAACTTGATTTCTTACGCTGTATGCTGCCACAGCTTCGTCACTCCATATTTTAACTCTGCTGTGATTCGAGCTTCTGACCTACAGGTGCATTAACCACTTGAACTACCTCACTAGGATCAGGGGTGGCCTTAGGCATGTGCAAGCTGTGCAACCGCACAGGGCCGCCAAACCCCAGGGGCCGCCACGCCAATACATATCCTTAATATAATAATACTCTGAGGATGGATACATATTTGCGTGGCGCCCCTGGCAGGGATTTGGCGGCCTCCGGCTCTGTTCCACTTCCAAACACCCTGACCCCCCCTCTTCACTGGTCTCCGCACCTGCGTTCCTCCGAGGGGCCCCCTACCTAAGCTCCCTACCCAGGGCTGCCAAAAGCCTAGAGCCGCCCCTGCTAGGATTGGGACTTGTGGCATACAGGCCACACAAACATCTCTGGAGCAAGGGCTGTAATCCAATCAGCTCTCTTGCTTGGTTTTATCAGTATGTTACAATGAGTCTAGGTGGTGTCCAGAAATGGGTGCAATAACCGATTTATGGCATTTTATAGTCCGAATATGCTCCTTAATTGGACAAAACCACAGATTTGGCCTTCAAACACTGCTCAGGACTCTCCAGGTTAGACACCCAGAACTGGGCACAGACCTCCAAGTGAGGCAGCCCGAAATGACTACAATACATTAAATACATCACGAAGGACTCGCAGATAAGGCCACCAGAACAAGCCACAATACTCAATAAGAGCGCACCAGGCGTGGTACAGTTCTCCACAATACCCCAGACGAAGTCTCCAGAACTGGGCACAGTGCCCGGATGAGGCCTCCAGAAATGGACACAACTCGAGGCCTCGAGAATTCAAATACATTACAATATTCGGAATGGGACCAATTTTACTTTAGATTTCGAGTGAAGGACCTTTTCTTTTGTGTTCAAACACAGTGTAGTAATCAGGACAACACAGGTATCATGAAGACAACGTAGGTTTATTGAAGAGTGGATAAAGCAGGTAAGAAGGTCTCTCCACAGTCCCACCGGGAGCAGCCTGCTAGCTGCTCAGCCCCATCCAACCAACGGTCACTCTGCTCCTGTCGCCCAAGCATACTACACACAGCTCACACACCAAACATTCCACTTAGAACACTCACACAGGCTGAGCAGCTAGGAGCAAGTTATCATAGGAGATAAATAGACATAGGAGAATACTACACACAGCTTCCCAAAGGGCCAGCGACAGCGTGACACTTTTACAAAGCAACTGAAATTAGTAATGAAACCACTGAGACAGAGGCCTCGAGCGCTGGTGCCCCGCACGCGGGTGAGATTAGCTGAAATGTCGGACGGCCTTGTGCGCTGCTTTAAGAGCTGGGCTCTCCCCGCCACCGACCGCTCAATGTGATCAATCCTTGGGAACGCCTGACAAGAAAGGGTGGGAGATTAATCCGACCAGCTCCCGCTCGATGGTTTAAAGGCGCTGGGGGCCCCCGACACTTGGGAAGGGGACTGCCTGACGAAAATGTGTCCGAAGGGCAGCAGGGGAGGGCCAAATTATGCGGCAGGGTTGTGTACATTATGCAGCAAGAAAAGGCAAATTATGCAGCAGAAGCTGGATTATGTGGCAAATGGGACAAATCTATAACTATGCGAAAATCTCAGCAGCCACACAAGTGCATAATTCCAGTGGCCGTGCCTAAGGGTATGGGGAGGGTGCAGTTGGGGTGCCCTGGGTATAAGTGTAGGCACATAGAAGAGGCATGGGGAGGGTTGCTGCCTGGCCACTTTTTGGTCGGCATGGCCAGTATTCTAATGTCCCAGCCCATACAAGAATCAGGAAAATCACCTAAAGCCACACATTTACCCCCCTTATCACTACACGCATGAACCAGTAAGTATAAGAAGAATGCCCTTAAACACCAGCTGTAGAGCTGCCTTAAGCATTCGTGACTAATAACTAAAGTAAACACAGACAGAAAGGCTATGTTAAAAATTAATAATGACAATTGTATAAAAAGTTCTATTTAGGCGGTGCTTAACATGATTCGGTGGTTGCCAGAGGGGGCCACCGGCACTCTGTTTTTTGGGACCAGCATTATTTTTCCTCATCAGACATGGACAGTGAGCAAGAAAGATTGAAAGACAAACAGGAAAAAAGGAGGAAGAGAACGATGGAAAAACCATCCCCAAGCAAGGGCGATTAAGCACCAGCCTTGGTCTTCGGCGTGCTGACAGTTAATGGTGCCAACTGGGCTTCTGAGCAGTGCCTTGGTTACCGGAATTCTTTTTAAAATATTTTAAGTGTCATGCCCCGGCCTTGGCAGAGTTTTAAACACAAACAAATGCCGGATATATTTTTCTCCGGGAAAGGAGTCAGCCCTAGACATGCCCCCTGACCTAGGGCTGCCTAGGTAGGAATCCAGATTAGGTGTCCTGGCTTTAGGGAGAGGAGAGTTATGCTGCCCAGGGTGCTTTATAGGGTCTACTAAGTGTCCCTTTACTAGCAATGATCACAGGCACCCCGGTTAGGAATTGCTTCGTGGCCTAGGGAATCCCAGGAAAAGGAGTGCAGCTGGATAGCTCTGGGTGAGTGGACACAGGACAAAGTAATGCCCTATATTGGATGTATGTCATCACCAGCACCCTCCAGCGCAAGTCGTTGTAATGACTTGCGTTGTAAATCCTGCGTTGTAATGGTAGTGCGTCGTAAAAGTTGCGTTGTGATGGATGTTTCCCCCCTATATTAACCACAAGAACTTTGGTACATTCCTGTTTCTTATGCGGACTTAGATTCAAACCGTTCTTTGTGGGCAGCAGGATTGTGCTTTCCATCTCCAGTCCTTACCTTTTCCTGCCCCCCTTCTCCCTTTGGTTGATGATTCATTTTCCATCTGGTCACCAACTGATCTCGTGGCGTCTATGTACTATTGTGATTAGATTCATAAGTGTGAGTGTGAGATTGATTGTCTGGTTAAGAGTTGAGTGTGGACCTATATGAGTGCTGAGTGTGAGATCTGAACGTTGTTTGAGGGACATTATATGTTCAAAAACTATGTGTGTGTTTTAATCAATGATGTTCTAATGTATTCAAAGTTAATTTTGTAATATTAATGACCCAAACCCTAAAAATGGAAAAATGAATACAAATTATTAATATATCTGTGGGTTTGATGCTGTGACTCTTTTGATGGTTGCTCCGATGTCCTGTGTGCATCCCTGGATCCTTGTATAGGACCATATATAAAAGGTATTGGCAGGGTTTTCTCTTGTTCTTACTTATTAGATTCAAACTGTGTCATTGCTGGGCAATCACCTGTCTAGTTGAGGAATGGACATCACCTGGCGTCGGTTTTGGAACCTCCGCAATCCACCAGTGTACACTTATATGTGCAGATCTTAAGCAATATTCCCAACTTTCATTATTTCAGCTTTAAAGCATTGAATCTCCAACCTGAGGGTCTCATTTACAGTTAAGTGGGAGCCTTCCAGGTAAGTGGGCGAAGTCAGGGCTGGCTTTAGCCTTGGTGGCACCCGGCGCGACTGTCTTTGTGGCCACACCCTCTCCCCGTGAGCTACATCTCCACGGAGTGCCACAGGATCACCTTCCAAAAGTACTCCTTGTCACTCAAGAGCCCCTTCTCACATGTATTTTCTTTCATAGCTGCATGTCTAATCTTGTCCCCACACTTACTGAGCCCAACTCCCATCTCAGCAGCACAGTTTGCATGTACTTAGACCACTTCTCACAGGTCAGTGATATATTTCGTTAATCCATGAAGCATATTCCAGCGAGTCACCCAGATAAGTCATGACAGGCCATGAATCTATGTGCTCTCTTCACTGACAAATGAGTCGAGGACTAGGAGATCTGGCACATGGCACCACCAGAGCTTGGCACTCAGTGCGGCAGTACTGTTTGCATTGCTCTGAAGCTGGTGCTGGATGAAGCCCTTGCATCAGTCCTTCCAGCAGAGGGCGCGCCACCATATCTGCAGATGCCCGCCTGCCTGCCGGGGATCTCTCCACCTATTGTGCAACGCTTGGGCACTCGAGTGGATGCTTCTCTTTTTACCCACATGCATTTTTTTTGCCTTACATAGAATCCCACAAATCAAGCTTGCTTTTCTAAAACTCAAGATCAATGGCCCTCATGTGCAGGACATTTTCATCCTGCACACATCAGCCTTTGGCCGTTTTCGCTGCCAAGATGTGCCAGGCCCTGCATGGTTTGCTATGTGTCGCATAGGAGATCCAGGCTGAGGCAATCAGGGACAGGCACCCTCCCACAATAGGGCAGTGGTGACCACCACTGTGACGCAGTGGTTGAATGGTGGAGGGAAAGCCGGGTTATGGATCTCCACTGGCAGAGTCAGCGGAGGCTCCTCCGGCTGAAACCATCCAGTTCTCCTGACTCTACATGAGACAGGAACTACGAGCGGAGGGGTGGATGGACGCTTCCAACTTTGGCACTACGTACACCCCCAGGTCTCTATAAAAATGAATGCTGTGATGATCTGGAGGCGTTTCGACCTCATGTGGTCCTTCATCAGGACATAGATTATCAAACATCCAAATTTCTTTAACAAACACAGAAGGACAAGGGTGAAAACTGAATGTTGTATCACCAAGTGATGTCAGCTCACAAACCTTAGATTTGGAACACTGCTGCCTCCACTAACGCCATGACCATTTTCCAAGTGTTTCTTGGCCCACAATTTTGTGTTTTCTACTGGTTTTATGTCCTAGCTAGCATAATAAAATAGAGGTTTCCCAACGATTGAGGATCAGCACAACACCTCATGATCCTACACACTGCACATAGCAGTAACCTGGGACATGGAAGGCAGGCATATATATCAATGTCATTACAGTACAATACTTGTGACGGTAACTACACGTTGCCAACAAACATGATTTATACGGTGACATATATATCCCCACTATACGGCATGCGTTGTATCTTATGACAGTAATATTGCAACTATTACATCAGACAAATTACTACATTGCAAAATATGTCAAGGTAAGTAGCTCTGGAGTTAAGAATAGTAATTATACACTTTCTATGGCCTTATAGCGGTAGGCGATGTTCAGTATGTTATGTTATGTTATGTTATGTTATGTTAGTGATATTTGTAATGCGCACAGCTGCTCCAGCGAAGGAGCGTCCCGGCGCACCGACAAGGTAGCGACACAACACAACAAGGAGGCAGAGAATATTAAAAAGGGGATTAAAATTTAACATAGCTGGAGAAACAAAAAAGTTTTAGCTATTACTGTAGGTCAATACTACTGACCTTGATGTGGGGGCATACAACTCATTAGCATGTAGCACCTTGATGTACGGCAGCATAGTAGGCAGTAGTAGTGTTTGGATTTATCCAGACTTGTAACCACACTAGGACAAATTGGGTAGTTGACATTCCGGATATCAATTCCTAAAGAGCAGAACCCCTTTCTGCTTGCTAATTCTGATCAGATACTCTCTTCAAACAATACTTTTCTCAAAAATTCTAATTTTGTCAAATTCAAACCTCCACTCTTATGGTCTCATGTCTGAGTGATGATAGAAATTCCACAACTTCACCCAACTTTATTTGGACCAAGGAAAATTATTTTTTCCCTGCAATCAAAAGTTCAACTGAGCAAAGTAGAACATCCAGCTGCATTGTCTCACCTTCTACTCAGGGATGCTCTTAGCCATGATTGGCAGCTGGGAAATGTTAAAGCGCACTCCGTACTGCACCCACAGGATGTACGGCTCTCAAACGCCGGGTTTCCGCTGGGCAGGGAATGTAACTGGCAAGCCATGCACCAGGTGCATGATAAAAAGCGAGTATTAGCAGCCACGAGCACATGGCACAATCTGCATCCTTCATCCTGCGCTCACTTGTACAGTGTGATGAAATTAATATGTTTTTGCTATTCTGTTCGTGCATTGTTCCATGTAAGTTAGCATTCGCGGCTGCACCATTTTATGCTTAGCCCCCATTTTGAATCATCCCTTAACTGCGCATTCCCTTCTCGAGAAGCAAGCTGTGGAAAATTTCATTTCTCCAAGGTTAGGCCTTGCTCTGCTAATGAATACACTGGGGCAGATTTACAAGCCGTTGCGTCATTTTTGCACCGCTATTGGGTGACTTTTTGTGACGCAGCAGCAGTGTAAAAATGAGGCCCATTTACAACGTGACGCATCTAGGGAGATGCGTCGCTGGCCTGCACTCCCACTCTTAAAGAAGTTCTAGCCCCATTGCACACGTGTGTAGCCTCTTGATTTGCAACTTTGCATATCCCCAATCGCCGCATAATTCAACTGCTGGCGACATTGTCAAGTAAGGGGGTTCTGGGGTAACTGGGTGAAGAGATTTGTCCAGGGTCACTTATCGTGCTTAAGTGGGGAATCTGTTAGAGAGATCCTGAGATCAACCTGACCTTAATTTGCTAAAATGAGCCAACAACAAGCTACAAGCATAATGCAGATTAATTAACAATACAATTCTAAAAAAATCCACTCTGTGAGCTACAGTAAATGACAATGAATGAGACCCAAAATAGAGTCCCGACTCGACAATGCAGTAATCAGAGCTGTGGCATAATCAGAACCCATGCAGATCCAGAACAAAGGCGTCCCGGCAGGACGGACGGATTCAAAGCTCTGGCATACAGTAATAGCGCCGAGACGCCACTGGGCATTTGTGCGCTTTACAAATTTCAAATTTCAAAAATAAATAAATAAATAATAGCCATTGCAAAAAATAGGATTTGATAGCTCTGATAAAAATCTAAGCAGCTGAAGGCACGTTTGCAAAAAAGATCAGAACGATGAGTGGTGTTTAAAAATGTATTTAAACGATATATAGTAACAAACAGTGACTGGCTGGACACAGGGTGTGAGTAAAATGCAGTGAAAACAACACAGAAGGAGTTATTTACCAAAGATATGCATGGGCATTCTGGGTATGCAAAGCAACACTGACCATTGCTTCACTTTATTTATTGTTACATAAGCCTGCAGGCACAGCTCAAAAGTGCACAGCACCCCCTACGTGCCAGCGCAGTCCTAGTAAATAACCCCCACAGGGTGCTAAATGACTTGCCGCCTGTACTGGTGCATTCTGGGAGGAATTACTTCTTAGAATGAGTTTTTAATGTTAAGGAACCAAACATGTCACTGAACTCATTTCCCATTCTTCACTTCTGTCTGTCTTTTCCCCTCCTCGTGTGATCTGATTTTCACTCACCCTTCCTTCCTCCGCTGTTCTCTCTGGTGTCTCTCTTCTCATTTCTCTCCCGTGGTGTGGGTCTCTCACTCACTGTCTCCCCCTTCTGGCCGAAATCATCAGCTTTCTTCCTCCTATTCTCTAAAAGCTTTCTGGGACATTTATACAATCTTTTTCCCACCTTGTCCTTTCTGATATCCCTCATCCTCCTCTTCCACCTTCTCTGTCTCCCCTCCTTCATCTGCATCATGTGCTCCTGGATCTCCCTTACCTTCCCCTTCAGTCTGGGGTCTCTCCTCACTCACTCTCCTCTTTCATTTTCTGACTTGTATCTCATCCTTCCTCCTTCCCCTACCCTCTCCATAATTTCACTTCTTCACGCTGTGTTCTCGTACTGTGCTCCCTAATCTTTCTCACGCCGCTTCGGCTGTCTCATCTCACCTCTTTGTCCCTCTGTGATCTTGCCTCTTTCTCATCCTGCTCTTTTCCCTGTGATCTGGGTCCATGCTATACGCGATCCTGAAAAAGTGAGCCGCCTCCTTCATCAATGCGTGTTCTATGAAAAAGAACCATTCGAACATCTACGAGCGGATCCCTGACTTAAACCTAGCCCTCTATTCCATTAACAAAACTAAGCTAGGACACAACAAGGGCATCCCACTGGAATATGGGATTCTCAGCTTAAGATGTAACTGAAATACTAGAGAAGGACTAACAGTTGTTTTAAAGAAATTGTTTGTGACCAAAAGTTTCAAGGATTTGAAGCTCCTGGATTCGAATCACTTCTGGTCTTCCACATCCCAACCTTCACATGCTCATTCGTATTGATACCCAGACCTCTAAAAGGAGCATGCTCGGATGCCTTCTTTGGAGCCACCTCTAAAATCACAGTAAACCACAATAATCTCAGACGCCAAACACCTTTCAAGACAATCAAACACTGTGCCAACCTCCTACCACAACCCCCAATCCCAATGCCACAGACCAATGTAACAGCATCAGCTGCTCTTTCTGCAAACAAAATATAGACAATCTGACAAACCAACAGCACCAACTCTACCTCCCTCTCACCGCTTATTTCACCAGGCATGAATTCACAATTACCTTCTTACTCACAGACCTCACGGACGTCATCAACTCCGTCATAGCCAACTCCTATGAAGATCATGCCCTGTACTTGTTCTTCATCACAGTCCATTAAGGAGAAGCTTGCTCTTTCCTGCTCAATGTCATCAACGCATCCCTTGCCTAAGGCATCTTGCAGAAGCCCTCAACACTGTCCTGATACCCTCTCTCCTTATCTAGCTCACCTTAGACCATGATGACCTTGACGACTGTCCACCCATCACCCATCAAAACCATTGAGGAAACAGTCTTCACATGACTGCAAGAACACATGAATATCTCCATTATAACTGCCAATCAGGTTTCAGAGCATGCTGCAGCAAGGATACAGCTATCATGCAAGTTGTAGATTACCCATCATAAACACAGACAAGCATGATCTAAGCATCCCGATTCTTTTGGGCCTTGCTTCCTTTCACACAATTGACTAAACTACACTCATGTTTACTATGACACCTCAACTGGATTTGGTTGCTATCTCATTCAGGCGTTCTCATCCTACCAACCCAACCACCAGCAGGTCCAGGTATTACTCTGTATAGAATACCTGTCAATTGAATACTCCCTACAGAATACTTGTCCATTGAGTACTCGCTACAGAATACCTGTCCATTGAGTACTCCCTACAGGATAAGTGCACATTAATTAATCTGGACACAATACCTGTTTATTGAGTATTTCCCACAGAATACCTAAGGGCCGATTAGGATGGCGGACAGACTTGCGTCCGTCCGCCACCCCTGAGTAGGAGGGGCCGTCCGCATGGGCAGCGGCGGTCCCTCCATGGCAATTAGGATGTGACCGCCACCCTGGCGGTCACATCCTGTATGTTTTACATTGCAGCGGGTGCTGCTTCAAGCAGCACCCGCCGCAATGTAAAAAACGAAAGCAGTGCATTTGCATGCACAAAGCGGCAGGCACCGCGCGGTGCCTGCCGCTTCGTGCACGCAAAGGCAGGGGGTACCATAGGTACCCCCATGTGCACCCCCCACGCAACCTTCACCCAGGGGGCCCGCAACGGGCCCCCAAAGTGAATGTCCGTATGCTTTTCCACGGCGGCAAAGCCGCCGCGGAAAAGCATTACTTTCCCTACATCCTAATATGGCTGGCGGTGTCTGATAGACACCGCCAGCCATGTTAGTGCTTTTCCGCCGTAGTCGCCTTCCGACCGCGGCGGAAAAGCGGCGGACAGATTGTGAGACCCACCAGCCATCCTAATTTGGCGGTGGGTCTTTCAGGCCTCCTCGGCGGATTTCCCGCATACTCCGGGCCGGCGGTGGCTTCCGCCGGCCCGGAGTATGTGGAAAATCCGCCATCATAATTACCCCCCTGTCTTTGATTACTCTTAATAGAATACCTGTCCATTGAGTACCTGTTAGACCTGTCAGCCCGAGGGTGGTCTTTCCCTATTTTTTCCGCCCTTGCCTCATTTTTCCCACCTTCTTTTTGTTGGCCCTTAGGTCTCCGGGCACCATTTCATGGCTAATCCATGTTAGGGTGCAGGTGCTCTCTACTCCAAACATGGCTGCCACTGGCCCCTGCTACTGCAGCGTGGTCTTTTAGTGTAGCAGCCTAGTTGCCAGGAGCTGGCTGGGACCCCATACATTGTTGCAATGCCAGCCTGCCATCGCCTGCCCATAGGTAGAGTGGCAAAACACACAAGATGATGGACGGAATGTTGCACAATGGCAAAACATTCACCCCCAGTCACAGAGCTGGGTTTAATCCATCGTTTTTTTTTGTTGGTTTTTTTTGATAGCCAGAAACCGGTCCTTGGATGCTTGATTCCGATCTGGGAAAGACATGGCTTGGTAGTTCGGACTGGACTGTTCCCATGAGGCACAGGGTCAGAGCTGATTTGCATATAGCCAGTGTCTAACCCAGGGTGGTGTGGAGTGCAAAAAAATGATGGATTTAGGCCCAGATCCTTGTACTGGGGTGAATGTATGACATTGTTCTACATTCTGTCCATCAACTGTGTTTTTTGCATAGGTAGAGTGGGGAAGTTCCTGGAACCTTCCAGAAGAAAGGCGGAGCTTATTTTTGCCACCTTAGAGAGTGGTCACCTGACCTGGGCATACTTAACCCCTTCCACGCTCATGACGAGCTGGGCTCGTCATGAAGTAGCCTGCTGCTACACTGATGACGAGCCCAGCTCGTCATGAAGGTATGAGGATCCCGGAATCCCAGCACAGCAGGGGAATTCCCATAGCATTCAAGTGGTTAAGTAAGGGAGGGAACTTTTTTTAGTCAGTTGGGGCATCACTGACCTGGGGAACCCACGCAGGAGATTTAGGCAGTAGGGCCTAGTCAGGGACTTATGCCACTGGGAGTGACAGGACTTAGGTGCTGCTTCTTAAGTTGAGTGAGGTATCCTAGACTAGCCACTGATCTGGCCCGGCGATAGGGGAACCCAGGGACCATCTTCAGTGACCTGAGAAACTTGCCAAGCCTCCAACTCAAGACCCCCCCCCTCTTCAAGAAATCACCTCATAAGGGCGCAGAACCAACCAAGCACCGAGAAGCCTACTTGCTGGTGTTACCCGGGCAGCTGGGGGATCGACCAGGAACTGTGTTGTGCCACTTCTGTGCCCCTCTGCCTCCATCTGGGCCGCACTGTCCTGCCTTGCTCCCCTGCCTAACTGCCTGTCAGGCGCTCCCTCTATCTAGCGCTGGGACACCGACTGCCTGAACTGCTGTACCCCACGCTAGCTTCCTGAACTGACTGAACTGCCTGCAGCGCTGTGGTAATTGCCCCAGAGAAGCGCTGCCATTTGCGCCCTGCTGACTGGCCCACAAGCGCCGTAAAATCCCCGGCGCTAGGCCCCTTGGAAGAGCGCTGTGTCGCCCCCTCAAGCGCTCACCTGCCTCGACCCGTTAAGCGCTGTGCTTTGCCCCCGGGCGGCCCCCAGTGCCAGGAGAGGGCCGCTGTTACGTCCTGAGGAGTGGGGGAGAGAAGGCGCCGTTTTCCGGCGTAGCCAGGGACCGCTATCACCGCCGCAGCCCGGCCAGAGAGTGAGGGATTCCCGTGGCGGCCTCCGGAGCCTGAGGTAGGCCGCACCGTCTGAGAGAAGGTCGTGCCAGGCCCTGAAGCTGTGATCCTGCCTCAAAAGACAGGGTGCTGCCCGGCCGCGTCATCGGCCACTCCCCCGCCATCAGTGGCCCGTGATTGGCGGAGAGGCTGCCTCGCCTCGCGGGCCGCACTGTCATTGGCGGGCGCGCCCCTCCTCCGCCTACAGCGAGTGGTCCGCGGGCCCGGGGAAGGCAGAGAGAAGCCCGGGCCTGCCCTGCTGCCGCCGCGAACGCTGTTGGTCCCCGACTGGTTCCGAGGCCCGGTCCTCCGAGCAGCGAGGAGACCACGGGAGGGCCGCCCCCTCCCCCGCCAGCCTCGGGAACCAGCGCAAGGGGCCCAGAGGAGGCCCAAAGAGAGCAGGTAAAGCCCGGGGGAGGGCGGAGGATCCTGGTAGGTTCGGGCCCACCCCCCCGAGTGAGCAGGAGGCCCCGGAACCGCCCCTCCCCTCGAGGAAGCTGTTGTTAGGCCCGGGGGCCTTCATTAACTGCCGCAAAAGACCGTGAATTGGGGACTGGGCCCCGTTGGCCCTAATCTAGCCAAGGAAGGCCCCGAACTGGGCTAGGGGTCTGTTACTGCATCAGAAAGTACTGTTCATGTTGCCTGGTGCCTGAGTTAATTGCTGAGTCATAAAGTACCTTTGCTTGGGGGCAGTACCTATTCTTGATGAGGAGCACATCGTCCCTGAATGCCTACAGTAATATAGGAAAATGTTTTATGCCTGCTAATGGAACTGTGGATTGAATGCCTTGTACTGAATTCCTTGCAGGGGCGGTCTTCCTAGAGTATTTATGGGGATGTGCTATAATGCTGATTGATTTACCCCTTTGCTACTTCATTGAAATGGTTATTCTGGAGGAAGGAATTTAATGAAATAGTTACCTTTAATAAACTGTTTATTCTGATCGGATGAAATGCACATTTTTTAACCACCTGAAATGGTGGTTCATGATGAATAAAAGTATCCCCCTTACTTGGTGGAAAGGTTATTGCGACAGGCTATGTTATTCACTGAATTGTTATCTTTGCTCACATGATGAAAATGTTTTAGTGGGATATGCTAGGAAATGTTGATGAATTGATTACCCTGATCTGAATCCTATATAAAAGCTATTGATTTTAATCAAAAGTACTGGTGTGGTCTCCATTATTGCGCCCACTTATTGTCTCAGTGGATGAGTGTGTTGTGTAGCTACTTTACACGTAAGCCCCTGGTTGCCTACCTGCTCGAGCCAAGCTACCCCCCGGGGAACTGGAGGTCCCAGTTCTTACAGTACCCCCACAGAATACCTGTACATTAATTAATCTGGACACAATACCTGTTTAATCCCACAGAATACCTAGCCCCTGATTACTCTGTATAAAATACCTGTCCATTGAACACACCCGTATAACCAGAGGGAGAAAGGAGGTACTAAAGAACAGGTCGTCCTCCTACGGAAACATATGGAAAAAATGAGCCCATGATCTGGGTTCAGGGACCTGCCTCGTGTGGTGGCTAACTACAAAATAAAGTATAAGTGTAGCCGGAAAAGAAAGAAAAATGTCTTTCTTTAGTCCCCTCACTCACCGGAGTTTCCTCACGGTGACATGCTTCATCATCGGGGTCCTCCCAGTTCTCTACGAAAAGGGGCGTGCTGCGACTTGCGAATTACGTAGGAGCACTGTAATTGTGAAGGACTATATGTGGTGCAGAAAAAAGTGGAGTGGGTGAATGTGTGAGTTAAAAATACCGTGCTAGTGGGCCTCAATGTTTTATTTTGCTCCTAGGTTGGTATGTTAAAAATGGGGTTATACTGTACACCGACCAATAATGTAGGTAGGTTCAGTATGTGGTCAACATGTTTCACGCTACCCCCAGCGTTTCGTCAGGACCATACAGGGACCAGCCCTGTATTATGCCACTCCTTGAAACCTAAATTAGGGTTGACGTAGTTTTAGTGAAAAAAAGTATTTACAGTGAATAGCGCTGATCTACTAAGATACATGCGTGGTTCAGAATACATACGCGCAACCTTTAGGGCGAATGTATTGCTCACTCGAGAACATTTGTTGGTGCCTAATAGCACGTCATGGTCTCTGAGGGGGGCGGTATCGCCGTGGCATCTTAGAGTGCCCACTCTAAGATGCGGTCCGAGGGGCAGCAGCTAGGTAACACTGCGCGGCGTTGCTGATTAGGAACATTGCTTCCACCACGGCGATACCGCCCCCCTCAAAGACCATGACGTGCTATTAGGCACCAACAAATGTTCTCGAGTGAGCAATACATTCGCCCTAAAGGTTGCGCGTATGTATTCTGAACCGCGCATGTATCTTAGTAGATCAGCGCTATTCACTGTAAATACTTTTTTTCACTAAAACTACCTCAACCCTAATTTAGGTTTCAAGGAGTGGCATAATACAGGGCTGGTCCCTGTATGGTCCTGACGAAACGCTGGGGGTAGCGTGAAACATGTTGACCACATACTGAACCTACCTACATTATTGGTCGGTGTACAGTATAACCCCATTTTTAACATACCAACCTAGGAGCAAAATAAAACATTGAGGCCCAATAGCACGGTATTTTTAACTCACACATTCACCCACTCAACCTTTTATCTGCACCACACATAGTCCTTCACAATTACAGTGCTCCTACGTAATTCGCAAGTCGCAGCACGCCCCTTTTCGTAGAGAACTGGGAGGACCCCGATGATGAAGCATGTCACCGTGAGGAAACTCCGGTGAGTGAGGGGACTAAAGAAAGACATTTTTCTTTCTTTTCCGGCTACACTTATACTTTATTTTGTAGTTAGCCACCACACGAGGCAGGTCCCTGAACCCAGATCATGGGCTCATTTTTTCCATTGAACACACCCTACAGAATACTTGTCAATTGAGTACTCGCTACAGAATACCTGTCCATTGAGTACTCCCTACAGAATACCTGCACATTAATTAATCTGGACACAATACCTGTTTATTGAGTACTTTCCACAGGATACCTAGCCTCTGATTACTGTTAATAGAATACCTGTCCATTGAGTACTCCGTACAGAATACCTGATCATTTATACTCCCTACAGAATACCTGTGCATTGAGTACACCCCATAGAATACCTGTGGATTGAGTACTCCCTACAGAATACCTGTCCATTGAGTACTCCCTACAGAATACCTGTCCATTGAGTACTCCCTACAGAAGACCTGTACATTAATTAATCTGGACACAATACCTGTTTATTCCCACAGAATACCTAGCCCCTGATTACTTTGTATAGCATACCTGTCCATTGAATACTCCCTACAGAATACTTGTCCACTGAGCACTCGCTACAGAATACCTGTCCATTGAGTACTCCCTACAGAATACCTGCACATTAATTAATCTGGACACAATACCTGTTTATTGAGTACTTCCCACAGAATACCTAGCCTCTGATTACTCTTAATAGAATACCTGTCCATTGAGGACTGCAAACAGAATATCTGTCCACTAACTACTCTGAACAGAGTATCTGCTCTCTCGTACTTTCCCAATTTTTTCTGCTTCTCTCTCGACCTTGGGGCGGCAGATTCTGCTGTACAAATATCCAACCTTCCACAGCACTTCCCAGGTGGCACACTTGCTTTCTCTAGATTGCATTCGCTCTTTTAACTTTTACTCTTCTCCGGGTGATAAGACGTAAACGTCAAAAGGTGCCAGGGAGGGGAGGAGCCTAGCTCGCGTCCGAGATGGCCGCGTTTTAGCTCGGCTCCGTTCGCCTGCCTGTTTTCATCATATATCCTGCTGTTATCCTGCCCCGGGAAGTCTTCTTTGCTCTACTGTGGCGTTCGGATACCTTGCAGGCACTCACCTTTTGCTCTGGTTGTCCTGGGTGCCGTGGTTCCTGAACGGCGCTCCCGCTCGCTTTGGGGCCTCCGGAGCGGGCTGGCCTGGATCTTCTCGGCGGAGCCCGGACGGGGCGGAGCACGATGATCGGCCCTTGATGGCGCAGTGGTCACGGTTGTGGAGGCCGTTGTGCGATTGGGCTGGCTGTGACTTACCGGCCGATTCCGGCGGACCGGTGGCCCCTGGTGGAGGCGCTACCTTCTGTAGACGGGGCTGACCGTACATTTGGCTTGCTCCCCTTTGTTCTCCGGTCCGGCCATTTTGATTCCCTCCGCCCGGACTCGGAGAACGGGGCCAGCGGCACTGGGGAGCCGGCGATCCTCCTTCTTCTGGTGGCCCCCCCTTTCCTGCTCTGGAGCGGCCCTGCTGCCGGTCGGCTGGTCTTCATTTGCCTTGCATCGGCCCGGACGGGGGCTGGCAGATGCCGCGGCCTCGTCGGGCTCCCAAGATGGCGGCCGACCCTGAATGTCTTTGCCGGGCCTGGACGAGCGCTGGAGGCCCGCCGCATGGCCCGGGTGCCGGATACTGTAAAGGTTTTCCTACACTTAGGTGCATCCTGGACGCCCTACACTCCTGGGGAGCTTCCGTGGCCGCACCCGTTGTCATCCTGGAGGTGGACCCTCTCTCCGGGCCGTTCGAGCCCCCTAAACTGGGTGCGGCTTCGCCGTTGCCGGGTGCGGCTGGTCCTATCCTGGGAAGAGTGGGCCCGGCGACTGCCGCTTCCGTGGGTGTGCGGAGTTCTGCTGCCCTTCATCGTCCTGTGCTGTCTCCTGCGCCACCGTTCCGGGGGCCGGGTCCCGTTCGGACCGGACTCGATAGTTCTTTCTGCCTCCCTTCGCCTCGAATGGCTGACTCTGGCTCCTGTGCCGACCCCGCTGGGTCGGCTTTCCTCGAACTGTCCCTGGAACTGTGCCTGCATTGCTTGCGAGGTCCTTTGACTTTTCCGGATCATCCGGGTTCTACTCCACGTATCTTATCTGGACTGCCGTTCGATTTCTCCGTTCTTTGCCTTCTGTTCCTCGCGGTCTGGTTCTTCGTGAATCGGACAACTACAACTTTGGACAAACAAGGACAGGGCTGAGACGAACTTTCCTTTGTGTACGGTAGTCTTGTGATGATTGGATGATCGACGTATAACGATGTGATGATGTGTGAATTCGTGGTTCTCCTGGATTGTGTCCTTATATTTCTTCGACTTCCCGAGGGCTCTGTCTTCTTTCTCGGGCCGGTGGGTGGGTGCGGATGATCCTGTTTTTATGGCCCTCTCCCGTGAGTTTTCTTTTCTCTATTACCCCTTTCCCCCTCTCCTTTTTGTCCTATGTTTCCGTCTGGTCTTTGCTCTCCTATATTTCGGGTTCTATTTAGGGCGACAGGCACGCTGCTGGGGGGTAGGCCATAGCCTTCTGCAGGGGTGCAGGGTGGGCTTGTGGGGTGGGTGGGGGGGTCTGTCACTTTGGGGGGTCCTTTCCCCCCCTTTTTTTCCCCTTCTTTTGTTCTATGGCTCTTAACTCTTCTCTTTTTCGGGGCTCCCCCCTTGTCTTGTGCTCCCCTGGGGTGTTTTGGTTGCACTGGCCTTCCGGTCTTATTCTGATTACGGCTCACTACGTATTCCTGTCACTGATTCTAATGTGTGCTGTGTGCCGGCTATTGTTTTCCTGTTTCGTTCGCCAGGGGGCACGTGTTTGAGGAGGAATCCCTTCTTTTTCCTTTTTTCCCTTTTTTCCTCCCCTCCCTCTTTCGTGAGGGTTTCTTTCCTTTTATTGGGGTGTGTAACGTATTGCTTTATACATCGGGCTCTATTGGTGTCTGTGTGTTCAGTTGGGTTGTGGCTGTGGTGGGTGGGCGCCTGGCGACGAGCGCAATTGCCCCTCCTAGTGGTGCTTCCGTTGAGCTTGTTTTTACCGATATGTTTAGTCCTTGTCGGATTTATCCTGTACCCTTTCTGGTCGCCTGTTCGCGGCTCGCCACGGCTCCCCCTCCTTTTGGTATGACTCATTGCCCGTCATGATCCTGTATTTCCCGGTCCCATATTATAAAATCAACCTTCACATATCCTGTCCCTGCTGGTTGCTCTATGGCGTTTGGCCTATGTTTCCTGTATTCGTGTTGTCATCTCCTGTGGGTACTTCGTACTGTTAATTCTGCTTCGGATCTGTGGTGGCCAGCCCGCTGGGTTGTAGGCCCGTATTTGTGAGCTCGTTCTGTACAATAAAGGTTTAAAAAAAAAAAAAAAAGGTGCCAGGGAAGGGCTCCTGGGGCGCCCGTTTCCTGAGACGGACTCTTTACACAAAGTGCACATACCATGTAAATGTCCTTTGTGACTCGGCAATAGTTTTAAGTCTTGTTTTTTAGGTCTCGCCTTCCAATGCGCTTGCGCATTGCTGGTGAGAATTATAAAAAGTGGAAAAGAAAAGTCTACCAAAACGGCTGTGGATCCCATACAGTTCACGTGAGACAGGCACGTGCACGCCAGCCTCTTCACACACCACCATTTGTCTGTGCCTCAAGGCATCAAACTTCAAAGGCTGCCGCTCCCCCGCCCCCCGCATGCACATCGCGTACCACCATTTGTCTGTGCCTAGGCATCAGACTTCAAAGGCTGCAGCTTCCCCGCCACCCCACCACAGCAATGCCGAGAGCTTGTTATCCCATTCCCTCCGCAAGCACTCTTGAATACGTTTCCACTCAAATCTTTGCTTACCCATATCAATTCAGCTTTTTAAGGCTCTCAACATCTGTCACAAGGCTCCCTCCTACACTCACCATTTGGAATCACTACCTTCCTTTTATTTATTTATTTTATGCGTTTTTATATAGAACGGACTTTACCCAAAGGTGTCAGAGCGCTTATTGCTGCACGTCTCTTTCTCTTCGCTGTTGGCCGCTTCCCTCACACCCGTCTGGCATATCTCTCCATGTCCCCTCACACCCATCTGGCATTCCTCACTTCGTCCCCTTCTCATTTCCACTGTTTCCTCACCCGTTGCTGCCATTAGTCAATGCCCTCCTCCTCCCCTTCACCTCTTAACTCGCCAGCCACTGGGAGTTGGGATGGGAACAGCGTGACAGCGCTTCTCTTTGTCGGCAAAGCCAACCGTTTACCTTTAATGTGCTATTATTGCATGCACTCATTATTTCTGCATGTTTGTCTGTATATGCGCTAGGACACGTAATGTCATACCTGCTTTTTCCATTTATAGGGCGGACGAAAGGTATGGACCATGCAAATCAGCTCACACAAACGTAAAGTGTTTAAAACAAGTGCAAGCAGCTTGAAAGGGACGAGCAGCATCCCTATTCATGCAGTAGTTACAGGCGGTGCAAATCTACTCATACGCACATAACATGGAAAGCATCCAGGACAACTCGCTTCAAATGATGGAGCAGGGAAGCCCAATGGCTCAGAATCCAGCTCAGCGAGTTAAGAGCTCACTACTGAAATCAGTGTGCAACCTGCACATCTTGGGTTCATATGTATCCTCCCTACTCTTGCTCTGCCTTTCATCTCCCTCAAGCCTATAAAAGAAGTACCATTATTTTGGGCAACAGTGACTGCTACTACTAGTAGTGTTATGAGAGCAAGCACAACATGTATTATTATTGTTAATGATTAGGTGTGTAAACTGAACACCGGACATATTACACACTTGTCAGTTTTCCTTATCTTCATTTAAATATAAATTGACGCCAGTGATACGTGCTATTTTTATCGCTTTTATAAGGAATTCTGCTTCTATCTTTTGAATACACCCCCCCATGACCCACTGTTAGCAACATTCTTAGTAAGGGTGGGCGTAGTTCGCGAAGTAGCACTACGCGAAGCTACGCGAAGTTCACTTCGCACTACGCAAACTTCACGTAGCACTACGCGAGCTGCGTAGTAGCATGTTCGCACTGTGCAAGATGCATTTTCAATGATTGCACAGTGCGAACAAGCATCTGGCACTGTGCAATCATTGAAAACGGAATCTTGCACAGTGCGAGCTGTAGTTTTCTGCCGCTCGAGGAGATTTTTACTCGAGCGGCAGCTCTCTCAACGCGAACTGGTAGTTTCTCATCGCAGCGGTCGTGAGCATGCATGACCACTCGCAATGAGAAACCTGACCTTCCCACGTTGAGAGAGTCTCGCCGGGATGTCATTTTGCGTGCTCGGGGTCGCGAACATGACGTTGAAGACCGTGAACAAGCAAATAATGACCGCAGCACTACGCTACGCTGCGCTACGCATGTTCGCACTGTGCTACGTGCAGCTCGCGTAGTGCGAAGTTGCGCAAACTTCGCAAACTACGCGAGCGTAGCGTAGTGCTTCGCCCAGGGTTAATTCTTAGTGTGTCATTGGCCCCCAGGGCCCACCGTTAGCACCCTTCTTAGTGTCACATTGACCCACAGGACCCACTGTATGAGATTTGTTCCATTGTGTCTGCTCCATTTTTTATTTTTTAAATTTTATATGGCGCAATCTATCTATCGCCCTCACTCTATCTATCTATCTATCTATCTATCTATCTATCTATCTATCTATCTATCTATCTATCTATCTATCTATCTATCTATCTATCTAGCTAGCTATCTATCGATCTATCTATCGATCTATCTATCGCCCTCACTCTATCTATCTATCTACCGCCCTCACTCTATCTATCTATCTATCTATCTATCTATCTATCTATCTATCTATGTATCTTTCTATCTATCTATCTATCGCCCTCACTCTATCGCCCTCCCTCACTCTATCTATGGCCCTCCCTCTATCTATCCATCGCCCTCCCTCATCACCCTCCCTCCCTCTATCTATTGCCCTCCCTCCCTTTATCTATTGCCCTCCCTCTATCTATCTATCGCCCTCCCTCTATCTATCTATCGCACTCACTCTATCTATCGCATCACCACAGCATCACTCAGCACCACCACAGCATCACTCAGCACCACCACAGCATCACAATGCGCTACCACAGCATCACTGAACGCCACAGCATCACTTGTCGACACCACAAATATTACTCAGCGCCACCACAGCATCAATGTGTGCAACCATTCAACAAAAACTGGTTAATGTAATATGTTCTCTCAAAGTTTCAAGCTTTATTACAAATGTCACAAAAAGATGTTAATATTTTTTTACTTCTGTTCTTGGATTTTCGTCACAATAAAATAGACTGAACATAATCTTCAGAAAAGTTATTTACAAAAGTTTAAGCTATTGCCATTATAAATTACAATATATTTTATTTAAGTTAATTATTAAAAAAAATAAAAGCCATTGTTATTTGTAATATCAATACATCTAAGTCACGTAAATACAACAGATATTACATTACAAATGCTATAGGTGTCACATTTGCGAAAGCTACAACTATTGGCATTGTAAATGATAAAGCTATTAATTAAAGCTATTTTCAAAAACAACACATAAATACAAAATTTGTCATTTACAATACCAATAGCTCAAATTTTCCTAATGCGAGACCTATTGCATTGCAAATGCTTGTTTAAATGTAGGATGAGGTCCGGGCATAGGGATAGTGCACAGTTTGCAGAGCCCCAGCATGATGCCGGGGCCTTTTTAATGTGTAGGAAGCAATTTCCTTGGAGTGAAAGTAATAACTGGTGTCACTGCCAAGCATGTGGGCACCAAGACATATTTCTGACAGCTGAGAATCATCACGAGGGGGTGCACAAGCAGGCAGCCCACCACATGCTAGCGCCGTCTGGGGTGCTGCTATCTGCACAGTCTGGCTGGCCAAGCAGGGAGAAACAAGCACTGGCAAAGCCAACAACAGCTCTTGCGTTGGCCACCAGCCTTTTGGCTTTACCAATGCTTGTATTGTTTTGTCATTGTTTTTGTAAAGCTTTATTGTTAGAGGGAACTACCAGGCCCTCTCCAGTATCAAAAAAAGAAATGCCTAGAATTAAATATTTTTGTTTTTATGCAATAGCCTCCAGCGTAAAAGGAACCGCTTTGTGTGCAGATGTGCTCTTTGTGAAATAGGGGAATGCTGTCACTCACACTGAAATTAACCACTGGGAAAGGGGGGGGGGGGGTGACCAATTGCCCCTCACGCTATGTTGAAATGGGTAAAATTAAAATGTGAATGGCAATAACAATCCAATAGATGATGAGAGCAGGCGGAAAAGTCCTTAAAAGTATATTCATCATTTTAGTAAAATCAAAAGGTCCTGACTAACACACGACCTAAAAAAGCCAAGTATCAGCAAAGTCAATAGGACTACCCTTCGCCTGCTGATGTGATGATTATTTTTATTGCAAGAATATATCACAGCCATAAGCAAGCATTGGCAAAGCCAATGGGTCTTGCCTTTGGGAGTGGTGAGTTTGCCAATCTTTTTTGGTAATGCTGCACAGCATCTGCAAGATGAAAAAAGATTTAAAAAAAGGTTTGATGAAGCGGATGCAGCAGGCATGTCATTTTATAGGCAGAAAGATGCTTCACACATTCTTTTTACCAATTCAAGATGAATGGGTAAATAACAAAAATGTAATAGAAGCAGTGCAAAAGTGGATTTTTTTAAGACAGGGATGGTTGTCCCATCCAAAATATAATAGAAAATATAATATTATAAAATAAAAACAGAGGGCATGGGAGTGTTGGGAATAAGATGAGCAGGTGGAGGAAAGTAACAGGGAGTGGGCAGGTGGCGCTTGATTTCGTCCCTGCCATTGTCCAAACCCTATTTACTGCATTCTTCCACAAGTGCTTGATTTCTGTAAACAGGCCTTTAAATTTTGTTATTATCTTGTCACATTTGCTGTGCATTCAAAGGCAGAGGTCAAATTTCAGGCTCTGTCTTCCAATGAGCTTGGTGTTTGCTTTTCTTTCTCTGACTTCAAGGTGAGAGGATTTACGTGACAATCATGCTGGCTATAGGAGATGTGCCTGAGGAAGGCTGTACGATGTTATTTTTTTTTCTAGCACACAACAATATTTAAATGTCTGTAAATGAACTGTGCAGATATTTCAGAATATATTGGACTTATAAAAGCACGAATGAAGCAATTGTTTTGGTAATTCTGAAGTGTGCTGGAAATAAATATTTTATTGCGATTAAAGCAAATCAATACACTAGGTAAGGACTTTTCCATACGTTTTTGCTTGTGTGTTCTATACTTGTAACAGTAAAGCTGTAAGTTTGTGCAAATGGAATGGTAACTTTAATTGAAGGTGTGTTGTCTGTAATGGCAGTACGCTACCACACCATGCATGCTGCACTTTACCCCAGTCCACTCTACACTACACCACTCTACACCACTACAGTCTACCCTGCACCACTCCACTCTATGTCACTTCACTCTACACCTCTCTATTCTACACCACTCTACTCTATGCAAATGCACTCTGCCTCACTCTACTCTACTACGCCCCACTCCACTCTACTCTTACCCACTCTACGCTGGACCACTCCACTCTGGACCACTCCACTCTAGACCACTCTACTCTATGCCACTCTACTGTGCATAACTGCACTTTATGCCACTGCACTCTACGAAAATACACTCTACTCTGTATCACTTCATTCTACTCCAGTGCACTCTATGCCAGTCCACTCTACGCCACTCTAATCTACTCTGCACTCTACTCTACACCACTGTACTCTACCGTGCATTACTCCACTCTACTCTGTACCATTGTACTCTATGCTAATGCAATCTAAACTGCTTTACTCATAACCAATGCACTATGTGCCAATCTATTGTGCACCATTACACTCTATGCCACAATGTTCTACTATGCAACACTTTACACCACTGCACTATACCATGTAGCACTCTATGTAACTGCACTCTAAACCACTCTATTATACTTTGTACCACTGGACTCTACGCCACAGCTCTCTATGTCATTCTGTTCTTCACCACTCTACATCACTGAACTCCATGTCAATGCATTCAACTCCACTCTAATATACACCATTGAACTTTGCAACAGTCTACTCTCTGCCACTGAACTCTTTGCTACTCTAGACCACAGCACTCTACTCTGCATCTCTCTACACCACTCTACCCTCTACCTTGCACCACTCCACTCTACCCTGTACCACTCCATTCTACCCCAGTGCACTCTACACCACTTTACTCAAACCCAAATGAACTCAACTCCACTCTACTCTGCAACACTGCACTCCTAACCACTGAACTCTTTGCCACTCTTCTGTGCACCACTGAACTCCATGCCACTGCACTCTATTCTAAGCCACTCTACTCCACTCCACTGCATTCTAGGCCAATGCACTGTATGGCACTACACTCTACGCCACTCTACTTTGCATCACTCCACCATATGCCACTGCACTCTACGCCGATACACTCAACACCACTCTGATCTACTCTACGACACCACACTCTATGCCACTGCACTTTACGCCAATGCACTCCACTCTGAAACAATCTACTCTACGCCACTGCCCTCTACTCCACTCTGTGCCATTCCATTCTATGCAACTCCACTCTACACCAATCCAATCTACCCTGTACGAATCCACTCCACAACACTGTGTTTTACGCTGCTGCACTCTATGCCACTGCACTCAGTGCCAATGCACTCTACACCACTTTACTCAAAACAAATACACTCTACACCACTGTCCCCCATGGCAATCTACTCTGTACCACTGCACTTTAAGCTACTATAGTATACACTGCAACACTCTACTCTATGGCACTGCACTTTACACCATTGCACTCTGTACCACTGTACACCACTGCCCTCTACATCAATGCACTCTGCACCACTCTACTCTGTAAGACTGAACTCTCCACCATTGAACACTACTCTGCACCACTGCATTCTATGCCACTGCATGCTACGCCACCCTACACCATTGTGCTCTATGTCACTGCACTATATGTCACTCTATTCTACTTTGCACTGCTGTACTCTATGCCACTGCTCTCTGCACCACCCCATTGTGCAACACTCTACTCCGCTACACTCTACTCCGTTCCACTGTACTTTAAACCACTGCTCTCGGCACCCATCACTCCATTGTGCACCTCTCTACTCTGCACCACTCTACTCTGCGAGGCTCTGCTCTGTGCCACTGCAGCACTCAACTCTATGCCACTCTACTGCACTCTGCACCAATGCACTTTACACCACTACACTCTGCATCACTCCAAGCCACTCTAATCTTTTCTGTACCACTCTACTCTGCGCTACTGCACTCTATGCTACTCTACTCTACACCTCTGCACTCTATACTTCACCACTACACTCTACCCTGCACCACGCGATTTTACTATACTCTGATACAATCTACACTGCCACCACTGCACTCTACACCACTGCAATCTACTCTGCACCACTCTGCACCACTGCACTCTATGCCGCTCTATTCTATGCTAATGCACTCTACACCACTTTACTCAAAACCAATGCTCTCTAAACCACTGCACTCTACGCCAATCTACTCTGCACCACTGTACTTTATTCCACTTGACTCTAGGCCAATCTACAACACTTCACTCTACGATACTCCACTCGATGATGCTCTTCTCCATTAAACTCTATGCCACTCTATAACACTACTCCACTCTATGGCACTCTTAGCAACGCCCTCTGTGCCTCTCCATGCCACTTTACTTCACTTTATTCTGTGAAACATTACTCCACTCTACTCTATACCACTCCACTCTACACCACTCAACTCACAACACTCTGTGCCACTCCACTCTACGACAATCTAATCTACTCTACAGTGCTCTACCCTACTCTACATTACTGTACAACACTCTACCCCACTCCACTCAACATGCTCTATGCCACTCCACCACACTCTGCTCTACACCACTCCACAGCACTCTATGCCACTCCACTCACAACACTCTACTTGACTCTATGCCACTCACGGCACTCTACTCCACTAAATGACACTCTACTCCCTCCACAACATTCTACACCACTCCACGCCACTGCATGGCACTCCACGTCAATCAACTCCATGCCACTCAACTCCGTGCCACTCAAAAACACTTCACTCTATTCCACTTTATGGCTCCCCACGCCACTCTCCTTTACCCCACTAACCTTTAGCCATGCTGAACAGTAGCCACGCTGGTGTACAACATGGCTAAAACATATTGCCAATGCCAATACCTCTTGCATGGGTGAGCCCTATTGGATTTGCCAATGCTTGTTTTAAGCATATGTGATGAGGCAAAATGGTGCAATTCACAATGCAAGTGAGCCAGTTGCTGAAAGGGGCCATTTCCGAAGGCCGTATGCTGTGGTGAGTGGAACCAAAACGGGAATGACATTTGAACATAGCAGTAGGTGACAAAAGCTGAGCCAAACAAAGGGGCATATTACCAAGGACAGGCGATACATTATCGCCGCTTTTATCGGCAGGAAACTGCCGATAAAAGCGGCGATAATGGCCTTGATAATATGCTCTATGAATTCCAATCGAAGCCCATGTTAGATGTGAACACATCTAACATGGGCTTCGATTGGAATTCATAGTGCATATTATCAAGGCCATTATCGCCGCTTTATCGGCAGTTTCCTGCTGATAAAAGTGGCGATAACGTATCGCCTGTCCTTGATAATATGCCCCAAAATCCCCTATCTGTGCATGTATTTATATTTGAACTCAATTTTTTTATTGTATGAGGCTGGCGAAACATCTCTAGGACAGACATGGTTTAGCTTTCATATAAGCAATAGGAAAGACTGAATTATGTCTGTGGCAAACTGGAAATGATTAAATTGCATTCCACGTGGTACCCTGTGCCAAACGCTGGTTGAGAAGGCAAAGGGCTACATTTACAGAACCAGGATTTGTGAAATTCTATTATTTTAAAGCACACTTCTGCCACCGTAGTAAATGTAGGGTTGCGGAAAGGACTGGGGGTGTCTCAGCGTGGATCACCATACAGACGAACGTGTGCACATACACAGCTGAAGGACATTCACATGTATTTTGCAGGTAGTTTCCCCACAATGGAAACTTTGCATATATTCCCCTGTACAATGCAAAGGTAAATGCTTTTTTAATGGGTGTCGAAGGTAGAGGAACAGTTCCATGATTAATGGGGATGCAAGGAATATGGGCAGACGCGGCAGGCACAGGTAAGAGCTTTAGGGCAGGGGGGGAGTCGACAGACGACAGGATAGGTAAAATAAATAAATAGAACGACTTACCTTGCGCTCGCCTCATCGTAGAGTTGGTGATGCGGCGAGCGCAAAATGAGTGTTTTTTTTTATTTTTTAAATTTTATTTTAACTATCCTGTCGACTACCGCCCCGCCCGCCCCTGGTCGGCCGCGCCCCACTGCTCTTACCTGTGCCGGCCGCGCCTGGATAAGGGTCTCGCCACATAAAAAAATGTCACTGTGGAGAACAAATGCTAAGTCATATTTCTGAATGATTTATTCCGTGGATTGTCCACCTACTAGAAAATCTGCATGATTACATTTGGAGAAACAGTGTACAATTGGAAATCTACAACTATTCTGTTTCCAGCAGTACTTCTGGAGTTCATTTTGAATCCCAAAATGGGAAAAAGGATCCCCAAAGTTAGATCTCTGACTTTTAAACGTTGAATTCGAAAATCAGGCCCAAAGTCCAGACTCCTCGGATGTCACCCTACCCCCCGCAAACCCCCCTCCCTCCCCGAGATCCAATCCCTTACTTTTCAAATCGCCAATTATGGATAAAGTGCTTGAATAAGCACAAGGGCCTCGAGGGTGTGATGCTAATAAATGAACAAAATACATCGAGTCTCTCTCAGCCAAGTGGAGGTCTTGGCTTTAGCAGCACACTCGAGCTGCACGCCCCACCCTACCTCATCTGGATAGCGCACACACAAACATAAACATCTCTAAGCAATGCTATACTTTTAAAACAATATGTGCCGGGCCCAAAGTTCTGCTCAGAAGCCTGCGGCCAGGGCTACATATAGAAGTTGCTGAATACCATTCAGCATGACTCAGCAAGGGAGCTAGAGGTCTGCTTGTAGTACGTCATCCACATTAGAAACATAACTCACAGCAGGCACGGCAAGGCCTGTATTCCTACACCCATTTCTAGAATAACACAATTATTCTGTTTAAAGACCAAAATCAAAAAAGGAAAAAGATTTGGAGGGAAAGGACTCATCCACTCTTTTGTGGCTTGCTTCAACAGAAAGTCTCCACCTATGCAGTTTTGGAGACCTTTTCGTAATGAGTTTCATTCCTGATGGGGTCAATTCATCCTCTCATCCGTCCAAAGTCGGCACAGACATAGGCCGACTTGAACAATATTAAAACTTACAATTTGCAGTGCCTAGAGACAGTGCCTAATTTTAGCCGGTGTTTGTAGGTGTGGCCCACCGGCACAAATGTTTTGGGGACAGCCACTTATGTTTCCTCATCAGACTCTGAACTACTCTGAAAATAGTCACACTGGGAGGAAGCAAGGTGGATAAGACCCTACAAGAGTCAAATAAAGGGGAAAAGGAGTGTCTGATGGTCCATGGGGCTGAATCAAAACTATAACCCACACCAAGCACGGCAAGGTCTGTTTTCCTACACCCATTTCTGAAATAACACAATTATGCTTTTTAAAGACCACAATCAAAAAAGGAAAAGGATTTGGGTGGGAAGGCCTCACCCGCTCTTCTGTGGCATGCTTCATCATCGGCCAGTCTGACCCACCATGTTAAGATGATACTAACTTGGTGGCCTTAACCTAATCTCAGGCATTTTGGCACCGATACATTGAGATGATACTCACGACATAGGCTCCCGGTAGCATCCTCAAGTATTTTTTTTAATCCAGCCCAGTGTACCTAAGACTAAAAGAAATACCCGGGTCTACGCAGCAGATGTTGTAGACTGGTATGTGGACCCCGCTTATGACCAGTAAGCAATCTTTCTGATCTCTCTTCTCAATGAGGCGGGGAGCACCATGTTAGTATCACCTTAACATGTTGAATCGGACTGGTCGATGATGTAGCAAGCCACCAAAGAGTGGATGAGTCCTTTCCCTCCAAATCCTTTCCCCTTTTTGATGGTGGTCTTTACAAAGCATGTGTTATGCCAGAAATGGTTGCAGGGATACAGGCCTTGCCGTGCCTGCTGTGAGTTATGTTTCTAGTGTGGATGAAGTTCTGCAAGCAGACCTCTAGCTCCCTTGTGTAAATCATGTCGAATCAAAACTACGCAACTTGGCATTTGGCAACTGCAATGTTTGTAGCTGTGGCCGCAGGCTTCTGAGAAGAACTTTGGGCCCGGCACTTATTGGGGCATATTACCAAGAAGTAGCGATATTTATCGCTAAGCAGGGTTAGCGGCAATAATTTTATCGTCGCGCTTCGACGATTTTTATCGCTGAGATACATTGCTATTATCAAGGTTTATCTCAAAAGCTATAAAAATCGTGTGAAATGCATGAATATTCAGCGATATTCATGCATTAGCGACCAAATGCTCTTAGCCATGTTATCCACCTCCCATTGGATAACATGGCTAAGAACTGGTCAGAGCAGGTGTTAGTTTTAGGCGATAGCGGGAATTTTTCCATCGCTACGCCTGTGTTGGTAATAGGCGATAGCGATGTTAGCAACTGTTTTCAGTCGCTAACAGTTTGGCACGCCCACTTTGCATGTCATTAGCGATAAATATCGCTGACATGCAAAGCGGGCCCCAAACCGCTCGCTATCGCCTATAAGCTGTCGCTAACATCAGTTAGCGACAGCTTGGTAATATAGCGATACAATTATCGCCGCTTAGCGGCCGAAAACGGCCGCTAAACCGGCGATAATTCTATATCGCCACCCTTGGTAATATGCCCCATTGTTTTAAAACTGAAGCCTTGCCTAGAGATTCTTATGTTTGTGTGTGCGCTATCCGGATGAGGTAGGGGGAGTGCAGCTCGAGTGTGCTGCTAAAGCCAAGACCTCCACTTGGCTGAGAGAGACTTGATGTATTTTGTTCATTTATTAGCATCACACCCTCGAGACCCTTGTGCTTATTCAAGCAATTTATCCCTAATTGGCAATCCGGGGTCGACATTTGAAAAGTGAAGGCTTGGGATCTCTGGGGGGACATAATTAACATTAGAAACAATGAATTCCCTGCTCGGCGATAGATGGCTGGGAAGTCCTCCTAGGCTCAGATTTGTCTGGACTAAATGCCAATCGATCGTCACATTGTTACTGGGAAACAGTGATTGACGAGCAACCCATCAGTTTTTATCAATTGCAAGGGTCAGCATCCTCCACGCCCCAAACCTTTGTACTGGCATTCACTGCTAGCTGTACATTACGTATGAAAATGCTTTTCTGCACTATGTATGGTTTTATGGTGTGTTTTAAGTCCAAGTTTGTATGTATATTCTATAACAAGCATTGGCAAAGCCAATAGGTTTAGTCTATGCAGGAGCTATTGGCTTTTCCAATGTGTTTTAGCCATGTTGTACCTCAGCAAGGCTGCTGTTCAGCATCGCTAAAAGTTACTAGCATAGAGAAGAGTGGTGACGAGTCGAGCAGAGTGTCGTAGAGTTGAGTGGTGTGCCATGGAGTGCAGTGTCAGACAAAGAGTGTCGGGCATACAGTGTCAGGGCGTAGAGTGGAATAAAGTGTCAGAGTGCCATAGAATGTCATGGAGTCGAGTCGAGTCATAGAGTTGAGTGGAGTGGTGTAGAGTGGAGTGACATTGAGTGGAGTAGAGTCATAAAGTCGAGTGGCATAGAGTGAAGTAGAGTGGCCTAGAGTGAAGTGGTGTATAGTGGCATAGAGTGGAGCAGAGTGTTGTAGAGTGGAGTGGGGTGCAGTAGAGTGCAGAGGTGTGGGGTGTTGTAGAGTGGAGTAGAGTGGAGTAAAATAGAGTGCCAGAGCAGAGGGGTGTATTGTGGAGGAATGTAGAGCTGAGGGGCATAGAGTTGTTTAAAGTGTTGTAGAGAGGAGTAGAGTTGAGTGGAGTGCCATATAGTGGAGTGAAGTGGAGTGGTATATTGTAGAGTGAAGTAAAGTGTCGTCGAGTGGAGTAGAGGGGTGTAGAGTGGAGTAAAGTGGCATGGTTTGCAGTAGAGTGGAGTGCCTTAGTTTTAGAGTGTCGTAAATTGGAGTGTCGGAGTGTGGTCTAGTGTGAAGTGGTTAGAGTGTCACAAAGTGGAGTGGAGTGTGGTGGAGTTCTGTGCCATGTCGTGAAGTGTCATGTCGTAGAGTAGATGGTCATTGAGTGGAGTAGAGTGTTGTAGAGTGGAGTGGTGTAGAGTGGAATGGCTTAGCGTGAAGTATGTATGGTGTGGTAGATCGCTGCCATTACAGGCAACACATTTTCAATTGAAATACCAATTACATTTGCACATACAGTTTTACTGATAAAACTATACAGCGCAAAAACGATAATGTGTGGAAATGGCATCAGCTAGAGTACTGATTCCCTTTGATCGGATTAAAATATTTGTTTCCACCACACCAAAATGTGCTCATTAGTGCTTTTGTAATCCCAATATATTCTGAAATATTGCACAGTTTATTTACAGACATTTAAATTTTGTTGGATGCTAAAAAATAACCTTTTCTTTCCCAGTACACAACAAGACTGTCACATAAATTCTCTCACTTTTAAGTCAGAGAAAAAAAAGAAAACACCAAGCTACCTTAGAAGACAGAGCCTGACATTTAACCTCTGTCTTTGAACGCATAGCAAATGTGACCAGATAAGAACCAAATTTAAAGGCCTGTTTACAGAAAGAAAGGACCCGTGGAAGAATATAAGGTGCAGGAACAAGGTTTGCTCCACTGGAGCGACAAAGACATGCTGGAGAGTCTAAAACAAATCAAATCAGCAAATAGAAAGCCAGAAAATGTGGGTTACAAACCTCAGAGCCAATGGTAAGCAATGGGTGGAATGCATTCCCAGGGAAGCTTTCAGAATGCCCACAAGATGTCTTTTCGCAGTCAGACAGCTGTGATGTCTGGTAGACTTCGATCTAAATATTCGTAGTAAAGAATGCGTCCCATTACTAAGTCAAACATTTAAGGATGAATGATATTGTTCTTAGCAACAGATTTGGAATCCCATGCATGTGTGTATGTGTTATTTGTATAGTACAACCCTAGTCAAAAGGCAGCAGAGATCTGTCTAGGGTCAAAGGCAAGCATAAAGTCAACGAGTGATAGGAGAAACGCTAGTTACAGGATTGTTACTGCATTCTTATGCATTGTTCCTTAAAGAGCTGCATCTTCAACTCTTTCATAAATTGTAGAAGCCTTCGGTGGTCCTAATGGATATGTTGTTCCACATACAGGGACACAAATGAAACAGGCATTGGAAATGCCAACAGTTCTGTCTTTAAAGGCATGTTGTATGGTAATGTGAAGCATTACAAGGAAATAGCATGGACATTGATATGTATTTCTGTGGAAGCAAATAACGGTCATATAATATTGGTGTAGGTTAAAAGATCTGGAGGCAGTTGCTCTGTCAAGGCGGACCTATAACTCCATGTAGGATAATGGCTGCCCTCCTCCCATCTGTCCTACTGCCAGTAAAAACAACAAATTATATAGTTATGCAAGAATCTTTAATAGCATTCCTATGTCATGTGAGTGCCCCTGAAAGTCCAAGCTTATGCAGATGGATAAATAAACAAAATGATCACAACTGTGTGGAGGGCAAGCATTTTATTTGTGGGAGTACACAACTTCTGTCCAATCAAAACATGTACTCCTGGCTCCCAACATGTGGGTGGAGCCAAAGCCCTCTCTAGTGATGCTCAGATAATTGTCTGGCAACAGCTGCTCTGTCAAGGCAAACCATATAGATTAGCTGGGCTTAAAGGCAGACCATAAAATGTATCCTGCTCTGTTTTTCTTTGAGGCACTACTTCATCTCTCAGCGCATGATCCTCTGACTGTGGGTGTGCAGAGAGCCACCATAGATAGTAAGTTTATCTGTGATATATGGACTTCTAAGGCTCCGGCCAGACGGACCAAATCTGCCCCTTGGTTCAATGGTGAACTCCGAGATCAAAAAGCAAAATGCAAAAATCACGAGAGAAAATGGAGGTTACACTACCATGAGGCAGACAGAATTGAGTACAAGAACAGGCTCAAAACTTACCACGCACTCATTCGAAAAACTAAAAAATCCTACCTCTGTACCAGAATCAAAGACGCTGACAACTCTATGAAGGAAATGTTTCTAGTTTACAGGGAACTCTCTGATCTCACTTCAATAGTCACCCCCACGACTGGATCAATTAAAACGTGCGACCTAATAGCCGAGTTCTTTGCTAGCAAAGTGGACAAAATTTACGCTAGTTTCCCAGACAGGGCCAGAGCAGGCGGGGAACAGGTAGACAACCACCTTCACATACAGGAGGATAAATGCCTCTTAGCATTTATAGTTCCGCCCAAAGAAACTCTATGTAGTATAGCTAACAGCATCAAATCTGGTTCACCCAGCGATCCTGCAACCCCATGAAGACTCTATGACAGTATCACCATTCTGGAGCCCCATATTAGCCACCTCCTGGCTCTCTCCTTTAGTACAGGACAAGTCCCCATCACATGGAAAAAAGCGACTGTCCTGCCTCTGAGGAAGAAACCCAACATCAGTATTGACATATTGGACAACCTCAGACCCATCTCCCTTCTTCCCTACTTCGCTAAAATTGCTGAGAAAGCTGTGAATACGCAGCTATCAGCATTTGTTGAAGTTAGTGGACTCCTCCACCCCTCTCAGTCGGGTTTTCGTGCCCATCACTCTACCGAGTCAGCCCTGCTGTCCTCAACAGAAGCCCTACGAGGATATGCTGACAAGGGCCAGACGGCGGCACTGATTCTCCTTGACCTCAGTGCCGCCTTCGACACTGTAGCCCACCACACACTGCTACAGTGCCTAAAAAATGGAGGAGTGAGAGGGAAAGCCTGGGACTGGTTGAAATCCTTCCTAACCGACCGAACCTTCCAGGTCGCCCAGGGACAGTTCAAGCCTAAGGAAATAGAACTTAATCAGGGAGTGCCACAGGGCTCCAGTCTCAGCCCCACTCTTTTCAATCTATATGTAGCCCCCGTAGGAGGAATTACAGAGACGTTTGGGGTTGAGATAGTGTCGTATGCGGACGACACGCAATTGACTGTAACCCTAACACAACCTGAGAAGCAAAGCGCCTCCAACTTTTCAGCTTGTATGCAGAAGGTAGCACTCTGGATGGAAGACAATTGCCTGCGTTTGAATGGCAATAAAACAGAGGTACTGATTATAGGAAAAACCCCATCAGTATGGACATCAGCGTGGTGGCCGGAAGAGCTGGGTGATCTGCCCACACCTAGCCATTTAGTAAAGAACCTAGGGGTCTGGCTAGACAAAAACCTCACGCTGTTCCACCAGACCAAACAGGTAGCAGGAACCTGTTTCGGGATACTACGAGTCCTCAGGAAAACGCTCAACCTTATGCCTGTATTGGTGCGCCAGACCATAGTCCACAGCCTAATAACATCTAGACTAGACTATGGGAACGTTCTGTATCTTGGAGCCAACGAAAAAAGTCTTTCCAGACTCCAACGAATACAAAACGCAGCGGCCCGTCTGATCCTACAACTACCCAGGAGAGCTTCATCTAAAAGAGCTCTGAAAACCCTCCACTGGCTCCCGACCAGGGAACGGGTGACTTTTAAGGCCTTATGCATAGGTCATCGCATTCTGCATGACAAAGGTCCCAGTCATCTCCGCGGTCTTCTGAAATGGTATGCACCCACCCGACAACTGAGATCAAGCGGGACGGGACAGGTGCATGTCCCGAGGGTCCAGACAGCCAAAATGGGCGGAAAATCCTTCAGAGTCCAAACGGCTAAGAAATGGAATCAACTGCCAGTAGAACTGCGTACCGAACCTTCAGAAACTAAATTTAGGAAAGACCTGAAAACAATACTCTTCCCCAACAACTAAAATCGAAAGAAGCATCAGCAACGAACATCTTCTATTAGCATTTACAGCGCGGGGACACACTTGCTAGTGTAACCAGGCGCTTTACAAAATTCTAATAAATAAATAAATATGCGGGGGTATTGGTCATGATGGTTTCGGTAAATTATGGTTTTATAGATTGTGTGGGGCAGCAAGAGGAGTAAATGGAGTTCCGTTATGAAGGGGGTGATGTGATCATATTTCTTCCGGCATAGATGAGCAACTGCGGCCCCTGTAGGTAAGAGCGGTGGGGCCGAGTGGGGGGAATTTCAACAGACGAGGGAAAAATAAATAAATAATTTCCCCTCATTGTCGTCTGTCAAAATCCCCCCCACCTCGGCCCCCCAACCACTCTTACCTGCAAGGGCCGCGGCTGTAAATGAGTAGTGCTGTTGGAAGTAGGATCCCATTAAGGGGAACCTATCTGGAGTCTGGTAGGCCATGAAGGACGTCTCAACCTCCAAAAATAGCAGATCTATCAAAATGTAAAGGAACAAGAAGTCTGCTAAATTCAGCATTTTTTCCCTTATTGCACATTGTACTGTGATTTTTAAATTATTGTTTTCAATGTATGTCATTTTAATTTTTAATATGTAAACATTAGTCTTGTATTTGTGCATTTTAATTGGCTAACTTTCATGTTTGAGATATTTGTTTAAAGGTACTGTAATCAAAACCTTATGTTTGTTGTAGTAGCTTGCATTTGACGTGACCTGCACTTCCTGCTCTATGTTAACATACTATATTGCTTATAACCTTATCTGCTCTAGAACCTGGAGTCTTTTGATTCAATGGAATCTTTTGTAATTTTGTTGTTTGGTCAGTCTGGGCTCCATGCATATGTCATGGTGGGGTGTTTCCTGGTGGACTTATAATGAAGAGTCAGTGACCATTCGATGGCTGTTGTCTCATCTTCTTTTTTGAGGTCTATTGTTGTGATGAGTGTTTACAGCCACCTTTCAACCAGCAAAACCCATGAACGTAGAGTTTGACTGCACCATCACTGTACACCATGCAACAGATACCTCAATGTTGTAAAATTCTGTTTCATTGGATTGACAACATGTCAATGAAGGACAACTTACTGGTATGCCGTTTATTTAGAGGGTGAGTGTTTAAGCAGAGCCTGCAGGCAGCGCACATGCACTGCTGTCCTAAGGGACCTTTCTTATCTAAAAAAAACCTTTAAAGGGGCATTATGCCTGTCCATTACTTACCATTCGTCGGCATCATTATCTCTCTTCTTTGCTGCCTTCTAATGCGGCAGCGTGTCCCAGGCGGCAGGCCTGTGCCACTTCCATTCCTTTTGTGGCGCATGGACGAAGTACAAATTGATTTCTCTCAATTAGTGTCCACCCGCTGCTTGTGCTGTAATTGATGTACTATTTCTTTATTTTTTTACAATTTTTTAATAGCCCGAGCTCAACTTGGACGAAGGTTTTAGAGCACTTTATATAAGCACAAGTTGCATTACACAAGGTCACATTAATTTTTTTAGCATGTGCTTTTAGGGACTGAATTCCGAAAGCTTTGTACTTGACAGCAATTGTGCAAACAACTCCTTGTGTGTGCATTTGTATGTCTTTCTCTCCACACAGCTCCACTCTACTCTACTCCACCCTTATCCACCCCACTCTAATCTACTCCAAAACACTCTAATCCACTCTAATCCACTCCTCTCCACTAAAATCCACTCTAATTCACTCCACTCTCATCTAATCTAATCTACTCTAATCCACTCCAATCCACTCCAGTCAACTCAACCTAATCCATTTAATCCACTTTAACTAAAATCGACTTCAATCCACTCCATTCCATTCCACTCAAATTCCAATCCAAGGCACATTAATGTACTCCAATCCACTCTACTCTATTCCATTCCAATTCACTCCAATTAATTCCACTCTAATCCACCCCAATCTAATCCACTTTACGCTAATCTACTCCAATTCACTGCAATCTATATTACTCCACTCCAATTCATTGTAAATGACAATGTCTTTTACCCATGTTTTATGGAGTGTATGTATGTGGTGTGTAGAGGAATTATGTGAGTTGGATTGGAATTGTTAGTTGTGGAATTGTGTGGAGTGGAATTGTGTGGAGTGGAGTTGTGTGGTGTGGAGTGGATTTATGTAGTGGAATTATAATTTATGGGGCATTGTGTGCAGTGGAAACTTGCAGATAGTAATTATGGGGTATTGAGTGTACTGGAATTATGGGGAGTGGGATTGTGTGTTATGGAGTGCAATTATGATATGGTGTTGAATTTTGTGGCATGATGTTGAATTTTGCAGTGTTATTTTATTGTGCCTGAGTTTACTAGGCCTCTAAACCAATTTGATCAAGGTTACAGAACACATTTACTGCCCATTGTTCACCGTGCAGTCCGAATGAAATGCCTGCTCTGTGGGCAAAACTTAACAAATGTGTATTTTTGCCACCTACGGTAGAAGGATGCAGAGTTGAGACCCTCTTACGTCAGAGGGTAAACATTTCTGCATTGTAACCTTAATGTTAAAGCAGCACTTTAAAGGGGGAGTTATGTCATGCATCTCCTGGTGGAAATTGATTCATCTCCTGTTCTCTCTTCAATAGGTATCTTAACTAGGTGTTTCAAAGACAGGCAAACCAGGCTTAACAACAGGTGCGGGATGGGCAACTGTCCATATGACAATCATACAATTCAATTTTAAACAGATGAAACGGGGTCCAGTAGAGGATTTGTGGGTCAACTATAATCTGAAATTGTTTTCAAAGTAAATAATCTTCAACGCGGTTCATTAAATTTTACCTATACACACGTAGAGGCAATTTGAGGTACTAAGGGGCAAGCATGAAGGATAAATATTCTTGCAATGCAATATATCACTACTTTAGAAACAAGTATGTACCGTAATACCCGTTGGTTAGCTTACAACATCTGACTTAGTCTGCACATCTCGATAATCAGCAAGGTAAATACAACAACAAGAAGAATAAGCTTTGGTCAGCAGTAAAAATCATCTATCTTTACAGCTTTCCTTGTTCAACAAGATTGCAGTGTTTTATATACAATAACAATAGGAGAGGTAGGGAGAATGAGGCAATCTCTTAGTCCCCGGTTAGTCATACAAAAACAAGAAAAGAGAGGTCAGATCAAACACTTGATCAGTCTAAGCGTAAACTACACAGACCACAATTCAAGGAGTCAACATAAGATTAGATTCTCACATCCGATTTGGGTGATAAAGAAAGCCCTCACACACTGACCTAGTCAGTGTCATGCTTCATCATCGGGCCCCACCGACAGAGGCCGAATGCCTCTGTGGTGTGCTACGACGCCAGAAAGACTGCGGAGCAGGTTTTTTGTGTGTGGAGGGCGTGCTCTTGTTTACAGTGAAATATTAAAAGTGCCTAAAGCAAGGGTATCGGAAAAAATATATTTAATAAATGATCCCTGAGGCACAAAAATAAGGAGTATTACGTGTCTGTATTTATATGCCAAGGTTCAAGGTTGGTGAAATACAGAATATACTCAGTTCATTCCAGTCAACATGTTTCAGCCATAAGGGTGGTATATTACCGTGGCATTCATCAGGACTATACCCCGGCGGTATGGGCTCTCTAATCACCCACCCTAACCTGGGGCGTGAAAGTGAAAAGTAAAGAGTGAAAAAAGTGCATAAAAATTGTGGAAGAGTAAAAATACTCAATTCCAAAAATACTCCGTAATTTTGGAGTGTAACTGCACCTGTAAAATAAGAAAAACACATAGACAGACAGAAGACAAACATAAACAATGTTAATATGAGCCTTCCTGGCTAGTCACAGTGCTCCATGAAGTGTGACTCAAGTGGTAAATCCCAAGGTAAACATAGATTTTATGCACCATCCAGATAGCCCCTAAGGATGATAGCAGATATCTCTGGGAAGTGATGTGCTAGAAAAGTGCTATTTACAAAAAAAACGATTAAAATGGGGGATTTAAAAACGCAATTGCGTGTACTCCTTATGAAGGGATCAATGGAGCTAAAAGGTCTGTGCCCCTTCAAGTAGGTATTAAAAGGTTCATGTCTCACTTTCAAAAGGGGCGCTACTCGCACCATGGGTCTCGGGAGGGGGTCGGAGCGACCTGGCACATCCTAAGGACAGACAAAAAATATATATACATATGGTACAAAGGCGACGCCCAAACAAGTACTTAGCTCTGGTGACAGAAGGCGTAGCAGCATGTGTGTCATCGTAACTCACGCCCTCAGTGCTTCCGACCCGCTGATCAACCTAGTAGTGACCTCCAAACCGGACCCCGAAGATAGACAACCGGGGCCGGTAGACTTGTTTTTAAGCACAGCGGTCGCGTGTGCGCCCTGTTTCCGGGAGGGCGTGTCAGGCCGAAAGAGAGGCTAGAAACGCACACGCCCACCTACGTTTTCCACGTCTCGCTCAAAGCGAGGCTTGGGACTCGGATGACAGTTCGAGGCTTGGTAGTCGGCTAGGTCCTAAAGGACCGGTCGCGTAGTAGCGCTAATGTTAATTATAATGCCTAACAGCACGTAGTGCAATATATGCGGACCTTTACTACAATGTACATAACTTTCAGAATGTACTTAAATTACCAGAAAAGGCAGTGAAAATTAAGCAATTGGCTACACACCAGAGCCTTAGTGTATGAAAAAACCATTTTCACCCGTAGTGCATACACTGCCTAACAATCTTACTGCATAAATGAAAATGAATACATCTATGTTGGAGGCAATGCATTGTACATAGGAAAAAATCCTATAGGTAGGGACTAATCTGTGTGTGCACAGATAGTCCATGGAGTGAATCATCATGGCTAATTACAAATATGCAAACAAAACCGGTTGGTTGAGGTAGATGTGTAGGGAATATTCTTATCAAGACAATACTGAGCTCCACGGAATGTCATCGTTGAGCCCATTGACATGGGTGCCCAGACGATACACCCAACGTTGCTCCTTTTCAAAAAGTCTACTGGTAATGTTCGTTGTGCCCTTCACTTCCTCGATTACCGTCCACCTCATGTCATTGGTAGTGTGGTTGCTGTCCAAAAAGTGGCGGCTCAGCTTGGTAGTTAGTTTTTTACATCGGACGTTGCTCCGATGTTCGCAGATGCGTTGTTTTATTCTGCGCGTTGTCATACCAACATACCGTAGCTGGCACGGGCACGTGATCAGATATACCACATTCATGGTGTTGCAATTAGTATGTTCCCTTTGGGTCCATACCTTGCCCGCTTCCAATGAAAGGGTTTTGGTTGCCTCTGTCAAATGACAGACACTACAATTAGAGCACGGAAAATGCCCTACAACTTTGGGCATCCCCCATGAGCTGGTGACTGTAGGTGTAGGTTCTGAGACTTTTTCTTTGGGACGGGTGTGCACAAGAGAGTCCTTGAGGCTACGACCCCTTTTGAAAGAAAATAGCGGTTTCTCCCAATTCTCTCTAAAAGAGGTCAGAATACTCCAATGTTTGTTGATGGTTTTCTTCATCAGGTTAGACAAACTGTTATATGTTGTAACACACGTGAGGGGTACTGTATTCTGGTTGATGACTTTCTCCTCTAAGAGTGCCTCCCTTGGTTGGTTCCTCGCTCTCTTGAAACCTTTGTTCAGGATTTGTGTTGGATACCCTCGGTCTTTTAATTTCTCAGTGAGGCTCAAGGACTGTTCTTTGAAGTCCGAGATGGAGGTGCAATTACGCCTCAATCTAAGAAATTGCCCATAGGGGAGGTTTTCCTTCAAGGGGCGTGGGTGGAAGCTACTGAACTCGAGGAGGTTGGTTTTTGCGGTAGGCTTGTGATGTGTCTTGGTCACAAGGCCTGTTCCTTGCACAGAAATCTCAACATCCAGGAAGACAATCTCCGACCTACTCTTGGTGTTTGTGAACCGTAGATTCCGGTCTAGGGTGTTGATCCAGTTGAGAAATAGATCGAGATCAGTGTCATTCCCAGTCCATAGTAACAGAATGTCATCTATGTAGCGCTTCCATAGAAGCATTGAAGATGAGAAGGGTTGGGAGGTGGGTAGGATGTGTCTAGCTTCAAAATCAGCTACATACAATCCCGCCACGCTTGGAGCAAAAATGCTGCCCATGCTGGTACCCGAGCATTGAAGGAAAAGTTTGTCTTTAAAGGAGAAATAATTCTCTTTCAGGGCAATTGTTGCACATTCAATGATGAAGGTTTTTGGAGTTTGGAAATCCCATTCCGTGGAGTCAAGTGATTCACCCAGGACTCTGATCGTATCGTCCTGGGGGATGCTGGTATACAGGCTTTCGACGTCCAGTGTCACGAGAGTAACTGAGTTTTCAGGGAAAGTGACATCAGATAGTAGACGTAGGAGACTCTTTGTATCCTTCAGATAAGTTGGAGTCGACTGCACTAAGGGTTTTAGGAAGTAATCACAGAATCCGGATAAGGGTTCAAGGAGGGAACCGATACCAGAGACAATGGGGCGCCCAGGTGGTGGGAGCCTGTTTTTGTGCATTTTTGGTAGCGTGTAAAAATAAGGAATTACATGTTTAGAATTCGTCAAAAAAGCCGCCTCGTTTTTTGACACATGACCCTCCTCCTCTGCATGTTGGACAAGATTTTTGATCTTGCTTGAAAGGGCTGCGGTGGGGTCTGTTGTTAGTGGAGTATAGTTCCGGATGTCCCCCAGCAGTTCGTAGCATGTTTTCTCGTAGTCAGCTGTGTTTTGGATCACAATACCCCCACCTTTATCAGCCGGCTTGATGGTGATCGTACTGTCATTCTGCAGTTGTTGTAACGCTTGGTATTCAGCAGTGCTGAAGTTCCCAAAAATCACAGGATTTTCACAGGACTCTAGGTCTTTATACACAGCCTGTTCAAAAGTGGTAATCGCTGCGGGTGTGGTATGAGGAGGAGGGGTGAAGGTTGAACTTGGTCTCAAACCTGTATCCCCTTTTCTCATTGCTTCGTTCGGGTCATCCTTTCCTTCGAAAAAAGCTTTGAGTTTCAGTTTTCTGAAGAAACTAGCGAGTTCGCAGTGAAGCTTAAATTTATCAGGTCTGGCTTTAGGGACAAAACCCAGGCCTCTCTCAAGCACCTGCACTTCAGTGGGTGTTAGTACTCTGGTGGAGAGGTTGGTCACTAGGCTTACATCCCGCTTGTTCCTGGTTGTTGGTTGCTGCGGGTGTGACTCGCTACAGGGTCCTCTTCCTCCCAGGTTACTCGGCTGTTGCCTCTCCGCTTCCCTCTCCCTCTCCGGCCGCTCTCTAAAAAAGGCTGCCTCTGTTGGATCTGGAAGTTAGGTGGGGGCATAAACCCTGGATTCCAGCCCATGAAAGGGAACTGTGGTTGGGGGAAAGCAAAAGGGTTATGGCCCATCATCATTTGGGGTGGTTGCCATTGCTGATGTTGGCCCTGGTATCCTTGTCTACCCCTTGCATTTCTGTTCCCACGATTCCCTCTCCCTCTCGTTTGCTTGAAGGAGCTATTACTTGATCCACTACTGTTAGAGGATTCATCGTCCGATTGGTCAGTTTTGTTATTGTTACGAGTAGGAGGAGTGAAAGTTGGGGCTGAATAAGGATACACCTTTTCAAAATCAAATTTCTTTTGATCTTTCTGTAATTTGGTTGCTTTCGACTGCATCAAATTATCTTTGTACTCGTTCAATTCCTTATTAAGTTCATCCAGCCGTTTCTTAAAACCCGTGATTGTAGTTTTAAAGTTTCTTTCAGTTTCTGTAATCTCCACCATCAGTGCTTCAGAAAGTCTCAGCGCTGTCTTTATGATTAAGACTAGCCAGTCGCGAGTGCAGTGCCAAGCGATCATGGCCCAGTCTTTGCGGAAGGTGGCATCATTAAGGAAGATACGAGGGGCATTCGTCACTAGCAACCCTTTGGGTGCAGAGTTTGACATCAGATATTGTTTCAGAATGGTCCCATGGAGAATAGTGCGGATATGTTCTCTCTTTTTCTCCGTGAGATTTTCCCATTCAGTGGTGTTAGCTATTGCCTGTGATATTTGGGGATCTGCAAATATCGATGTGTCTGACATCAGTTCCTCTATCTCGGATTCGGAATATGTCAGGCCCATGTTTGCCATGGTGGGAGTGAAGAAAGTGAGGCAAAGGAGTAAGTCTTTAAAAACCAGCAACGGAAGGGGATGTCCTGCCGGTAGTAAAAGAAGCTCTCACAGCTGTGCGCTGCTGTAATATTCAATAACAATAGGAGAGGTAGGGAGAATGAGGCACTCTCTTAGTCCCCGGTTAGTCATACAAAAACAAGAAAAGAGAGGTCAGATCAAACACTTGATCAGTCTAAGCGTAAACTACACAGACCACAATTCAAGGAGTCAACATAAGATTAGATTCTCACATCCGATTTGGGTGATAAAGAAAGCCCTCACACACTGACCTAGTCAGTGTCATGCTTCATCATCGGGCCCCACCGACAGAGGCCGAATGCCTCTGTGGTGTGCTACGACGCCAGAAAGACTGCGGAGCAGGTTTTTTGTGTGTGGAGGGCGTGCTCTTGTTTACAGTGAAATATTAAAAGTGCCTAAAGCAAGGGTATCGGAAAAAATATATTTAATAAATGATCCCTGAGGCACAAAAATAAGGAGTATTACGTGTCTGTATTTATATGCCAAGGTTCAAGGTTGGTGAAATACAGAATATACTCAGTTCATTCCAGTCAACATGTTTCAGCCATAAGGGTGGTATATTACCGTGGCATTCATCAGGACTATACCCCGGCGGTATGGGCTCTCTAATCACCCACCCTAACCTGGGGACGTGAAAGTGAAAAGTAAAGAGTGAAAAAAGTGCATAAAAATTGTGGAAGAGTAAAAATACTCAATTCCAAAAATACTCCGTAATTTTGGAGTGTAACTGCACCTGTAAAATAAGAAAAACACATAGACAGACAGAAGACAAACATAAACAATGTTAATATGAGCCTTCCTGGCTAGTCACAGTGCTCCATGAAGTGTGACTCAAGTGGTAAATCCCAAGGTAAACATAGATTTTATGCACCATCCAGATAGCCCCTAAGGATGATAGCAGATATCTCTGGGAAGTGATGTGCTAGAAAAGTGCTATTTACAAGAAAAACGATTAAAATGGGGGATTTAAAAACGCAATTGCGTGTACTCCTTATGAAGGGATCAATGGACCTAAAAGGTCTGTGCCCCTTCAAGTAGGTATTAAAAGGTTCATGTCTCACTTTCAAAAGGGGCGCTACTCGCACCATGGGTCTCGGGAGGGGGTCGGAGCGACCTGGCACATCCTAAGGACAGACAAAAAATATATATACATATGGTACAAAGGCGACGCCCAAACAAGTACTTAGCTCTGGTGACAGAAGGCGTAGCAGCATGTGTGTCATCGTAACTCACGCCCTCAGTGCTTCCGACCCGCTGATCAACCTAGTAGTGACCTCCAAACCGGACCCCGAAGATAGACAACCGGGGCCGGTAGACTTGTTTTTAAGCACAGCGGTCGCGTGTGCGCCCTGTTTCCGGGAGGGCGTGTCAGGCCGAAAGAGAGGCTAGAAACGCACACGCCCACCTACGTTTTCCACGTCTCGCTCAAAGCGAGGCTTGGGACTCGGATGACAGTTCGAGGCTTGGTAGTCGGCTAGGTCCTAAAGGACCGGTCGCGTAGTAGCGCTAATGTTAATTATAATGCCTAACAGCACGTAGTGCAATATATGCGGACCTTTACTACAATGTACATAACTTTCAGAATGTACTTAAATTACCAGAAAAGGCAGTGAAAATTAAGCAATTGGCTACACACCAGAGCCTTAGTGTATGAAAAAACCATTTTCACCCGTAGTGCATACACTGCCTAACAATCTTACTGCATAAATGAAAATGAATACATCTATGTTGGAGGCAATGCATTGTACATAGGAAAAAATCCTATAGGTAGGGACTAATCTGTGTGTGCACAGATAGTCCATGGAGTGAATCATCATGGCTAATTACAAATATGCAAACAAAACCGGTTGGTTGAGGTAGATGTGTAGGGAATATTCTTATCAAGACAATACTGAGCTCCACGGAATGTCATCGTTGAGCCCATTGACATGGGTGCCCAGACGATACACCCAACGTTGCTCCTTTTCAAAAAGTCTACTGGTAATGTTCGTTGTGCCCTTCACTTCCTCGATTACCGTCCACCTCATGTCATTGGTAGTGTGGTTGCTGTCCAAAAAGTGGCGGCTCAGCTTGGTAGTTAGTTTTTTACATCGGACGTTGCTCCGATGTTCGCAGATGCGTTGTTTTATTCTGCGCGTTGTCATACCAACATACCGTAGCTGGCACGGGCACGTGATCAGATATACCACATTCATGGTGTTGCAATTAGTATGTTCCCTTTGGGTCCATACCTTGCCCGCTTCCAATGAAAGGGTTTTGGTTGCCTCTGTCAAATGACAGACACTACAATTAGAGCACGGAAAATGCCCTACAACTTTGGGCATCCCCCATGAGCTGGTGACTGTAGGTGTAGGTTCTGAGACTTTTTCTTTGGGACGGGTGTGCACAAGAGAGTCCTTGAGGCTACGACCCCTTTTGAAAGAAAATAGCGGTTTCTCCCAATTCTCTCTAAAAGAGGTCAGAATACTCCAATGTTTGTTGATGGTTTTCTTCATCAGGTTAGACAAACTGTTATATGTTGTAACACACGTGAGGGGTACTGTATTCTGGTTGATGACTTTCTCCTCTAAGAGTGCCTCCCTTGGTTGGTTCCTCGCTCTCTTGAAACCTTTGTTCAGGATTTGTGTTGGATACCCTCGGTCTTTTAATTTCTCAGTGAGGCTCAAGGACTGTTCTTTGAAGTCCGAGATGGAGGTGCAATTACGCCTCAATCTAAGAAATTGCCCATAGGGGAGGTTTTCCTTCAAGGGGCGTGGGTGGAAGCTACTGAACTCGAGGAGGTTGTTTTTTGCGGTAGGCTTGTGATGTGTCTTGGTCACAAGGCCTGTTCCTTGCACAGAAATCTCAACATCCAGGAAGACAATCTCCGACCTACTCTTGGTGTTTGTGAACCGTAGATTCCGGTCTAGGGTGTTGATCCAGTTGAGAAATAGATCGAGATCAGTGTCATTCCCAGTCCATAGTAACAGAATGTCATCTATGTAGCGCTTCCACAGAAGCATTGAAGATGAGAAGGGTTGGGAGGTGGGTAGGATGTGTCTAGCTTCAAAATCAGCTACATACAATCCCGCCACGCTTGGAGCAAAAATGCTGCCCATGCTGGTACCCGAGCATTGAAGGAAAAGTTTGTCTTTAAAGGAGAAATAATTCTCTTTCAGGGCAATTGTTGCACATTCAATGATGAAGGTTTTTGGAGTTTGGAAATCCCATTCCGTGGAGTCAAGTGATTCACCCAGGACTCTGATCGTATCGTCCTGGGGGATGCTGGTATACAGGCTTTCGACGTCCAGTGTCACGAGAGTAACTGAGTTTTCAGGGAAAGTGACATCAGATAGTAGACGTAGGAGACTCTTTGTATCCTTCAGATAAGTTGGAGTCGACTGCACTAAGGGTTTTAGGAAGTAATCACAGAATCCGGATAAGGGTTCAAGGAGGGAACCGATACCAGAGACAATGGGGCGCCCAGGTGGTGGGAGCCTGTTTTTGTGCATTTTTGGTAGCGTGTAAAAATAAGGAATTACATGTTTAGAATTCGTCAAAAAAGCCGCCTCGTTTTTTGACACATGACCCTCCTCCTCTGCATGTTGGACAAGATTTTTGATCTTGCTTGAAAGGGCTGCGGTGGGGTCTGTTGTTAGTGGAGTATAGTTCCGGATGTCCCCCAGCAGTTCGTAGCATGTTTTCTCGTAGTCAGCTGTGTTTTGGATCACAATACCCCCACCTTTATCAGCCGGCTTGATGGTGATCGTACTGTCATTCTGCAGTTGTTGTAACGCTTGGTATTCAGCAGTGCTGAAGTTCCCAAAAATCACGGGATTTTCACAGGACTCTAGGTCTTTATACACAGCCTGTTCAAAAGTGGTAATCGCTGCGGGTGTGGTATGAGGAGGAGGGGTGAAGGTTGAACTTGGTCTCAAACCTGTATCCCCTTTTCTCATTGCTTCGTTCGGGTCATCCTTTCCTTCGAAAAAAGCTTTGAGTTTCAGTTTTCTGAAGAAACTAGCGAGTTCGCAGTGAAGCTTAAATTTATCAGGTCTGGCTTTAGGGACAAAACCCAGGCCTCTCTCAAGCACCTGCACTTCAGTGGGTGTTAGTACTCTGGTGGAGAGGTTGGTCACTAGGCTTACATCCCGCTTGTTCCTGGTTGTTGGTTGCTGCGGGTGTGACTCGCTACAGGGTCCTCTTCCTCCCAGGTTACTCGGCTGTTGCCTCTCCGCTTCCCTCTCCCTCTCCGGCCGCTCTCTAAAAAAGGCTGCCTCTGTTGGTTCTGGAAGTTAGGTGGGGGCATAAACCCTGGATTCCAGCCCATGAAAGGGAACTGTGGTTGGGGGAAAGCAAAAGGGTTATGGCCCATCATCATTTGGGGTGGTTGCCATTGCTGATGTTGGCCCTGGTATCCTTGTCTACCCCTTGCATTTCTGTTCCCACGATTCCCTCTCCCTCTCGTTTGCTTGAAGGAGCTATTACTTGATCCACTACTGTTAGAGGATTCATCGTCCGATTGGTCAGTTTTGTTATTGTTACGAGTAGGAGGAGTGAAAGTTGGGGCTGAATAAGGATACACCTTTTCAAAATCAAATTTCTTTTGATCTTTCTGTAATTTGGTTGCTTTCGACTGCATCAAATTATCTTTGTACTCGTTCAATTCCTTATTAAGTTCATCCAGCCGTTTCTTAAAACCCGTGATTGTAGTTTTAAAGTTTCTTTCAGTTTTGGGTATTGTGATCCAAAACACAGCTGACTACGAGAAAACATGCTACGAACTGCTGGGGGACATCCGGAACTATACTCCACTAACAACAGACCCCACCGCAGCCCTTTCAAGCAAGATCAAAAATCTTGTCCAACATGCAGAGGAGGAGGGTCATGTGTCAAAAAACGAGGCGGCTTTTTTGACGAATTCTAAACATGTAATTCCTTATTTTTACACGCTACCAAAAATGCACAAAAACAGGCTCCCACCACCTGGGCGCCCCATTGTCTCTGGTATCGGTTCCCTCCTTGAACCCTTATCCGGATTCTGTGATTACTTCCTAAAACCCTTAGTGCAGTCGACTCCAACTTATCTGAAGGATACAAAGAGTCTCCTACGTCTACTATCTGATGTCACTTTCCCTGAAAACTCAGTTACTCTCGTGACACTGGACGTCGAAAGCCTGTATACCAGCATCCCCCAGGACGATACGATCAGAGTCCTGGGTGAATCACTTGACTCCACGGAATGGGATTTCCAAACTCCAAAAACCTTCATCATTGAATGTGCAACAATTGCCCTGAAAGAGAATTATTTCTCCTTTAAAGACAAACTTTTCCTTCAATGCTCGGGTACCAGCATGGGCAGCATTTTTGCTCCAAGCGTGGCGGGATTGTATGTAGCTGATTTTGAAGCTAGACACATCCTACCCACCTCCCAACCCTTCTCATCTTCAATGCTTCTGTGGAAGCGCTACATAGATGACATTCTGTTACTATGGACTGGGAATGACACTGATCTCGATCTATTTCTCAACTGGATCAACACCCTAGACCGGAATCTACGGTTCACAAACACCAAGAGTAGGTCGGAGATTGTCTTCCTGGATGTTGAGATTTCTGTGCAAGGAACAGGCCTTGTGACCAAGACACATCACAAGCCTACCGCAAAAAACAACCTCCTCGAGTTCAGTAGCTTCCACCCACGCCCCTTGAAGGAAAACCTCCCCTATGGGCAATTTCTTAGATTGAGGCGTAATTGCACCTCCATCTCGGACTTCAAAGAACAGTCCTTGAGCCTCACTGAGAAATTAAAAGACCGAGGGTATCCAACACAAATCCTGAACAAAGGTTTCAAGAGAGCGAGGAACCAACCAAGGGAGGCACTCTTAGAGGAGAAAGTCATCAACCAGAATACAGTACCCCTCACGTGTGTTACAACATATAACAGTTTGTCTAACCTGATGAAGAAAACCATCAACAAACATTGGAGTATTCTGACCTCTTTTAGAGAGAATTGGGAGAAACCGCTATTTTCTTTCAAAAGGGGTCGTAGCCTCAAGGACTCTCTTGTGCACACCCGTCCCAAAGAAAAAGTCTCAGAACCTACACCTACAGTCACCAGCTCATGGGGGATGCCCAAAGTTGTAGGGCATTTTCCGTGCTCTAATTGTAGTGTCTGTCATTTGACAGAGGCAACCAAAACCCTTTCATTGGAAGCGGGCAAGGTATGGACCCAAAGGGAACATACTAATTGCAACACCATGAATGTGGTATATCTGATCACGTGCCCGTGCCAGCTACGGTATGTTGGTATGACAACGCGCAGAATAAAACAACGCATCTGCGAACATCGGAGCAACGTCCGATGTAAAAAACTAACTACCAAGCTGAGCCGCCACTTTTTGGACAGCAACCACACTACCAATGACATGAGGTGGACGGTAATCGAGGAAGTGAAGGGCACAACGAACATTACCAGTAGACTTTTTGAAAAGGAGCAACGTTGGGTGTATCGTCTGGGCACCCATGTCAATGGGCTCAACGATGACATTCCGTGGAGCTCAGTATTGTCTTGATAAGAATATTCCCTACACATCTACCTCAACCAACCGGTTTTGTTTGCATATTTGTAATTAGCCATGATGATTCACTCCATGGACTATCTGTGCACACACAGATTAGTCCCTACCTATAGGATTTTTTCCTATGTACAATGCATTGCCTCCAACATAGATGTATTCATTTTCATTTATGCAGTAAGATTGTTAGGCAGTGTATGCACTACGGGTGAAAATGGTTTTTTCATACACTAAGGCTCTGGTGTGTAGCCAATTGCTTAATTTTCACTGCCTTTTCTGGTAATTTAAGTACATTCTGAAAGTTATGTACATTGTAGTAAAGGTCCGCATATATTGCACTACGTGCTGTTAGGCATTATAATTAACATTAGCGCTACTACGCGACCGGTCCTTTAGGACCTAGCCGACTACCAAGCCTCGAACTGTCATCCGAGTCCCAAGCCTCGCTTTGAGCGAGACGTGGAAAACGTAGGTGGGCGTGTGCGTTTCTAGCCTCTCTTTCGGCCTGACACACCCTCCCGGAAACAGGGCGCACACGCGACCGCTGTGCTTAAAAACAAGTCTACCGGCCCCGGTTGTCTATCTTCGGGGTCCGGTTTGGAGGTCACTACTAGGTTGATCAGCGGGTCGGAAGCACTGAGGGCGTGAGTTACGATGACACACATGCTGCTACGCCTTCTGTCACCAGAGCTAAGTACTTGTTTGGGCGTCGCCTTTGTACCATATGTATATATATTTTTTGTCTGTCCTTAGGATGTGCCAGGTCGCTCCGACCCCCTCCCGAGACCCATGGTGCGAGTAGCGCCCCTTTTGAAAGTGAGACATGAACCTTTTAATACCTACTTGAAGGGGCACAGACCTTTTAGGTCCATTGATCCCTTCATAAGGAGTACACGCAATTGCGTTTTTAAATCCCCCATTTTAATCGTTTTTCTTGTAAATAGCACTTTTCTAGCACATCACTTCCCAGAGATATCTGCTATCATCCTTAGGGGCTATCTGGATGGTGCATAAAATCTATGTTTACCTTGGGATTTACCACTTGAGTCACACTTCATGGAGCACTGTGACTAGCCAGGAAGGCTCATATTAACATTGTTTATGTTTGTCTTCTGTCTGTCTATGTGTTTTTCTTATTTTACAGGTGCAGTTACACTCCAAAATTACGGAGTATTTTTGGAATTGAGTATTTTTACTCTTCCACAATTTTTATGCACTTTTTTCACTCTTTACTTTTCACTTTCACGTCCCCAGGTTAGGGTGGGTGATTAGAGAGCCCATACCGCCGGGGTATAGTCCTGATGAATGCCACGGTAATATACCACCCTTATGGCTGAAACATGTTGACTGGAATGAACTGAGTATATTCTGTATTTCACCAACCTTGAACCTTGGCATATAAATACAGACACGTAATACTCCTTATTTTTGTGCCTCAGGGATCATTTATTAAATATATTTTTTCCGATACCCTTGCTTTAGGCACTTTTAATATTTCACTGTAAACAAGAGCACGCCCTCCACACACAAAAAACCTGCTCCGCAGTCTTTCTGGCGTCGTAGCACACCACAGAGGCATTCGGCCTCTGTCGGTGGGGCCCGATGATGAAGCATGACACTGACTAGGTCAGTGTGTGAGGGCTTTCTTTATCACCCAAATCGGATGTGAGAATCTAATCTTATGTTGACTCCTTGAATTGTGGTCTGTGTAGTTTACGCTTAGACTGATCAAGTGTTTGATCTGACCTCTCTTTTCTTGTTTTTGTGTGTTTTATATACATCATGTGATTAAACCAACACAATTTATCAGGTTATTTTGATATTTGGCTGTCTTTCTGCTTTTGATGAAACATGGGCAAAAGTTGCATCACCCTACCCCAAATTCCCCCCTGCTCCCCAAAACCCTAAACGATCTACCTGTGAGTTGTTCGTTTAGGACGAGAGGTGTAGTCATCTTAGTGTGAAGAGCAGCTTTACTGTTGTCCAATGAGGAGGTAGTGAGAGGCCAGGCCGCGGACACAGCAATAATCCAGAGGCACTGATTTACAATACCCTGGGCAGGAACTCCGCTCCGCTGGCGGAGCTTGCAGATTTTTGCATACTCCGCATTCTGCGGAAAACGTAAAGTTCATACAAAACTTCTGACTCTGCAGCGGAGCACAGTACATCCGCGGACCCTCCTGCCTCCACCACCCCCAATAAATGTTTTTAATAAAAAGGAAAATTAGGGTAAATAAAACACACTTACCTTTATCGTAGCATCTCCGGGCTGCCCTCCTCCTCCTCGCCATGGATCACTGACATAATATCGACGACACAAATATCGAGATACACAAATATCGAGTCAAAAATATCGATTGACAAAATATCGACTCCCTATCTTCAAACAGGTAAGTACCAAAATATCGACTCCAAAATATCGACTTACAAAAATATAGACTGTCAAAATATCGATTTTTTTAAATGTCTTAAAATTAAGTTAAAACTAATATAGTAATAAATATATTTAATATAAACTTAGAAATAATTAATAAAAAAATGTAATTTTAATAAATAATTTATATAATTTAAAAAATTATATCACCAAAAATTACACACACATATATATATATATATATATATATATATATATATATATATATATATATATATATATATATATATATATAAACATATTATTAAATAAACATATATAACATTTTAGAAAATGTTTAAAATGTATTGTTACAACTATAGTGAGTTCAACATTAGCAAAAGTGTTGGATAGCGTAGAGGTCAAATTTACTACTCCCACTCCAGTGGGTGCAACAGTAGGGAAAGCGCTGGATAGCGTAGAGGTTAAAATTACTATTCCCACTCCAGGGATGTATGACGTTACAACGCATACTTTTACAACGCCTACCATTACAACAAAACTTTTACAACGCAAAAACTTTTACAACGCATACATTTACAACGCAAGATTTTACAACGCATATACCTTTACAACGCATACCATTACAACGTAAGTATTGGTAAGTATATAATAATTTTTTGAATATAAATTAATAAAAAATATTATAATATAATTTAATATAATTTTATTTTATTAAATAAATTTAATTTAAATGTAATTTTACTTTATTTTTACAAAGTACCCCTGTACCCCGAAAACCCAAAACTGACCCTGAACCCTAAAAATACCCCTTTACCCATAAACTGAAAACTGACCCTGAACACTAAAAATACCCCTTTACCTGAAAACTGACCCTGAACCCTAAAAATACCCCTTTACCCCAAAAACTGAAAACTGACCCTGAACGCTAAAAATACCCCTTTACCCAAAAACTGAAAACTGACCCTGAACCCTAAAAATACCCCTTTACCCCAAAAACTGAAAACTGACCCTGAACCCTAAAAATACCCCTTTACCCCAAAAACTGAAAACTGACCCTGAACCCTAAAAATACCCCTTTACCCCAAAAACTGAAAACTGACCCTGAACCCTAAAAATACCCCTTTACCCAAAAACTGAAAACTGACCCTGAACCCTTAAAATACCCCTTTACCCCAAAAACTGAAAACTGACCCTGAACCCTAAAAATACCCCTTTACCCAAAAACTGAAAACTGACCCTGAACCCTAAAAATACCCCTTTACCCAAAAACTGAAAACTGACCCTGAACCCTAAAAATACCCCTTTACCCAAAAACTGAAAACTGACCCTGAACCCTAAAAATACCCCTTTACCTAAAAACTGAAAACTGACCCTGATCCCTAAAAATACCCCTTTACCCCAAAAACAGAAAACTGACCCTGAACCCTAAAAATACCCCTTTACCCCAAAAACTGAAAACTGACCCTGAACCCTAAAAATACCCCTTTACCCAAAAACTGAAAACTGACCCTGAACCCTAAAAATACCCCTTTACCCAAAAACTGAAAACTGACCCTGAACCCTAAAAATACCCCTTTACCCAAAAACTGAAAACTGACCCTGAACCCTAAAAATACCCCTTTACCCAAAATCCCAAACATATAACCTTTTAAAAATAATTATATACTTACTAATACTTACATTGTAATAGTATGCGTTGTAACGGTATCTGCGTTTTAAAAACATGCTTTGTAAATGTATGCGTTGTAAAAGTTTTTGCAGTTTAAAAGTTTTGTTGTAATGGTAGTGCATAGTAAAAGTAGCGTTGTAAACGTTGCATACCCACTCCAGTGGGTGCAACAGTAGGGAAAGTGTTGGATAGCGTAGGGGTTAAAATTACTATTCCAACTTCAGAGAGTGCAATAGTAGGGAAAGTAAATACTTCACAAATATATATAAATAACATAAATATTAATACCAATTACAAATAATTAAAATATTAAAAAAGTGTATACAAATATTAAATATTTATTTATAAATACAAAATAAAATTATTTAATTATAAAAATTGCCTACTCATACTAATTAATTACCTATTAACAATAAATTAATTTACAATTTAAAAATTAATAAATTATTTTCAATTACCAATTATATTTTAATTAATTACCAATTAATAATTAATTAACAATTAATTCTAAATAAATATCAATAAATAAATTAACATATTTAATAAATTATAATTAAATTACTTCCCACCCTATTCCCCTATAAACACACAACCCGCTACAGAAAATAAATTACTAAAATTAAACTATTTATCAATTAATCAATTATAATTAATTACCAATTATATTTTAATTAATTACCAATTAATAATTAATTAACAATTAATTCTAAATAAATATCAATAAATAAATTAACATATTTAATTAATTATAATTAAATTACTTCCCACCCTATTCCCCTATAAACCCACAACCCGCTACAGAAAATAAATTACTAAAATTAAAATATATATCAATTAATCAATTATAATTAATTACCAATTATATTTTAATTAATTACCAATTAATAATTAATTAACAATTAATTCAAAATAAATATCAATACATAAATTAACATATTTAATTAATTATAATTAAATTACTTCCCACCCTATTCCCCTATAAACCCACAACCCGCTACAGAAAATAAATTACTAAAATTAAAATATTTATCAATTAATCAATTATAATTAATTACCAATTATATTTTAATTAATTACCAATTAATAATTAATTAACAATTAATTCTAAATAGATATTAATAAATAAATTAACATATTTAATTAATTAGAATTAAATTACTTCCCACCCTATTCCCCTATAAACCCACAACCCGCTACAGACTTATATTACACAAAAAATAAAAATTATTATTAACTTACCTTAAATTCGATATTTTTGTTGTCTATATTATGTCTAGTCGATATTATGTCCATTCTATATTTTTGATTCGATATTATGTCCATTCTATTCGATATTAATTTTCTCTAGTCGATATTTTTGTTGTCTATATTATGTCTAGTCGATATTATGTCCATTCTATATTTTTTACTCGATATTCTGTCCAGTCGAAATAAAAGACTCGATATTATGACTGTACACCCCTCGCCATGGCCCTGCAAAATCCCCTACGTCAGACGTGTGTCATGGAAGGACTGCGCATGTTAGCGCAGTCCTACACGACGTACATCTGATGTAGGGGGTTCTGCAGGTTCACAGCGAGGAGGAAGAGGGCAGCCCGGAGACGCAGCGATAAAGGTAAGTGTGTTTTATTAGCCTTCATTTTTATTTTTATTTTATAAATATTTATTGAGGGGGGTGGAGGTGTGGAGCGGAGCTGCGCAGAGTGTTTGCCCAACTCTGTGGAGCTCTGCATAGAGCAACTCTGCCTGCTCCGCCCGGGCTTTATTTACTAGGCCCCTTACTTAAACCTGGATTGATTTACGAACAATGAATGTTAAAAACGTTAAGGTAATGTATGTCAGCCATTTATTTCAAGTTTTACTTAATCTTGCCTCTCTCAAGAAGTAGCTATTTAATCATGTTGTGTTTCTTTCTGTATTTTGTTCCGTGCATTCTTTGAGCTGTGCAGGTGTTTATGAAGGGCTTTGATTGAGAGCTCTGACGCTGAAGCCAAAGCAAAGTGCCTGTCAGTGGGTTGGCATCTATGCAGAGCACACAGAACAATGGTCATGTATTTCAGCTGTAATTGCAATTTTGTAAAAATGTGTGTGACGGGGTGCACAAATGGCATAATATTTACAGGACAAAAGCAAAAGTAAATACATTGCTTAAATGTTAGTGAGTGCAGTGTATGTTTGGAAGTGGTAAAGCGAGGGAGATGCAAGGAAGTGAATTCGGGGAAGAGTGAAAAGAGGGTGCTGTAGAGGAAAGAGAGGTGGTTGAAGATGGGCAGATGGACGAGATGTGCAGAGAAAAAGCACATATATATCTAACATAAAGCGCACATATCTGAAAGCAAAAATTCCTTTCACAGGCCTCAATGCTATTGAAATTTTAGAATTTCAACATTTTGGAGGTTCATTATTTATAATAAATCCTTGTTGTTACTCATTTATGTTAAACAGCTTACAATCATTGACAAAACCAATCGTACTGACAGGTTTTAAGTGTAGGTCACTTGTTGTGTTATATATCTGGATGCAATTACATCTCAGAGAGAAACCAAAATACAGATCGGGAAGCAAACTCTGGGAATCACAGGCATTTGTTTTATGTGTTCCCTTTTAGAGAGTCAACACATTTTCATCCCACTTAAAAACCTGCCTTCACAAATTTCTATATTACTGATTGCAATCAGCAGCTGTGGGTCCTTCCCGAAGCCTCGTTAGACCATTTCCTGCCAAAGTTGATGCTGCATACAGTACAATACACTGGGCAAGCACACACTTTAAAAGGCTAAAGTTGGTGTGTTGTACAATTTGCACATTACAGTAACTGTTGAAGATAATATTGCAGTAAGATACAGGGCAGTTTTTTATGAGTTTAATATTTCAAAACCATAAGTTCCCGCTGCTTTATAAGCCTTGCTTTCTCACTAAATATATTTGCTTTAAAATGCACCATTTGTCAATCTTTCTTCAATTTTTTTCCCTGGAGGAAGATTCAGCCTGGACCCCTTGTTTGTCCATTAAGCTTGCCCACGATGCTCACTACATAAAAGTCATACCAAACTTTTATACCCACCACTTTCAAATGCCACCATCCACCACTTGTGAGAACAATATTATCAAAGAAATCTCACCAGCACTTTGGATGGAAATTTTCTTTGTATATCAGCCACGTCACCTTTCTGAGTTGCTGTAAACAAATACATTCTTGAATGAGCTAACCAAAATATACAGTCCTCAAACTTTTAAACCAACTCACAAAAATATACAAAGTTAAAAAATATTGAAAACTGTAGTGGACAATAAGCTGGTGAGGGAGTCAGAGCTGAGGCTCAGCACCACCATGCATGATAATACTGATAACGCGGTAATGCAATCAGGGTGCGAGGCTTCATTTACCACCACTTCCAGAACGAATGTGGATGCCAGCTTGTTCCCGGGGGGGGGGGGGGGGGGGGATTGGGGAGTAGAGTGCGTGCTGATACGGGACCACTCTAGTCCGTTCCTGCTAGTGCCCTGGGGACACTGTAAAGGGAATGCTCGATCAGAGTGAAGAAATGCACAAAGACATGCCAAAATCATCCGGCATCCACAGCACTGAGCCCTACGGCAAATAATTGGGAGTAGCTGTGGGGCGCAGTTTGCTCTATAGTGAAACATGAAAGGGGGCATAGTGACAAGATTTACAGGCCTGTTTTCACTTGTGCTTGCAATGGAAAGGCAGGGGGAGCAGCTGTGCCTAAGGAGAGCCTTCCCATGCCACCATGCCAGTGTAGAAGAAACAAATAGTGTGCACAAACTAAACCAAATAGACAGGAGTGGAGGAGTGCATGTAATAGGGACAGTAGACATGGGAGGGAACTAAACACCAAAAGGAGGGACAAATACAGCCAATGCCCCAATGAAAAGCTAAGTTTTCAGGAGGGCACAGAAAAGAATGAATAAAAACAATGGATGTGGTCAAAGCCCACAAAGTAGATACAGAATATCTCGAAGAAATAGCTTGTGCACTGTCTAGACAAGAAGTAAAAAATAAAAAAAGTAGTAAGGGAGAATCTGAATACAAATATGGAGGAGGATAATACATTGCCCCTGCTGGTGGATTCGGGGGTAATGATAACTATGATCACCAGTGGACATTTTCATAATACATGAAGTGCCAAACCACTACAGTCTCCTGACAGAGCACCCGTGTCCTATTAGGGCAGAGCACTTTCATTGTTATGCTTTTTTAAGACATTCTGGAATTCAAGGAAAGGAGAATCCAAAGCAACATCTATGTAGCCATTAAGGAGCTTAACAACTAGGACTTGGCATGATTTTGAGACCAGGTACCAAAGATGTCATGGGTAAAAGAGAAGAAACATTTCTTGAAACAATGTTGAAAAAATATCTGAGAGTATTGTCATGTGAATTAAGCATAATCATTGCTTTTAAGCATAAGATCAAAGTTAAAGATTGTGTTGCCCATATAATCATGACCTGGGGGTGGGGGCATTCAACATCAGAGATGATCTAAAAAGAGAAATAGATATCTTGTGCAAAGAAAAAGTTATCATCAAAGCAGTTCAGTCTTTATTATAGCTTTGGCCACTTATCACTTGTAAGTGCAATGAGGAATTGAGGGTCTGTGTTGATCTCTACAGTTTAAACAAAGAAATATGATGGATTCCTGCAGCTTCCTAAAATCAGTGAAATGTTAGGTAGGGCAGAGTGGTTTCCAAGCTCAGTCTAGCTTCTGCAGACATCAATTGGAGCTTGAACAAAACTCCAAGCACTGTGGAGAGTTTGTAGCTTCTTTTGGCACTCACCAATGTTGGCGGATGCTGTTCGGACTAGACTCAGTGACAGCCATTTCTTAACGTCATGTATCATATGTTTAAAGATATCAATGGTATTTTAGTTTTTTAGGACAATGTTTTCATTTTCGTCTCTATCCAAAATCAGATTATGCCCTGTATGATCAGATTCTTGGACATCTTCGAACACTTAGGCATTGTGATAAAGAGGAAGGCATGTGAGTTTCTGAAGAAGAATGTGAAATACATAGGCCATGGAGTCTCAAAAGAAGGGAGTGCGGCGTGGCGGGAATTATTTATGGCCACATTGGATGCTGCTCTATTTGTGAACAAGGTTTGAATGTGCTTCTTTCTGTGCTTGTGCGAGTTTAATGTATAGTTCATCATGCTTGAAGTGTCTGAGAAAATGCTCAAGAAAAATGTGGCATTCCACTGGTGTCAGGAGTGCCTGAAAACATTTAGGTGGGTATAAAGGTAACTGGTTCATCATTGCCACATTGTGCCACCATTGATAGCACCAGCCTTGTGTTTGGAGCAGTACTTTAGTCAAAAAAAGATAATGAAGTATGTGTGAGAGGTATGCGTCTCAAGTTCTGAGAGATACTGAACTACACTACTCCATGTTTGAAAAACAACTGCTGACATGCTGATGGGCTGTAGAAAAATTCTGCAGCTATTTGTGGGGAAAACATTCACTATTCAATATGATTATAAATCATTGGTGTTTATCGTGATTGGAGGAAATGTAAAAAGCTACACACACAGATTGCAGGTTGTCGACAAAATTGCTTCAGTATCAGTATGACATTAGAAAGAATGACAGAGCCGATTTTCTGTCAAGATTTCCCTTTTATCAGGAGAGGGTGAGTGAAAGTGAAGAAGAGGGAGAAATGCTTAATTGCTGTGGAGGAAATTGAATGAGCATGTGCTATTTCGGAACATGAGTGCCATGATGCTGTGAGACAGGGTGAAGTATTTAAACAGATCAGGCTGTTTGTTAAGGGTGTCTGGCCGAAAGAGAAAAATGTACTTCTAGTCTACAGTCTTTTTTCAAGATTTCTGATGAGTTGTCAGTTGAAGATGGTATGTTGCTTATTGCATATGTAAACCAACTGAAACATCAATGTCTATAGCTATCGCTAATGCTCATGAGGGGCACGTGCGATGTACCATGGTTAATCACAGGTTTCACTCGATTTTTGTGGCCAGTTATGGATAAGGATGTGGAGGAAGTTATCAAGAATTGTGCAATTTGTGCAAAATAGGGAAGAAATTGAAGGTCTGTTTGCGCCTCTCCAAACAATTGAATTACCTTGCAGACCATCGGTTAGGGTTTGAGTGAATGTGGTGGGTCCTTTTAAATCTTTATCCAGCATTCTTTAGCTTTGGGCATGAAACCGGTCCTAGGCTGCTTGTTTCCAGTCCAGGGAGAACTTGGCTTGGCAGTTCGGGATGGACAGTTCCCATTGGGCACAGGGGCCAAGACTGATTTGCATATGTCTGGGTCCAAACTGGAATGGCAGGGTGAGCGAAAAAATGATGGATTTAGGCCCAGAAATCTGTACTGCGGTATATGTAAGACATTGTTCTGCATTCTGTCCATCAATTGTTCTTTTTGCATTTGTCACCCCAAGTGGGACGGGTATGTGCAGAAGTGGGTCCCATGCTGTCCATGCCACTGGAGTCAAGCTATCCTGGCTGATGAGGGCTGAAAGCCTGAAACCAGTCCTAGAATGTTTGTTTCCAGTCCAGGGAGGACCTGGCCTGGCAGTTCGGGCTGGACTGTTCCCATTCAGTGAAGGCTCAAGACTGATTTGCATATGGCTGGGTCCAAACTGGTATAGCATGGTGAGCAAAAAAGATGGATTTAGGCACAGGTCTCTGTACTGGGGTGAATGTATGACATTGTACTGCCTTCTGTCCAACAAGTGTTCTTTTTGCATCCTACAATAAGTGGCCAGAAGTGAGACATATCTCTGAACCAAACACAAAACTTGTTGTGGATTTTCTGAAAAATATTTTTTCAAAAGACAGTTTTCCGTAGTTCCTGGTCTCAGACAATGGTGTGCAGTTTGTGAGTTCTGAGTTAACAGAATTCTTGGAGCAGGTGTGAAACACTTGAGTACTGTTTTTCACTCATAATTAAATGGTCAATTAGGGTGTGTGTATAGAGTACTAGGGAGTACATCCACTGGGTTTTAGCAAATAACTGTAATAGAATAAATTCTGTATGGCCCATGTACCTAGCCCAGACAATTACAATATCTGGAGGAAGCAGACTCTCCTGGAGTTCTGGTAATCTTCTACTGAAATCTTCATTCTTCGTGGAAAAAAAACATATAATAGAGCAGTCTCTGGAGCTGCTCCAAGAATATGGAACTTGCTCCCACGAGCATCAGAAGAATCTCATATTCTACAGTATTTAAAAAGGAAGCTAAGACCTTTCTAATGAGCATATTCCTCCCTTAAATGCACTGCAGTCCGTGCACACCTTTCCTCTATAAGTTCCAACAGATAATCTCTCGACTTACTCTATTTTGCTGAGTGATACTCTCAGATCGTTCATCCTTGATCCGACTCCTGGATGGAGCTTTACATTCTATAACCAGCTTGTCTGCTATGAACAATCCTCTATACTACATTCGCTTTGAGATATCCTTTTGAGGACAGCATATCTAAATGTGAACTGTGAATGCTTAGGGCAAGTACAATTGTACTAGAAGTTTATAACCTATTTTCTTTTAAACTGTATTAGAACATTGGAATGTTGGGAGCTCCATTGCAGACAATGGAGTGCTCCCTGCTTCTACGGGCCGGTAAAGGCTCGCAGAGCAACATTCCAATGTTCTTCAAAGGCTTCTCGAAGCTCGAGGGGAATTATATCCCCTCGAGCTTCGAGAACCCTTTGTTTAATTTGTTAGAACATTCTGCCCTCTAGTGCCAGAATGTTCTAATAACCCTATAGCCCTTCGTAGCAGGGCTATACCGGCTATTAAAGTCCCGCTGTCTCGTTAAAGTCCCTCGCCTTCGGCTCGGGCCTTTAACGATTCAGCGGGCCTTTAATAGCCGGTATAGCCCGCTACGGCGGGCTATAAGGCTATATTATTGAATGTACAAATATTTCCCCGTTAAATGTAGAGAGATGCTTAGTAACCATCTATAGGACTCAATTTAATGGTTTTAGAATTACAATGCTTTAGAACTGTCAAGCGCTCTGATACCCAATTCTGAGTCTTGTTCGTGCTATACAAAACGCTGAATAAATAAATAAATAAAATGAAGCCTGTTCAAAAATACCATACTATTTTATTTATATTCTTATCTCTTCTAGTGTTGTACCCTTTAAATAGTACCTGGAGCCCTTCAGTTCCATGGAATCACTATTGGAATATTGATGTCTGAACTATCTTTTGCTCAGTTGGGGCTCACCTCCAGTGTGCGTGTGTCAAGGTGACTTGCTTCCTGTAGGATTTATCATAAAGTGTCAGTGACCATTAAATGCCATTGGCTTCTTCTCCTCTGGTCATTACATTTTTGTTTTTCAAAGCTGTACATTCTTTGTTTATTTTACTAGCTTCACTGTTCGTTACGAATTACTGCATTTTTGATTGGCAACTTTGTACTATTTTCCTGAGTTCAACATAGGTTCAAAATGGCAAGATCCTTGGTGGTTTTACAGGATATCCAAATATTACCATAAAGGTGAGACTTTTCACAAATTATTCTAATGTATATTTTTAAGACATTTTAATTGTGGTTTTGTGAGAGGAAGGTGAGTTAGGTTTACAACTGGTCTGTCATATTTGTTGCCCATACGGTTGCCACTTGACTAGGTTCACCAGATGGCTCCATGTCATCAGGCAACCTCTTTTCCATTCCTAGACTTTGCTTTTACATATCATTGTTATTATGTGTTTGTCCAATAATGGTACAACAGGTGCAATTAAAATGAACCAAAACTACAAATCCCAGAATGCACTGGTGTGTTAAATCAAAAGCCAGCGTTAGAAAAGTTGTGTCCAGTGGCAGAGCCATGTGCTCACCCAACTCCTGACTCCATGCCATGAACTGCAGTATTCTCTGGTTCCTTTAACAGTCAAATGTATTCTGGTAGTTGTCGTCCTGGCCATATGGATGAATGATAAATTGGCCTGCCGACTTCGGAGGCACAAAGAAGCTTTTGTCTATTATCACCCATGATGCTACAATTTGACTCCCGGATAATAACCTAGCCATGGATGTGTGTGAGGTAACCATTATATTTTTTTTCTCCTCCCACATGCAATTTTTGAGGAGGTGATCAAATCGGAGTTAAATCTACCAGTGGTGTCCGGCACAGATGGTGGGTGGTGCGGCGAGGGCTGCGGTCATAGGGCTCAATGTAAAAAAAAAAAATAAACACTTACATTGCCACCGGGTCCCACTTCTCAGCTTCGGCTCTCCTGCATCCTATTCCAGGAACAGGAAGCACAGGCCAGGCCAGGCTCCCCTGACCAATCACAACACTGCAATGCAGTGTTGTGTTTAGTCTGAGTGCAGTGCCATGGCGCTCAGCAAGGGGCTGGAGGGGTGGGCATATTCTCCATGCAGTCTGTAATGCAGCCTGCATGGAGAACAGGGAAAGTGCGCATGACTGTTTTGAGCACTTAGGAGGGTTCTACTACTCCTCCCCTGCTCTGCTGCCTCACGCAAAGCTGCCACAGCAGGAGGACAAAATAAAATGATAATAACATTAGGTTATTATCATTTTATTTTTTCCTTTCTTTTACTGCTGCAGAGCAGTGGGGCAAAGCTCAGAGGAGCCGCCACTGAAGTCAACGCCCTGCATGGTGTACGTCGCTAGTTCAAATTCTTACCATTTTCTCTAAAGTTTCTAGGACCAAGTATGAATTGCGTCTTAGCCATATTTATGCAGAACTTAGTGGGCACTGCTCAATAAATCTTTTGAATTTTTCACCATTGGAAAAGCCAATAGGTTTCACCTAAGCACGAGCTATTGGCTTTGCCAATGTGTTTTAGGTATCTTATACATCAGCATAGCTGCTGTTAAGCATGGCTAAAAGTTAGTGGCAGAGAGGAGAGTGACGTGGAGTGTCATACAGTGGGTGGACGAAGAGTAGAGTAGAGTGTTGTGTATTGGATTCGCATAGAGTGGAGTCGGATATAGTGGAGACGTGTACAGTGACGTACAGTGGAATTGCATATACTAGAGTGAACTCAGTCATGGCTCCGGCAGGTAAACATGGTGGGCCACATGGTGGGCCGGGGAAGGAAGTTGAAAGATGGAATAGTATTTATTTATTTATTTTCCCTATTCCATCGTCTGTCGACTCCCCCCACCGTGCCCCGCTTCACTGCGCTTACAAGCAGGAGCCGCGACTCAGTGAACTGGTGTAGAGAGCATTGGTGTAGAGTGTTGCAGAGTACAATGGCATAGAGTGCAGTGGCATAGAGTTTAGGAGCATAGAATTCAGTGGCATATAATTCACAGTGTACAGTGCAGTGGCACAGATTAGAGTGTTGCTTAGTAGAGTGCAATGGTGTAGAGTGCAGGAGTGAGGGGTGGAGTGGTGCAGAGTAGAGCGGTGTAGAGTACAATGGCATAGAATGCAGTGGTGCAGAGTAGAGTGACACTGAGTGCAGATGCATAAAGTGGTCAGAGAAGAGTGGCGTAGAGTGGTGCAGGGTAGAATATATTGCAGTAGACTGCAGTGCCGTAAAGTGGAGGGCTGCCGAGTTCTCTGGCATAGAGTGGAGTGATGCAGAGTAGAGTGACATAGAGTGAAGTTGTGTAGATTGCATTGGCATACAATACAGTGTTGCAGAAGAGAGGGTCATAGAGTGCAGTGGCATAAAGTGCTGTAGAGTGCATTGGCGAAGAGTTCAGTGGCGTAGAGTGCAGGGGCATGGGGTAGAGTGGCGTTGAGTACATTGGTGCAGAGTGGAGTGCAGTGGCGTAGAGTGGTCTGGTGTAGAGTGCATTGGTGTAGAGTGTTGCAGAGGATAGCAATGCAGAGAGCAGTGGCATAGAATTCAGCGGCGTACAATGCAGCATAGTAGAATGCAGTGGTGTAGATTACAGTAGTGCATAGTAGAGTGTAGTTGTGCAGAGTAGAGTGACAGAATGCAGTGGCGTAGTGTGGTGGAGAGTGGAGTGGCATAGAGTACATTGGCACAGAATACAGTAGTGCAAAGTGGAGTGGCGTCTAGTACTGTGGCATAGACTACAGTTACATAGAGTGCAGTGGTGCAGAGTGGAGAACCAAAGAGTGCAGTGGTGTAGAGGGATGCAGAGTAGAGTGGCGTATATGGCATAGAGTGCATTGGCATAGGATTCAGTAATGCAGAGTAGAGTGGGGTAGAGTTCAGTAGCATAGAGAACAGTATTGCAGAGTAGGGTGCAGTAGAGTACCACTGTGTAGAATGCATTGGCGGAGAGTGCAGTGGTTCAGAGCTGTGCCCTTGTAGTGGCATAGAGTGCTGTGGTGTTGAGTGCACTGGTACAGAGTGCAGTGGTGCGGAGTGCAGTGGTGTAGAGTGGCATAGATTGGTGTAGAGTAGAGTGGATGGGTGTAGAGTACATTGGCCTAGATTGTTGCAGAGTATAGTGAGTAGAATGCAGTAATATAGAGGACGGCTGCATAGAATTCAGTTGTGTACAATGCAGCATCATAGAATTCAGTGGTGTAGATTAGAGTGGTGCATAGAAGAGTGTAGTGGCGCAGTATGGATTGGTACAGAGTAGAGTGCCATAGAGTGCAGTGGTGTAGAGTGCACTGATGTAGAGCAGAGTGGCGTAGAGTGGCAAAAAGTGCAGTACCATGGAGTGGTGCAGAATGGAGTGACATTGACTGCAGTTGCTTAGAGTTGAGTGCTGCAGAGTGCAGTGGCATAGAGTGCAGTGATGCAGAGTAGAGTGGTGTAGAGTGCATTGGCATGAAGTAGAGTTGCATAGAGTAAAGTGGTGCAAAGTACAGTGCAGTGGCATAGAGTGCACTTGTTTAGAGTGCATTGACATACAGTGCAGTGGTGTAGAGTGCAGTGGTTTAGAGAAGAGTGACGTGGAGTGCAGTGGCATAGAGTGGAGCACAGTGGAGTGGCATAGAGTGCAGTGATGCAGAGTAGAGTGGTGTAGAGCACAGTGGCATAGAGTGGAGTGGCGCAGAGTGGAGTAGAGTGGCGTAGAGTGCAGTGGCATACAGTAGATTTTTTCAGAGTAGAGTGAAGTGGTGTTGAGTGGTGTAGAGTGGAATGGCGTACAGTAAAGTTGTTTAGAGTGCAGTGGTGCATTGTATATTAAAGTATCATGCAATGGATTGGCTTAGAGTTGAGTGTTACAGAGTCAAGTACATTGGCATAGAGTATATTGGAATAGAGTGCAGTAGCGTAGAGTGCAGTGTTGCAGAGTGGCTTAGAGCGAGTTTTGCATAGTATATTGGAGCGGCCTAGACTGGAGGGGTGCAGAGTGCAGTGGTGAAGAGTGCAGTGGTGTAGAGTACAGTGGCATAGCGTACATTGGCACAGAGTATAGTGGAGCAGAGTAGATTAGAGCGGCGTAGAGTGCAGTGGCACTAAGTGGAGTAGAGTGCAGTGGAGTGGAATGGCGTAGAGTGCAGTGGCGTGGAGTGGTGCAGAATTGAGTAGCGGAGTGGCGTAGAGTGAAGAATGCATTGTGTGCTGGCACTACTGACAACACATTTTCAACTGAAATGACCATTATATTTGCATGAATATATAGTTTTACTAATAAAACTACACACCGCAAAAACGATTCTTTGTGGAAAAGGCATCACCTAGTGTATTGATTTATTTTGATCATACTGAAGTATTTGTTTTCAACACACTTTAGAATTGACAACACATTTGCTTCATTTGTATTTTCCTTATTTTGAAATATTCTGAAATACTTAAACAGTTAATTTAAATGTTATGTGCTAGAAAAAAAACCTTTCCAACTGCCAGTATACAGCAAGATTGTCAAATACATACTCTCACTTTGAAGTCAGATAAAGAAAAGTAAACACCAAGCTCCCTGGAAAGACAGAGCTGACATTTGATCTCTGTCTTTGAATGCACTGCACATGTGACAAGATAAGAACAAGATTTACAGGCCTATTTACAGAAAGGAGCACTCATGGATAAATACAAGGGGAGTTGGTGCGAAAAGGCTTTTCTCCTTGGAAGGGACACATACCCTGGACTGCCTAAAACAAATAAAGCCAGCAAATAGAAAGGCAGAAAATGTGAGTTATAAACGACTAAGCCAATGGTAAGCAACAGGTGGAATGCATTTCTAGGGAAGCTTTCTGAATATCCCGAAGATCTCTTTAGCAAACCAGACAGGCTTCCACCTAAAAATGGTTAGCTGTCGGGCTTAAACATAAAAGCAACCCATGGATCCCGACATGAGTTTGCAAAAGGTGCAAATTCAATTGGAACATTTAACAAAACATGAGCCAATAGGAGTTTGGTGTTTTTCGATATGAAAGAATTTGTAGCTACTGCAGCGCTGTCCAAGTTGTATGAGGAATACATATCTAATTGTATATTCAATTTGCTCATTCAAAATTTGGCACATATGTTAAAAAGATAGTTGCGAATCGGACAGTGGCCATCAAAGTGCTGATGAAATAATTACATTGATTTGTGAGGTATGGAAATACTTTTTAGTCGACGAGCTGCTCATCTACCTAATATTGTGACATTATGTAAACTTATACCATGGTTAAGTGCTATTTCAGGGTGATTTTGTACAATGAATATAAGGTTTTATTGGTAAGAGAGAGTGAACTATTAAAAAACACAAATACAATACATATATTGGTCCCTTCGCTTGATATCATCAAATGAAATGTCACACCTGAACAAAATAAATTGTACAAAAACATGTCCAGCATTGCATCATCGGGAGCACAAAAACCCACACTAGGACTTTTTTCCTAAATTGACCGTCGCGTTATTTTCTCATGATTTTTAAACCTAAAGCCCCACTTAAGCGTAAGGCTGTGTGTTGAGATCATGTGGCTTAGCTGTGTGGAGAGAGAAGGGACAGTGTCCCTGTCTTCATCTGACCGATCCATCACTAGCGTAACGAAACTTGAGTGGGCCCCCTTGCAAACTACATGGAGATGCCCCTCTGGACTCAGTCAGGAGCTCTCAGACGGGGCACTGTGCTGAGGGGGACTCCTGGAGCTTTCCCACCCACACCGCAGGAGCTGCAGGGGCCTATGTTACGCCACTGATAACCATATATTAACAAGCATTGACAAAGACAATATGTCTTTTGTGCATTCATAGTTAGGATGTCACTGTTGGGTTCATTGTGGGTGTCCATGTACTTCTGGTTTTAGTCAAGGTTGTCTATTCAGTTATCATGTTTGGACCAAGTACTGTATAAAACTGTATTCATGTTATTATGCCTTTTCTATATTAAATTTGTCTTCGTCAATGTATACATATCTGTCTTTTTAAATGTGTTTGCCGCCCTGAAGAAGCCCTTGTCCGGGGTGAAACGCGTTGGTTGATCCGTTGATTATAGCTTCACGATTGAAAAAAATAAAAAAGATAATAAAAAAGAACACTCAAGCAATACTGGAGTCTATGGATACATTTGCAAATTAAACTGATAATTGATCGAATGTTAAACGGATCTGTTTTGTACATGTTGCCTCTCATCACTTGTGTTTTACAAAGACAATAGGTCTGGTGTGCATTTTGAGTCTTTACTAACGTGCTGCAGTGAAAAAATAATGTTTTCTGTAGTCAATGCCCCAATAAGATGAATAATCCAATGTATGATGAGCAGGGCTCGAGTCGGGGTACCACACGGGTGGACGGCGTCCCCCCACTTATTTTACTGGGAGCTCGATAACTGGAGCAAATGGAGGCACACATTCACTCTTTGGCCCCTCAGAGGCGAGATCGGAGCTCATTCAGAACGCTGCTCACGAGCTGGCTTCTCTGATGCAATTGCATCTAAGGGGTGAGCGAGGGGAGGCAATGAGTCTGATGGTGCAAGCCACCTTTCGTGACGTCACTTCCTGTCGTGACGTCAGCGTCCCCCCACTTTTTTTTAGGACTTGTGCCCTGATGATGAGTTGGTGTACATTTGGGATGCAAAATAGTCCTTCCTGCACTGCAACGCAAGCATTCCACAGGAGGCAGACGGGAAAACTATTCAGCCTATAAAATAAGTTCAGAGAAATATACTCTTCTGGGTTGAACCAAAGCCCACCAAATGAATCGTTTAAAGACTTAGTAACAATAGATTAAACAGAGCACCTGCACAGTCAAGCCAGACCTAACAATCACCCAACAAACTAGTTAAAATTAGACCTATTTCAGGTAAAAGCCAGGCCTGGGCTAGGACGTGTGAAAAATACCGTAAACTCAATATTGAGGTGACAACTAATAAAAATGATGCTATTTGTAAAGAGGTGTGGTGAGGCGGTTGAGTAATGAGTTACTTAAGATGGATCAGTGCAACACCTCCATTTCTCCCTGAGGATTATTGATTCATGGGATGAGGGATGATGTTAATAAAACTGGGGGAGGGGGACAGTGCCACAATCCGAGAATCATTCATTAAAAGCTGGAAAGCAGCGCATCTTTTGTGATTTATTTGCACCAAAACAAGAAATGGTCAAATGATGTCCATATTTCCATTTTGTCCGAAACGGATAAATGTTCCTACTTATGAAGAGTTCATATTTTTTTCTGTTGCAAATTAATTTACAAAATTATTTGTATATTAAATTTCTAATAATAAAATGAAAAGGTCTGGTACTAATATAATGCAATTTGGGTTGAAATACTTATTATCTGCTTCTACTTGTATGCCTGAATTTAGTTTGCTTCTAAACTAAACACTGTGTGTTTGAAAAAGAGAAGGACTGAAATGTAGAAATTTAAACTTATTTGTCCAGGAATTTAAAGTATGTGCCTTCAAATGGAACAGAGTAAGCATTCCCAAAGCTGACCTCAATCAACTGTGGTCATATTAACTATCTTTTCCTTACTTAGGGGCCTGGTGTTCAATACTCCCCTTTCAAAAACTGTGGTTGTGCAATTTGCACATTGATTGGGAATGTAGTTTGCAAACCAGTTACCAGCCAAACTCCAAACTCAGCGGTCAGTAACTGATGATGTGTTGCACCTGCAATTGCGGTCACAAACCAATGATACATTCCAACTCGAACCTCAAAAGGAGGGAAAACCTATTTCACGTCCACTGCTATTTGAAATTTGTAAAGCATTGTAAAAGTCCTTTTGCCAATCGGAAAGAATCTTTCAACTGAGAAAAATGTTTTGATACATTTTAAAAAGGTGTCTTGCAGCCACAACCCCTGCGTTTTATACAACTCCCAGAATTTGCACCTGGAAAGCACATTTTAACACGAGGTCCTTATTTTGCATAGCTAGGTAATGCTTTTCCAAAATAAAGATGACGTTTAAAGTCCATGCTTTTGTTTATGTTTAACTGAGCAATCTTTAATGAAAACTTCAGCGGGGAGGAAGGCTGTCTGTGCCCTCATCCCCATCCATGACGCAGACAGTAGGCCAGGCAGCTCCAGGCGGTCTCTTCACCCTCCACACTGCTGTGAGTGCCGCCGGTATGTGACTCAGCCCTTTCCCACTGCAGTGCTGTGCCCGCCCCAGGCCCAGGCATAAGCGGAAGTGCTTGCAACATTTTCGGTAATGACTGATGTGCGACTTATCCTGTATCTGTTCACACAGGAAGCTTCGGCTGCGCGCGCGCGTGCGGGTTTGCGGGCGCACGAATGCAGGCCTGGCCTGCTAAGGCCCATTCTGAACCTATGAGAGAAAAGTGTGTGTGTTTCTGTGTGTGTGTTTGTGTGTGTGAAGCAGGAACTACTGGGATTGGTTGTATGTGCTGGGGGTTGAACTGCTAACGCACATACTCATCCAGAGGAGTGCGTGAGGGAAGATTGCAATGCTGCTGGGCGTGTATGTGTGCGTGCATGCTTGTGAGTGAAAGAGAGGTGTACTATTTCGGACTGCCTTTTTAGGTCGAGCCTAGTGGCAGTGTGAATACGCTGCTTGCTCTGCGAGGCATGCTGTATTAGGGTATGCGCTGGAAGCCCCGCCCACTCTCCGCACATATTTGTAGTTGGCTTGTGTCATTGTCCTTCGTAAATGCTGGCTTATGATTTCTAAATAGGCTTGTTAGTCCCTCCTTGTTACCGCCTTGTCTGCATTGGTTACCGCCCATAACGACTGGACCTTTTACTTGGCTTTTTGCATGGTCTGCCTTATAAGTGGGTGAGCACTATTTTGTTTTTTTGGCAGTAATGGGAACAATGGTGGCCGATTTTCTTATACAGCGCTATGCGCTTTAAATTGTATGCTGAGCGCGGCGCCCGCTTCAGGGATACTGCGCTCGGTTTAATTTAAAAAAAAAAGTTTTTAATGAGCGAGGCGCCCGCTTCAGGGACACAGTGCTGGGTTTTATGTTTTTGAAAAAACTTTAATAAGGAGCGCGGCGCCCACTTCACGGATACCGCGCTCTGCAATACAATAGGTATTGCTTTTGCAAATCTTTGAACTATTGGTATGGTATTGTAAATGACAATGCCTTTAATATTATAAAAGGCATTGCCATTTACAATGCCAATAGCTCAAAAACTCGATATTGCAAGACCTACTGCATTGTAAATGCTTGTCGTTGCTATGTGGGAGAGATGTTCACACTTTCACTCCCCACACTGGGTCTGAAGTAAGCGTGTACTGCTGCGGCCTGTGTGTGTGCGCGCACGCGCCACCTGCGCTGTACCTTTTCTATGTGTGCACTGTTGCGGTGTTTGCTGCACCTGTTCTGTGTGTGTGAGGGAATCTAGAAGTGCTGCTGTCCAGGGTAACTTTTAGGCACCCCCTCTTAGTTTTGTTGTGGTTGCTAACAATAGCTGGTGGTCCCATCAGAATTCTAGGATCCGCTGGAACACCACACATCATTTTCCCTTCCTGTTAACTGGAAGCAGCACACATCTCCACTAGAAAGTCCCAATTCAACTTGGAATCCCTGTTAATTCTGCGCCCCCACAGGTAATGAGTCCTGTCCCGCCGGTATCAATAACTCACTGTGGTAACGCAGAAATATAACCCTCTAGATCGAGAAGTCGCAATTAGGCCAAGCCCCCCAAAAATTTACATAACAACAGAAAAGGAAAACTATTAGTTTTGCCAATTTTTGCAATTCCTATTACGCAGATTGTTGGACTTGGCCCTTTTTGCAGGGTCATCCCTGAACTTTTTGCCTTCCTCCTAGCCTTTTTTCTGACATGGTGTTGGTGGTTCTAGGACTCTGGGCACTTTAGCGCTGCTGTCCAGTGTAAAGTGCATGTGCTCTCTGTGGAAAACATGGTAAGATTGGTCTACACCTGTTTGGCATGTTTAATTTACCGGTCAGCCCCTTGTAAAGTGGTATCTCCGATACCCAGGGCCAGTAAATTAAATGCTACTGGTGGGCTTGCAGCATTAATTGAGTCACCCACCGTAGTCGCCTTTCAAACGGATGTATGACATCACAACGCATGCCTTTACAACGCATAGTGCTTTGGGGCGCTGGATAGTGAATTGTTTAATTTACTATTCCAACTCCAGTCCCCGTGGATAGTAGGGAAGGTGTTGGATAGTAAATTAAACCTATTCCCTATCCTAGAGCGCCCCCCAGCGCAATGCGTTGTAATGGTTTGCGTTGTAAAAGTTGCGTTGTAATGGCACTGCGTAGTAAAAGTTGCGTTGTAAAGGTTGTCTCCCCTTTCAAACCAGTCTCAGGCCTCTGCCATTGCAGGGCCTGTGTGTGCAGTGTTAGTGCCACTGTGATGTGGCACCTAAAGTGTGTGCCATGTTTGTGACCCCCCTTTTACTGCATGTAAGTCACCCCTAAGTTAGGCCCTAGCTAGCTCTATGGGCAGGGTGCATTGTAGGTAAAAGGTTGGACATGTACCTTAAGTGCGTGACATGTCCTGGTAGTGACAAACAGCCATTTTGGTTTCTCACTGCTGTGAGGCTGGCATCTAATAGCGATGCATTGGAGATTCCCTGATAAGTGTTTCAGTGGTAATTCCTGATATGAGAGGAGCAGCGTGGTAAAGTTTAGTATGCCTGAACTCAGAATCTAAAGATGCATCTTTTGGTGAAGGTGATTTTCACATTCTGTATTTGAAAATACCACTTTTAGAAAGTAGGTATTTTCTTGCTCAGTCATCCCGTGTGCCTCTGCTGGAATGTGGATCGCCTGTCTGAGTTTCGGATGACCCAAGGCTGAGCAGCAGGAGTGGCGCCAGGTAGTCTAGGTGGGTCAGGAAAGGGCTGAATATGCTGGGGCAGCAATTGGGGACGGGTGAGGAGATTTCCTTTCACCTCAAAGGGCCTTGTCTGCCTCTGACCATGCCGTCTCGACCTCCTGCTAGGAATTCACACCTGAGAAGGCAGAACTGGTTCTAGCTGGGCACAGACACTCGCTGCCTAGGAGATCAAAGGATTGGGAGTATAAGAACTAGGCTGTGACCCCATGAAATGTGCTTCCACTCCTTGTGGCTTGGGGGGGACTTGCTGCTGCTGGGCCCCAGGAGGAACTGCCACGAGGGACTGCCCCTCTGCTAGAGGTCCCTTTGAGCTGGCCTGCCTGGGCCCAGCCTTGATTCCTGGATTCTGATTCTAGCGCTTCGTGAGCGCTGTACCTTGTGCCTACTGCTCCAACACGAGAGGAGCGTGTGGGCTCTGCAGCGCTGGACTGCGTAATGTCTGGAGGGGATCCCGGCGTGGGAATTACCCCGTGGTCCTTGGAAGTGGAGCAAGAGCCTACCCTGCATGCTGTGCCATCCAGGAGTGAAGCAGGAGCCCACCCTGCCTTTTTTGTGCTTCCAGAAAGGGAGCAGGAGCCCTCCCCGCATTTTGTGCACCTCAAAACCAAAACGGGAGCCTACCCTGCATTGTGGTGTCTCCCGGACTGAAGCCGCCGCCAAGAACAGCAAAACCAGGAGTCAGGCGGGACTTGCCTGGTTGTAGGCGGGGCCGGCAGGAGAGACGACGCCGGAGCCTCGCGCGTGGCTGCTTAAGTCAGGCCGTTGTAGCCTGGTCCTGGGCAGGACTCCAGTGAGCTGGAGAGAGCCCCGCGGAGTTGGCCAAGTCGAGACAGAGCCTCATAGGCTCGCCAGACCCCGAGGGAGACCGGAGCCTTGCTGGGTCCAGTGACTGCAAGAGAGCCCCAGAAGTCAGGCATTGTGGAAGCCTGATTGAGGGAGGAGTCACAGAGTTTAAGCCTCACGGGCTAGGTTAGCTGCAGGAGCGCGCCTGGCTTTCCACACAGGACGGTGGCTCACAGATTCAGCCAGCAAAGGAGATCCCCAGTGAGTGTCAGCAGCAAAGGAGACCCCCGGAGGGTGGGTCCCTGCCGAGGCCCATTGTTGGTGCCTGCCCCACTAGTGGCACGAGGACGAAGGCTCCAGTGATTTTGGGTTCAAGTTGGGCATTGTGAGAGCCAGCGCTGAGCTCTTTTGGTCACAGCTGCACTGCCTGAGCGCAGGCAGCTACAACGGCTGACGGATTTCTTTCTTGGCCAGTGGGAGGCCTCATTTGAAAAGGGGGCATTTTTGGGGAGAGAGAAGCCCATGGAAGGTGAGGCTCCCAAGGCACTTTTTGTTGCCGGTCTTCCCAGCTGCACCGCGAGATTGCGGGCAGCTGCAACGTAGAACAGTTTCTTTTATGATGAGGAAGGGGTGCGTTGCACCCCCCCTGCCCCCTGTGCATGGTGCACCTTGTCTCACTGCTTTTTGGAAGCCAGAGGCTAATTGGAAAGCCCTGGAGTACGCACTGATATTTTGGACAAAGGGCATTTGAGCCCCAGAGAAGGCCAGTTGACCTGGGGTCAGTTTGGTGATATTGGTAGAGTGCCAGGATAATGTGTTTATGCCTAATATGATGGTTGCCAAATGTGATTTATGCCCATGGTCTTTATGCATAATGTGTTTATGCTAATGTGATGCCTACAGGGGGTGCTGATAAGGCTTGGGCCTAATGTGTTTTATGCCTACTGTGATGCAGACATAAGGTGTTTATGTTGCAGGTGATAACGCTAAGTACAATATGGTACCAGTAGTTACTCGTTGTAATTTATATGTGCTACTAGTGCTTTCTAACGGTTCTGACGGTGGCCCGATTGGCCCTGTCTTGTATATAATCCCCTGCAAATTATGACCTGGTGCCAGTTGGCACAGGGTATATGTGTGATTGGGATTCTAATGTGTTTTGGATAATACAAAGGCTATTTTTTATATAACCTTGTGTGGAGTTTCTTTTGTGGTGTGCCTACTGTGTTGCTGCTGTGTGTTTGTTGCACAAACTCTTTACACATTGCCTCTGGGATAAGCCTGACTGCTCGTGCCAAGCTACCAAGGGGGTGAGCATGGGTTACCTTCAGCGTGTAACTCCCTTGCCCTGGCTAAAGTGGTGGTTTCTACCTGGCTTAGGCGCATGCCCTAGCCAACCAGAAATCCCATTTCCAACACAGATTATATATTATATGTATATCTGAAAGTGTATTTTATATTGATTTGATTAAAATAAAATATTCAAGCAAAACTGTGCCCATGACTAAAGTACTTTTGAAGGCACGGGCTGGGGTGCAGTTCACGGCGGTTGAACATGGCCTAAACAGACCGGATATGGATGCATTTGTGCGTAAAATAAGCGCTCTGAGGTGTACCAGCCTCCCAGCCAGAGAGAGCATCTCGGGGGCATTCGCTGAAGTGCAAGCGATTACAGCCTTGTTACCACAGTTAATGGTGGTCGGCGATCTTTCATGGAATGCTAATCCGTGCGGGGAGAAGCAGAGCTCAGCAAAGAACCATGTGCGTTGTTGGCTGGAACCAATGGTTCTAAGCGCTATAAAGCCACACCAATCTGTACAAGAGTGTACATGGACAGAAAAATGGTAGACAAGGCAAGTGGCCGGTGGTGATCTGCTAGGGGCATTGACGTCGGCGGGCATCATACACCTCTGTGACACAAGAGGCACCCGACCCTTCCTGGACTTCAAAGCAGCCCATAAAGTGCAAGGGGCTAAGGCATTCCAATGCTCTGCTTCGCAGTAGGGGTGTGCGAATTAACGAAGTTCCGAGGCTTGCAAACATCCACATTTTTTTAAATCATCTTGAACTTTGCAAAGTAGAAACCTTACAAATTGTATTTAAAAAAATGAAAGGTGGACAGTTTGGCTGGCCCTTTGTAGCAGCGGGACAGGACAGCAGTCAGAATGGTGCGATTCGTCAACCCTTCCCCGTGCCCAGGTCTGAGCTCCGGCCTCTCGCTCTTCGTTCACTGCAAAAATGTAGATGCTGCAAGGCTGCCAGCCCCTGTGGCCCTGAAGGGTGCTCATAGAACATACCCCCAGCCCAGTACATCGCCGAGGAGTGCCATTAGTCGTGCTCCTGGTTGGAAGAGAGGCTTTAGAGGAAGGGCACTTAGTCCCTCATGTTACCAGGCCATTTCAGTCTGGACCGGTCAACTTCCTGGAAGTGTCACTTCCGTTTTGCGCATGTTCCACCCGGAGGCAGAGTAAGGGGTTTAAGAACCCACATCACCTTCTTTGGCCTCAGAAACAGCGGCTACACAGGCCACCCTCTCATATGTTTATATCTGGCAAAAGTCTGCCAGGCCTAGCGGCGATAATTTCAGGATGGCTCCTCCATGTGGGTGGAGGAGCGTCACGCCACTGCTTTCTCGCAGTGTGAAAAGCAGAAACATAAAATGGTATTAAAAATACCATGTTATATTTCTGCTTCTCGATCTGCGAGAAAGCAGAAGAGTTTGGTTGGGAGTGGCGGGTGGGCGGTCCTGCTGTAGGGCAGGGGAGGAGCGGCTTGTCCACTCTGAGGACGCTGTGTACTTGATCAGCCCCAGGGCTGACCAAACCAGTCATACAGACTCTCCCTTTTCTCCATGTAGGCTGCATGAAGCCTACATAGAGAAAATGGCCTCCCCATAGACGCCTGTGCGGTTGGCGTCCCAACCGATCACAACGCTGCCTTTGCAGTGTTGTGATTGGCTTAGGGAAGGGGAGGGAGCCTGCCTGCTTCCTGTGTGGAGCAGAGAAGCAGTGACGACGTGGGCCCGGGCTGTTGTAGGTAAGGTAACTTTTTGTTTTATATATTTAAAATTAACACACCCCGCGGGGCCCCCCACCCGCGTGTCATGCTGGCTGCGACTGGTAATTCTGCCAAAGGGATCATTTTCCTGACCAAGAGCTCCTCTGTGAGATGTATTTCAACCCTCTTCCTGAGCATGTGAGCTGGGCGCGGGGGCTGATTGGAAGGGGGCTCGCCTGCTGGTGATCCAAGCCCTCTTGCCCTACCCAGGGTTTGCTCAGTGTTCGATCGTTTACGCTGTGTGAATTCAGGGTCGGATTGGCAGGGCGGTGTCTGAGGGGCCTGTAGCAGAGGCCAGCTTCTGGGCTGATTTTTTTTTGTCTGTGGGTCAAGCAACTCCATTGACTTGTCCTGATTTTTTTTCAATAGAGCTGCAGTTTCAGGTGAGTGGTAGTCTGAGCAGTCACATATTAGGCCCATTAATTGTTATTTGCAGAATGAAAATAGGGTGGCCTGAGGATACATATCATTTGGAGCACCTCCTTCCATCCCCGGCCTCAGAAGGTGTCAGTGAGCCTTTGTGGGAGGTTAGTCTTTTGAGCAGTGCAATTAACAAGCTTTCAGAATGGGGAGGAGGCCTTTGTCCCCCACATCAAGTCACAACGATCAGACAAACAACCTGCTGGTGCCTGCTACCAGTCTTCTCAGATTGAGGTTAAGCTTTTCATCCAAATACCGTGTAATGGAATGAGAGAAAAAACACAAAGAACAACAAAAGTGTTAAATAACTGCAATTTAAAACAAATCTGACTGGAAACGGATAAGAAGAAATCACCTTTTTCAACAGGGTCACTGTAAAAACAACACAACTCATTCACCCTCCATCCTGGTGTGAGAGGCGAGAGGAAAAAGGAAGGGAGAAGGAGAGAGACAGACAAAAGGAAATAAGAGACAGGGAGAGGGACAGAGGGACAAACAAAGGGAGAGGAAAGATTGGATGGAAAGAAGAGTTGAGTGATAGAGAGTGAAGGATGGGAAACAAAAGTGGAGAGAAAGGAGATGGCAAAGGGAGAGAAAGAGTGAACAGCGAATGGTGAAACAAAGCATTGATGAAGAAGAGGATGTCAGAAGTTTCCTGGTCAGGAATAATAAGTAACAGATGGATTAGTGCCTCATACACTCCTTGGTTCTCTGACGGTTCAGTTAGTCTATGGCTTGATTTAGAAGTTGGCGGACACCTACAGGAAGTGCTGAATTCACTGTGGAACCCACCAATGGCGTTTCCTTAAAAAAAGAAAGTACCGTAATGGAAACACCAGTCGATTCTCCTCTGGTTTTAACGCTTCCTCCAGAAACCTATGGCTTTTCCATTATTACCCAACTAGAAATAAGCCTCTGGGTCTATCCACTACCAGAGCTAACACAAGCTCCCTTCACCTACCTGAATCCTCTTTAGAAGACTGCAGAACTCAAGGTACTCACAAGGACCGAAATCCATTGAATTTCTATAAAGAATGGTGGTATTCTGCAAATGCTGAGGTTTCCTAAAGCAGGATGCTACTAACTGCAACAATCTAATAAATAGAGCACAACAGACTATAGCATTAGGTGTAGTAGAGGACATATTGGTGTTCAAGGGATTAATGAAAATGAGTGTGAATGACACAGAAAAGCCAAGCAGAAGAAAGGGAGCATTTGCAAGACAGAAAACAGAACTAAAGTAAAACTCAAAGTGGAGTCAGATATTGAGACGGTGGGAAATAAAGGTATTGGATTTAGAAAAAGAATGAAAGAAAGTGTATATTGCAGGCAGTGGAGTGAGAGAGAGAGAGTAGATTTATAGACGGAAGAAGGAAGCGAGGGAAAGAGATCGGGGTGAGGGAAATGAAAGAAGAAGGAGGAGGCAGACAAGAAAAAAGATGGAAAATGAGAGAGAGGGGAAGAGAGGGAGGAAGAGTGGTAAAGGGAGAGAGTAAAATCGATGAGAGTGAGTCTGAGGGAGGGAGAATGAAAAGTTGGTATTATAGCTGGAGAGACAGAGAGAAACAGAAAATCTAATAGATGCACCGGGTGCAAATGAGAGATTGGAGGTGAAATGAGGGATGAAAGAAAGGGGCGAGAGGAAAGAGTGCCAGAAAAAGGAGAGAAAGACTGTTCCTATGTGTGGTTCAACAAAAGTGAGCAAGGATACAGATAATATATAGAACATTAAATGAAGGGCTCCAGTTGGAGTGACTTCCTGTGGCATGTCAAGCAGATTCAGATCATGTTTCTTCTCACAACATAGAAGTCATCAAGTACTGAGCTGTCTTACACTCTGAAGATATCACATGCCGAGAGGCCACCGTGTGACCACCAAAAGGGGGATTAATGAAAGCCTTAGATATGTACAACCATCAATGCCTGAGGTTTAGCAGGGAGCTTTACAACCACCCAAGGATTGGCAGAAGCCTCAGGGGACCTCAGAGTGACCTGAAAAGTCAGTGTTCAGAAGCTAAGCCAGAACCTTTGGATGTGGAAATAAGGAGGAGTTTTAATGACCTGGAAATGAGCAGGGACCTCAGAGGCCTAAGTTTAGCATGAGCTTTGATGATCAATGTCCCTGAGAAGGAACTTTTGGGCTCCTGAGTGGGCATGGAGCCACAAGTAAATGACAGTGAGGAGCACTGGGCAGTGCATGGTGGGCAGGAGTCATTGGTGCAATCAGGAGCCTGTAAGACCTGAGAGTGAGCATGAACCTCAGGAGGCTGAGGGTGAGCTGCAGACTGAGAGGCCTACATGAAGCAGTTATTCACCCCCTCAATGCCCAATGAGGGTCAACAGGATCTTTAGAGATCTCAGGGTGACTATCTGCCACACAGCAAGGAAAGCACGTGGAAAACAAAACTTTGCAAAAATCTCCTGGTGGACACGGTTTTCAGTAAATTGCAAGTATCGTGAAGATTTTAGGTATGGGTGAGCAAGAGTTTCTAAGTCCGAGGGTAAACAGGGAAATCAGATGACCAGAAGATGAGCTGGAATCCAAGGACCCCTGAGAGTGATCTGGAGCCTCGGGAATCTGTGCCTGGGTGGAAATGAACCTTAGAGTCCTATTAGTACGTGCTTAGTTTAGGCACCAACTGATAATGAGTAAGATCCTCAATTCCTTAGGATGAGCAGAACCCATGGGTCCTGAGGTGAGCAGAAGACTTGAAGATGAGTGTGAATCCCTGGGGCCATGTTGGTTAGAAGAGACTACGAATCCCCAGGGATGACCAGGAGTTTTAGGTCGTGACATGGGATCCAGAGATCCGAGGGTGAGCAAGGGCTTGGGGATCAAAGAGACAGAAATGCGTTCAGGGGCCTGATGGTAAGAGCTTTATTGACCAGAAGGTATGTGGCAGAAGAAAATGGTGTTTCCAGTCTTGGATGATACTACTGGCCTTTGAAACTTTAAAAAGCGTAGTTTACCGTAAATTCTCCACAAAATAAGCTCCTGATGCTAACTACACAATGATTCATGAAAGGTTGCGAACTGCAAATGTGAGCCGCTTTTTTTTGGGTGCCCGGGCCAATTTTTCATCCCAATCCGAGCCTGTGTGCGATCCGTGGCCTGGACTGGCGGTAGCGGGCACCGGGCGTTTTTCCAGTGGGCTGCTAGAGTGGGGGCCGGTTTTGGGGTTTTTGTTACCGCCGGGGTCGGCGTTATCGGGGGGGGGGGCGCTGAGCAGTTTTCCAGGGCAGGTCTCGGTTCCCAGTCCGGCCCTGGTGATCTGTGCCACTCATGTGGTGTCCTGAGCAGGGACAGTGCCAGAAGCTGTTTCCTGGTTACTGGTCCTGTGGCCCTTTCTGGCACCGCTTATCCGGTGACCAGTGGAGCTCTGTAGTGTCTGATCAGATGCTCTAAGATGTCCTTCCCCTGAGGTATCTTGAAGTGGGACATCTTCAAAGGGAGGAGGGACGGATGGTTTCACTAAACCTTGTTGAGAATCCGGTGAAGATGGGAAACATAGGCTAGCTTCCTGAAAGTTGGAATTTCCCAGTCCTCCCCAATTATGTAGGCATAATACAATCACCTGTATGACTAATTCAACGCAATATGGGTGAGTACAGCCGCATGCTTCCTTTTTCTCATCACAGGCTGGGGGCAGGGGCGTAATGCAAGTCCCTGCGGCGCAGAGGGGGGGAGAGGGCAGTCTTTCAGGGGGCCCCGAAACCTCCAGGATCTCCCATTCATCTCAGGTCAATGAATATCTGTGAGATCCTCAGTACACCGACAGGGGGGCCATTATTTTGCGTTATGCCACTGGCTAGGGGTCTCCTTTTTGGGGTGGATGTTATTTCTAAGAAAAATACCGCACATGGGATAAGGGCGCCACAGAAACATATCCCCACTTTTTTTTCTGTAGAAAGGGTTGGACCAATCGACAGCCTGCATTTAAATCAGTGACGGTAAAGAAAGTGCCTGAGAAAAAGGTGGTAGGTAAGCAATTATTGTGAAATTGTGTCTCTTTCCCAGAGTTCAAGTAGAACCAATATTGAACGTCGGGCTGCACTAGGATGCATCCCTTTCTTTACAGAGACAGGTGTAACATATCCATGCCAGTTTTTTAGAATAACCAATGACAGGCTTGTGGTAATTTAACCAGTTTCTCAATCGCGCAAGAAGGCATACGCACGAACCACTTAGAAGGCTGAAGCTGTGATTGTGGGTGAAATTATGCCTTATTTGTCAAAGTTGTGAAAATTAGACATTAACACTTCAGGAACTTTCTCAAGACTCATCTTTTCCTTTTGGAGTCTGGGCGAAGTATTACATCTTCCAATGATCTATTTCTTGCCCATACAAGGAAACGGATCACGATTGGGTGGCCTGCTGAAACGCATCCCCTGAAAACCTGGGTTTTTGCATATCTCGTCGCTGCACTCAATGCTGCACGTCCAATCTAGGTTGACTCTAGCTGGAGTTCTTGAGTGCAAGCCGACTATCGTTAACAGCGCCCAATCACAGGCCACCATTCCTGAGAGTAGACTGAAACCTCCAAAACCCAAACATTTGCAATGGCAAGGGAACCAGTTTTGTGGACTTTATCTCAGAACAAGACCTCCAGACTCTTGCCCAATCCCTTGTGTTGTCAATGATCGCCTGTGACAATTCTCTTTTGGGCGGACTTGCTAAAATTAGTCCTCGCCACTTTGAAGGCAGTGTTACAAACTGCTGCGCAGACTGACTCCCGAACAATCAGCTTTGGGCACATAACCCCTGTGTTGTTCACTCTGCAGTGGTCCCCATAGCAGCCAGAGCTTTATAAAGATGGTATGTCTCACCCAGCAGGTTCTATATGGTTCTAACACTCATTACCTTGTGGGGCAGTTGATAGTGTCTGGGAGGTTTAGACCCTTACATAGTTTGGAAACACTGCTCTTAGACCAGCTTTAAAAAAGGAGCACACAATGGCAGAATCTGGAATTCTCTCACCCAGGTCTATGAACCACTACTTCTCTTTTACCTTTAAGACTGAGGTTATATATACCAAGACCCTTCGTATCCGTTCCAAGTTAAATGTATCATTGATGGCTTCCCCTTTCCCAGTCTCCTTCTTTTCTCTCCCCACTTCTTCTGTCAGTCATTTCCCCCACATCACTTTATCCTCCCTCTATTCTAATGTTTTTATTTCTACTGCCTCCTTCCACTTGTATACTATTTTCTCACTTTGTAGCTCTGGTGTTGCCTTCATCCATTCCACTTCACGCTTTTGTGATCCTCTCCTTAGTTTGCATCTTTCAGTTGCTTACTCTGTTGTATATTGTCCACCACTGAGTCCTGCTGATTAATGATTGACTGATGTTTTGTAATTTGCTCCATCACTGTGCATACCCCCATCCTGTTCCCCCCCTTGTGTGACTTATCACCTACATATGTCATTTTGTTGTTTTCCGTGATGCGGGCTCAACTCTCCCTTGTACCTACCACCTACATCTTTCACCTGTGAAGCGCTCTAATCTGTAGGCTGTGTTCCTGCTATATAAAACTTCATACATACATTGAAGCCCCACATCCCTATTAGCACCTCCCTGCTTATCTACCCACAGAGCACTAAACCTTCCAGTGCTTTAATGAGGGGCCTCGCTAGGCAATGCTGGCCCTACTTAAACCCTCTATTCAATCTCTTTAGGCTGAAGGGATCTTTTTGTGAGTCATAGCAGGTAAAAAAAATAGACAATTCTTCAATGTGTATATTATACCTATCAAACCTTGCATTTGACACTTACTATTCATGACAAAGTAACCTTACTAGCTTGGACTCCCCAGATAACATTTTTCATATGAGCAACAATAGCAGGTCTTATTCATTTCTGTTCAACTGTGACATCTCCAACATGGCTGAAATACAATAGCCTCATGTTACTAACTTCCTGCCGGCACAAATTAGACATGAAGAGGTTGAGGAGGAAAAAGAGGGACCTTCAGGCTGAAGTGGCCGGGTATCTCGTCCAGCCGTAATCATGTAATCCTCACTTTGCCACCCACACCCGGTCCCTTCTTCAGGGGCTAGGGCTAACTGCAACAGAAGAGGACTTGGGTTTTAAGCGCCAACCTTGTAAAAAAGGGTAAACAACCTTTACAACGCGGTCAAAACACCGCAGTGCCATCACAACGCAGATTTTACAATGCAGGTCGTTACCACGACTTGCACTGGAGGGCGCTCTAGACTAAGGAATAGTAGATTTACTATTCCAACACCTTCCCTACTGTACATAGGCTGGAGTTGGAATTGTAAATCATACTATTCCTAAGTCCAGCACCCTACAGCGCAAGTCGTGGTAACGACTTGCGTTGTAAAAGCTGCGTTGTCATGTACCGCGATCATTTTGATCGCGTGGTAAAATCATACATCCATAAAAAAGTCAATAGTCTTTCAAGCACCTAATTTCACAAAAAACACTCAATTTTATCACACTCTCAGTTCATTAGCCTCTCAACAGTAACATTTCAACTCGAACTTGTGACCTTGAATTTGCTAACAGGTTCCCATATTTCTTTCTTAAATTCCTATTAGCTTTGTAGATCTTCAAAACATGTAATGTAATTGTATTTGTAGAGCGCTTACTACCCCTGATGAGGAGTTGAATCACTTTTTGGCGAGTAGCATGCTACTCCGAACCCAAAGGATTAGGGGTGGATTAGTATAGGGAAATATGAGTTCTTAATTTGAGCAGTGCACATGTGAGTCTGTTACTTTGACTGAACAGGATAAAGGAGGGAAGAGTCTAGATTGTGTTATTTGGGAGATCATATAGTATTGGCATTGTACAAACATCAAAAACTGAGCATATGTGTTGTGCCCCATGTATGAGAACATATTTCCCCTCAGGAGGCATGCAAAGTATAATCTTTGTCAGCTCAGGATCGCCAACGGGGCAAGCTTACAAAATTCAGTAACAAACAATGCAGCTTGCCCATTCCGGCTACATTCATCCAGCAACAGAAATTAGGTTAATGGAAGCCAAGCCGCACTGCTCGTTTGAGGTGGTAAGGTTCGGGTCTACGATAACATCGCAAGGGCCCACCGCGGGGATCTCTGAGAGGTAAGTTTGTAGAGGGTATGAGAGCGCTACCAATTCCCAGGGCATCATATAGGCAGTGCTTAGTTTGTAAATAAATAAATAAGTGCCATGCCCTCGTTATGTGGCCACTGCAGCTTGCGCCACACATTGTCCCTACTATGCTGCCATTGATCGTAACAACACAACTGCTAACCATCACACTTCTACAAGTGTGACAGTTTGGATTATTTCAGGCCCCCAAAGCCATAAGAATAGATTGGACATCAGGTAATAGTCATTTTAATAAATATTGAATTAATAATTAACCGTTGTTGCAGTCATCTCTAAATTTACAAAATTTGGGGCAATTAAGTGCCAGTGCTGAACACTGGAAACCACCGGCGCAAACTAAGCACTGCATATAGGAGGAGTACGTAGGTACGCTGAAGGAGTAAAAACTGTAGATCAACATTGGGGTTCAGCATAATTTCTAATATGATACGTACAGTCATGCAAAATCATGCTCTAATATTCCACTATGGGGGTATTTTTGCACCCACTCTTCTCTTCCTTATGGAGGTACGGGACTTCCTGCCCCACCCAACATATAACCTCACGTTTTCATTGCGCTATTAGTGTTGGTGAAGGAGATTTCCAGGCCATTGCCACTGGAAATTGCCAGGGGGAGGGTTGTGTCCTTCTTTTGTTTTGGTCTAGAGAGCAACCCCAATAAACAGTGCTGGGCATTTGCAAGATCTGTACGCTCAGCGGCCGGTGCAATATCACTTAGGGGGACCAGCTGGCATGGGTGCAAATTCGGGACCATAAGTGAAAAAATTCAGGACAGAGGGTCAAAAATCAGGACAAAAATTCAGGACAGAAGGTCAAAATTCAGAACAAAACTTCAGGACAAAAGATACGTTTTACAGATACATCAGAGGAAGTTGCGCAATAGTATAAAAGTAAGTAAATAGACAACCACTTAAGTACAAGTCAAAATAAGTTTTATATTGGGTTGAGACAATCGAGCACTTCATGTTTTTTTGGTATGCGTGCAGCTTTGAGCAACTGTGCAGGTCTTTTTGTGGTATTTCATATGATAATAATGTATGTATATGGTTACTGCACTGGGTTGTCCAGTCTGATATTTTGTTTACAACTCATGGTCCTGAGCAGGCATGTCTGGCGAGAGAAGTGGTCAGGAAGATCTGCTCGGATAGACTTTGTTACTAGCATCTCATATCTGAGTGCCATTGTGAGATGTAAAGCGGCACGCATAGGTGAACTAAAGGGAGGATTGCTGTGATGAACCCACCATAGAGAACGCATTATGGGCGTTTCAGCAAGTGGAACTAAAATATGGAATCTGACTTTGCTCATGGGGGCTTCGCAGACAGTTGCACAAGCTGACGGAAGTCACAAAAGTGCTTTTTCCCTGCAGCTTTCTTAAAGAATACACTGTTGATTTACTATTACATTGCTACAAATACAATATACATTTCAAGCACAGCTCATGGCACTATGAGGCTCCCCCTAAAACCTTACACCTAAAACAAAACATGCAAACATTTACAATTACTAGTGTAACGTTCAAGTAGCAGTTGGGTGTCACTCTAAATGACATATGCATGATGCATATATCCCACACATAAGCACACCAGCAAATACAAAATAGTCAAATATAGACAAGGGAGTAGCCAGAAAATTTAAATGCCTCCCACTTTCAATTAAAGCTCTTATGGCACCAAGAAAGCAAAGTAAATCATCACAAACCTCCTCAGAAGAGCTTTCTTGTCCAAGGATCTAGCCATTCATCCTTCCTTCAAACCCCTGATATCCACCATTTCAAATGTACATTCTGTCATCTATTAATTCTTTCATCCACCATTCAGTCTCTCACCACTCATCCTGTCCTTTCATCTGTGTGCCCATCCATATCCAAACCTTTTCAACCATTTGCAAACCTATCCATCATCTATCCTTCCATCCATCATTTCACTCATCCATCCATCATCCATCCATCTAACCTTTCACCCAATCCATACTTTCACTCATCCATCCACTCTTCCACCCACCCATCTATCCATTCACTTATCCATCCAACCATTTACCCTTTCACCCAATCCATCCTTTCATTCATCCATCCACTCTTCCACCCATCCTTCTATTCACTCATCCATGCACCCATTCGCCCATTCATTCTGTCAGTCGTCCATCCATTCTTTCACTCATCCATCCTCCCTTTCTCTCTTCATTCCCCTATCACTTAGCCACCATCCTTCCATCCACCCTTCACCCATCCATCCACCCACCCATCCACTTGCGGACAGAAGAGGACCATCAAGAACTTCACCCTCACTGTAGTTCCTAAAGCAAAGCTTGGAAGTCACGAGCAACGCATAATGCACAGTGCCAGGACGTGAGGTGACTGTGACATGGCGGTGATTCCAGGGCTTTAAGTGGGATGAAAACACTGGGGGACTCTCAAAGGGGCGTGTCTGATGTAATTAAGGGCGTGGCTTAAAACACCTCAGCTAAAACTATGTGCTGAGCATATTGTGCAGCCTGACTTGCATTTTTCAGTTTCTATCATTGCATCCAGTAACATTAGACCTACAACAAGCCATGCCTATTGGCTTTGTCAATGGATATTAGTTGCATAAAATAAATAGAAAAGCAGCAACTATGGCTTCGTTTAATATCATAATAAAAATGCTTCACCTCTGAAATGATGAGACTGTGTAAGAACTATAACCTCTTCGTTGTAACTTTGTTTTGTGCATTTCTTCCATCTAAGCCTAACAGAATGCCCTTCCCTAGACTGTGGCAGGAGGAGGCCCAACACATGCTGTAACACCCCAAACTTGCCAATTGTCCTTCTGTATGTTGCATTCAGCCGCATACAGAATAACAATAGGCGGGGTGGGAGTCTGGGACTGCTCTTGTGCTCCAAGGATGACCTATCAGGGAGCTGAGCACTCTTACAGGGGAACTGCTCTGCTCCCCGCAAGGCCCAAAATTACAGACAAAAGGCGTCCGTAAAAGGGATCCTCATGGACAACGGACGTGGGGTTCCAATTACGCACGTCTGTGAAATTTATGGACGGTTGGTCACCCTGAGATCACTGAGCACTGTCTGCCAAGATGATTGCAACAACGGGCAGGACCACACCATATGTAGAAAGTCGACTCGCGGCACCTAACATTGCGAGTAAGCGTCCGCAGCCGTAGGTAGATCACGTGTTAGGGTGGGGAGTGGGGTTCAGATATGCTCTGTGTGGGAAACAACCTTTACAACGCAACTTTTACAATGCACTACCATTACAACGAAACTTTTACAACGCAACATCCATTACATAGCATGCCATTAAAACGCAACAATTACAACGCATGACACTACAACGCATACCATTACAACGCATGTCATTACAACGCAGTAATTACAACACATACGATTACAACGCATACCATTACCATCCAACATTTACCCTACTGTTGTACCCCCTGGAGTTAGAATAGTAATTTTTACCCCTACACTATCCAACACTTACCCTACTGTTGCACCCCCTGGAGTTAGAATAGTAATTTTTAACCCTACACTATCCAACACTTACCAGACATGCAATGTAATGTTATGGGTTGTAATGGTATGCGTTGTAAAGGTAGTATGCGTTGTACTGGAATCCGTTGTAAAGGTAGTTTCTAAAAATTTGTTGTAATGGCATGTGTTGTAATGGAATGCGTTGTAAAAGATGCGTTGTAAAGGTGTGCATTGTAAAAGTTTGCGTTGTAACGTCATACAACCCTCTGTGTAAGATGTAAAAGTGTATGCACCGAACCCGAACCCTATGGATTTTACGGGGGTACTTGAGGACTTAAAGTCCTGCCTCAGTGATTCTCTCCCCATTTAGCTTGTGGCACCGCCAACATGGCGGAGGGGTTGCATCGGAAGGTCTTCGATAGCCATGTTACCAGGCGACGATCCTGCCCAATGGCTTGTAATGTATGGCGCAGCGGGTTAATGTCTTGATCTAGGCCTGCCATATTCCAGTGCTGGAGCAACGTGCTTTTGGTGGAGCTGTACACTAAGCACAGGCTCCCACATTAGGACCGTTCCAAATGGCTAAATCTGCTGGTGCAGGCTCAATATGTATTCAGCAGGGCTCGTTTACCAGCACTGTTGCAAATAGCTCAAGCGGTTTATGTGCACACTGCAGAGCATTATCTGTAACCTGCAGGTCACAGCTATCAGTCTGAGAACTATATACTCAGTGGATGCAGTCATTTGTTTCAGAAACCCCTGTGTAATGTGCAAGTCGCAAGATCCAAACGTTTTAAAGTAGCTCTGTGGGTTGTGCACCAGCTGTCAAGGTCAACGTGAATTTCAGAGTTTAAGAACCAATTCATTATTGATTCAGGACCAACTCAAAACTGTTAGTCCTCTGGGGTGATAAAAGGAGTACAACCGACTTTGGTAATAATTGACTTATTTTTAAGCGCCAAGAACCCATTTTTGTGTTGAGCAATATACATGCTTATTTTTAAGCTGAAGTGTTCACCGGTCCTACAGTAAAATACACATATGTGGCACTTGAACATTATATGTTAGGTGCATACCTTGGAGACTGACTGTAGTACATCGTCATCAAATTCTGTTGTTCTGCACAGTTTTGCTTATTTGTGTGCAGAAAATAGTTTGTGTTTTCATACATCTTCGAAGCGTGTACCACACAGAAATATTCTTTCAGCTTTTCCATTAAAGAGTACAAGATGGATGAAACAGTCTCTAGGGCCTGGCGCGTGTAAAACACAGAATTACTCCAAATTCAGCTGCCAGAGCGTCAACTGATAGTCATCAGATGAGTGAATATGGAGAGAGCCCTGGCTGTCTCTTCTCCACCCTCAGCCGTTTGCAATGAAAACATTTGAGGGCCTCTTCTACCTATTAAAGGCCTTTATGTACTAGATCAGTAAATTAAGATCAGGTTTGAATGCACATAAGGCCCCTAGCTTTGATCATTACATTTCCACACTGGCTGGTGCCTGTTTTGGCATCCTGGGGATGCTGCGGAAAAACGTATTGCCAGGGGCAGTTAAGAAAACAGTTACCCAGGCCCCGAATGTTATTAAAAATCCGAGGCGATCAACGCTGGGCGCTGCCCTGGCTAAGTTACACTCACTTCCAATACAGGACAGAGTGGTTTTTAAACCACTTTGGGCCATATGTATCATAGTTCCGTTTTGCGAATTCTAAATAGCGAATTTTAAGGAATCGCTATTTAGAATTCGCAAAACGGTATGTATGTAAAAAATCGCTGCTTTTTAGCAATTCCTTAACATTCCTAATTTGCGATTAGCAAATTGCTAATCGCAAATTTCCCCTTCATTCCCATAGGAATGAAGGGGAAATTTGAGATTAGCAATTTGCTAATCGCAAATTATGAATATTTTCAAGGGTGCAGGGGTGTCTCAAGAACACCCTGCTGCACCCCTGAAAATGACATGTGGGGGCATATGGCGCACATACATGCCCTAAGGGCATGTATGAGCGTCATATGGCACCTTTGTTTTTTTTTTTTATTGTTTTTTTAAAAGAATTCGCAACTTACCACCAACTAGAAGTTGGTGGTAATTTGCGAATCCTTATGGTCATTTTTGAATTATTTTTTCTTTGATACATTGCATTTAAGGAATGGCAAAATTTGCGATTTCTTAAGTGCAATCGCAAAATAAGGAGTATCAAATTTTGCGATTCCTTATTTTGCAGCAAAATTGTTTCATACATACCATTTAGCAAATTAGCATTCGCAAAGGCCGAAATTCTGTGAATTTCGGCCTTTGCGAATGCTAATTTGCTTGATACATATGGCCCTTGGTTTCTGCCATAGAACTCTAAATGATAAAGGTCCGCACTTTCTGTTCCCTTTGATCAAACCTTATCAGCCAATAAGGAATCTTAGATCATCAGGCACTGCCAAGGTGCTGGTCCCTAAAGTTTTTAGGTCTCGATTAGGTGGCAAATCCTTCTGTCTGTTGACAGCGAAAAAGTGGAACCTTCTTCCCTCAGACTCAAAGATGCAGCCATCTGAAATGCTTTTTCGGAAAGATCTAAAAACATGGTTTTTCAGGCCATCTACTATCAAAGAAGTCTAATGGTCCAAAATGTAGTTAATTCTAAGTTGAGGGCAAGGACTATCCCTAGCGCAGCGACACTCCGTTGGGAGTAACCAGGTGCTTTATAAAATACTAACATAAAAATAAATACTAACCAAACCGAGTTCACAAGCTGGAGTGCCACGCTAATATTGATATTAACTGAGCTAAGGTGTCAAATGATTTAAGTGCACAAGTTGGCACAGCATATGTTAATGCTCGGTTGCTGTTGGTTTGATGAAAACATCCTATGAAAAACCAAGCACTAAAATAGATCCAAACAGTATAGCATCAGATTAATGCATAGAAATGGGTGGCAGGATATAGAATATAGGCCTCAGAGTACCCAGAAACAAAGATTGAGCAGAAAAATATGTCCTGACGAAGGTGGGGTGACCTTTAATTGTACTGAAACGCTGCATTGACAGCCTATCATTTTTTTTATAACACTCACCTCAATAAGAATAACTGTTGAAATGAGTTTTAATGAATTCAACGTGAAATGGGAATACTTGTTTTAAAGTGTCTGTCATTTTTCATTTGTGTGTTCCTGAAATGTGTTTCAGACTCAATATTTTAGTAAATTAAATTGCATATTATATTTTTTATGTATAACTTCAGAAATGTAATTTGTGATACAGACAGACAGGCATAAAGCACGAAGTGAGTGATATGGAGTTTTTTAAAACTCCTAAGGGTCCTTGAGGTCTCAGGGGAAACCTTTTTTGAGTGATACTTAAAACCCTGTCCCTTCGGTGTAGAGTAGTTTTTTTTATAAGTGACATCGTTGAATAACTCTCTTGCCCATTGGAGTAATGGTCGAGCATGCGTTCTATAATGGCAACTTGTGTGTTCTGTCCCTTTTACTCGGATCTCAGCGGTCGTCATTAAGCCAAAGTGAGGGTGTAGGGTTGGCTGTGGTTTGCTGAGCCTCCTGGGAGCCGGACTGTCCAGTGCAGCAGATGCAGTCATGCATAGGACATGCATTCATTTAAAGTGCTCTTTATGTGGAAAATGTCCTTTGCAACATGGGCCTATGCACGTATGCCATTTCCCCGCAAACTGAACACAGCTTGCCTTAACCACGCATATGCCTTAACCAATCAATCAATCAATCAATCAAAGACATTTATAGAGCGCACTACCTACCCATTGGGTCTCGAGGCGCTTGGGGGGGGGGGGGCGGTGCCGCTACTGCTCGAACAGCCATGTCTTGAGCTTCTTCCTGAAGGCGAGGTGGTCCTGGATCAGGCGCAGGTTGGCCGGGAGGGAGTTCCAGGTCTTGGCGGCCAGGTAGGAGAAGGACCTTCCTCCTGTGGTGGCTCTGCGGATGCGTGGGACGGCGGCGAGGGCGTGGCTGGCAGATCGGAGGTGGCGTTTGGGAGCGTAGAAGTTGATGCGGTTGTTGAGGTAGCTCGGGCCTTGATCGTGGAGAGCTTTGTGTGCGTGGGTAAGGAGGCGGAAGGTGATTCTCTTGTTGACCGGGAGCCAGTGCAGGTCTCTCAGGTGTCCGGAGATGTGGCTGTGTCGTGGGATGTCGAGGATGAGTCTGGCTGAGGCGTTCTGGATGCGCTGAAGTCTCTTCTGGATCTTGGCGGTGGTTCCGGCGTAGAGTGCGTTGCCGTAGTCCAGTCGGCTGGTGACGAGGGCCTGGGTGACGGTCTTCCTGGTCTCTGTGGGGATCCACCAGAAGATCTTCCGAAGCATGCGTAGGATGTTGAAGCATGATGAGGAGACGGCGTTGACTTGTCTGGTCATGGAGAGGGAGGAGTCCAGGATGAAGCCCAGGTTGCGTGCGTGGTCCGTCGGTTTGGGTGCGGTGCCCAGGGCGGGGGGCCACCAGGAGTCGTCCCAGGCGGAGGGCGAGGAGCCCAGGATGAGGACCTCCGTCTTGTCTGAGTTCAGTTTCAGTCGGCTGGTCGTCATCCACTCGGCTACCTCTTTCATCCCTTCGTGCAGGTTGGCTCTGGCGGCGGCGGGGTCGTTGGTCAGGGAGAGGATCAGCTGGGTGTCGTCGGCGTAGGAGATTATGTTGAGGTTGTGATGGCGTGCGATGGCCGCGAGGGGGCTCATGTAGACGTTGAAGAGAGTAGGGCTCAGCGAGGATCCTTGGGGGGCGCCGCAGATGACTTCGGTGGCCTCTGACTTGTACGGTGGTAGGCGGACTCTTTGTGTTCTTCCGTCGAGGAAGGAGACGATCCATTCCAGTGCCTTTTCCTGGATTCCGACGTTGCTGAGGCGCTGCACTAGGGTGCGGTGGCAGACGGTGTCGAAGGCCGCGGAGAGGTCTAGGAGGATGAGGGCCGCTGTTTCTCCGTTGTCCATCAGGGCTCGGATGTCGTCAGTGGCGGCGATGAGGGCGGTCTCGGTGCTGTGGTTGGCACGGAATCCGGACTGCGATGGGTCGAGGGATCCATTCGTCTCGAGGAAGGCGGCCGGCTGTTTGTTGACGGTCTTTTCGATGACTTTGGCTGGAAACGGGAGTAGAGAGATGGGCGGTAGTTCTTGAGTTCGGTGGGGTCTGCTGTAGGTTTCTTGAGTAGAGCGCTGAGTTCGGCGTGCTTCCAGCTCTCGGGGAAGGTGGCGGTTTCGAATGAGGTGTTGATGATGTCCCGCAGGTGGGGTGCGATGACAGCGTCGGCTTTGTTGAAGACGTGGTGAGGGCAGGGGTCGGTCGGAGATCCGGAGTGGATGGAGTTCATCATGTGGACGGTGTCTTCGGTGTTGACCGGGGTCCAGGCGCGGAGGGTGGCGGTGGGTGGTGTTGCCGCGGTCGTGGCGTGCGTCGGTTGCGTGCTGAAGCTGTTGTGTATGTCCGCGATCTTGTTGTGGAAGTGGGAGGCGAGGAAGTTGCAGAGGTCTTGCGATGGGGTGATGTCGTTGTTTCCGGCGTTGGGGTTGGAGAGCTCTTTCACGATGTTGAAGAGTTCCTTGCAGTTGTGTGCGTTGTTGTCTAGTCGGTTCTTGAATGCAGTTTTCTTGGTGGTGCGGATCAGTTGGTGGTGTTTCCGGGTGGCGAGCTTGAGGATGGTCCTGTTGTCCGGCGTGGGTTCCTTTCTCCAGGCTTTCTCGAGGGCTCGGCAGTTCTTCTTGGAGCTCCTGAGTTCGTCGGTGAACCATGGGGCTCTCTTATTGCCGGGTCTGCTGGGAGGGATCCTCATAGGGGCGAGTTCGTCTGCGCATTTGCTGATCCACTTCGAGAGGTTGTCGGCGGCCTGGCTGGGGTTCGCTGAGCTGGCCGGAGGGTGCTGGCTCAGGGAAGCGGCGAGCTGGTCGGCTGTGATTTTGTTCCAGCTTCTTCGGGCAACCTGTTGCTGGTGGTGGTGGATCGTCGTTCTTCTGAAGGTGAAGTGGATGCATCTGTGGTCCGTCCAGTGGAGTTCTGTGGCGTGGCTGAAGGCGATGTCTTTGCTGGATGAGAAGACTGCGTCGAGTGTGTGTCCGGCGAGGTGGGTGGGGGTGGACACCAGCTGCTTGAGTCCAAGGTTGGCGAGGTTGTCGAGCAGGGTGCTGGTGTTGCCGTCGTTGTTGTTCTCCAGGTGGAAGTTGAAGTCCCCCAGGAGGATGTAGTCAGTGGAGGGGAGGGCGTGTGGGCTGACGAAGTCGGCGATGTCCTCGCTGAATTGAGTGCGTGGTCCCGGAGGTCGGTAGATCAGGGTGCCTCTGAGGGTGGTCTTCGGGTCGGTGTGAATCTGGAAATGCAGGTGTTCGGCGGAGGGTGGGGTGTTGTCGGTGCTGGTCGTGATGCGGATGGTGTTCTTGTGGATGATGGCGATGCCTCCTCCCACCTGGTTGGCGTTGCGGTCCCTCCGGGTGATCTTGTAGCCCTCTGGGATGGCGATGGCGATGTCAGACGCTGAGGAGGCGTTCATCCAGGTCTTCGTGATGAAGGCGACGTCAGGGGCTGTGGCGTCTAGGAGGTTCCAGAGTTCGATGGCGTGTCTGTGGACGGAGCGGGTGTTCAGCAGGATGCACTTGAGGTGGTTGCTGCTGGTGTTCGGCTTGGTGGGTGCAGAGAAGGTCCGGGTGCAGGTGAACTTGCAGGCGTGGCAGCTGAAGGGTCCGTGGGTGTGCTTCGGGGTGGCACGGTGACATCCCGGGATGCCGCCGGTGTTGAGTGCGATGAGGTCGGCGGCGTTGTAGGTTCGTCGGGTCGGCTTCCGTCGGTGGGGGCCAGGGGTCCTGGCACTGGGCGCGGTCCAGGCGCGGACGGGCGCAGACGGGCTTACCTTTGGCGCGCCTTCGGCGCACAATCGGCGCGCCCGCTGCGCGTCAACGCTGCACGTTCGCACGGTCGCCATATATGGTGGTTAAAGCGTGGATAAGCCCGTCAGCGTTCCAGCTCTCTGAGCGGAAGGGTGGGGGGAACCAGAGGGCATGCGGCAGGAAGGACTGGGATGCAGCTTGGTAAGGTGGGCAAGTGCAAGTGGGAGGTGGCAGTAGGTTTTAGAGGTGGAGGCTGGATTTAGGGCTCAGGGTGCGGGGCTGGTGTCAGGGTCGTTTTTAGCAATACAAAAGGGGATGATGGACGGAACGTTTGAACAAATCAAACACTCACCCCCAGTCAACTGATCTGGGTTTAATCCATCACCATTCTTTAGTTCACTCAGCCACCCCAGTTCAGACATGGCTATATGCAAATCAGTCTGACCCTGTGCCTTATGGGAACAGTCCAGCCCGAACTGCCAAGCCATGTCTTTTTTAGGGCAGGGGCTGAGTTTTAGAGCTCAGGGCAGGAGGGGGGGGGGGGAGTGTCCATTTTCAGGGCTGGAGGCCAGCTTTTAGGGCTCCGGCTGAGGGTGCTGGGGTTAGGGTAGATATTTTGGGCTAGTGGGCCGGGTTTTAAGGCTCAGGGTAGTTAATAGGGCTGGGTCGGATAGATTACCACACAGGAGGGCCGAATTTAGGGCTCAGGGCAGGGGGCTTGGGTGGGAACTGTATCACACATATACCTTTACAAAAAATGAATTTGCAAGAAAATGTATGGCAAAGACATACATGGTAAAGACAGGGTCGTTGTAAAGACCACATGGTTGAGGCATGTGTGGTTTTGGCCTGCATGGTTGTGTCATACAACCTCTTTATGTGAAACTCTAGCACTGGTTCTGTAGTGTCAGGAGTGAGGTTTCTTTAATCTCTGAAGGCAATTTTATCTTGAAATGTCGTTTTAGTGTGGATTTTATTGGCACTTCGAAACTGATTTTGAATGTGCACGCATTGGTGATGAGGTATGCTTTTGCATGCATAACGCCACATGCACGTGCACGCGGAACGACGTGGGTGTCAGTACATTCATTCTTTTATTTATGGATGCCACTTGAAGTGGTAAATAAAAAAATTGGCACTTGCGTGAAACATTTTTTTTAAACGGAGCTGCCTGGCAGCAAAGGACAGCTGCTTAGTTATGTAAAAAAAACTGAAAAAAAGTTGAATTTTAATTTTAAAGAGCGCAAGGGGTGGGGGCATCAACAGAGGAGCGGGCGGGGGAGAGAGAGAGAGAATGAGAGAGAGATAGAATGAGAAAGAGGGAAAGAGAATGAGAGAGGGAGAGAGAGAGAGAGGGGGAGAGAGAGGGGGAAAGAGAGGGAGATGGAGATGGAGAGGGATAGGAATAGGGAGAGAGAGAGAAAGAGAAAACGAGAGACAGAGAGAGAGAGAGATAGAGAGAGAGAGAGAGAGAGAGATAGAACACATGCTCAACTATCATCAAGGGCTTATACAACAGTTCCCTGAATGTGATCAGCACAAGGATACAAGCTATCCTATAAAAAAGATCATAAACAGGTTATGCTCCAAGGGAGAGATAAACACAAGAAGATAAAGGAAAGCTAGCTAATAAGTAACATGCAAATGAGAGTCACAAGAAAACCAACCATTGGTAAGCAATTGGCTGGCCCTAAACCCACTTGTTTCTGGAATGCTCCAAGAGGTCTTTTATTAAACACACTGATGAATGGTGTCTATATGCAAGGCCTAAAAATGACTATGTCAGAAGTGCGGTATAGCAGATTCCATGATCGGGCAGAAAAACATTAATAGTTAACATCTCTGAGTGAATTCAGGAGAAGAGTGTAAAACATAAAAAGAAGGAGATTTTGTTATTAAAAATCGTATTTGGTCCCCAGCCTGCCTGAGCATGAGTGTTACTTCCAGGAACATTTCTGAATCCTCATTCAGATCAGGGTTTTAACCTCGTTTCTGTGAAAAATAGCAGCTCTAACTTTATGTCAGTTAAGAGACAATAATGCTCAATGGTGTGATTGGGCGAGGAGCGTTAATCCCACACTCTCTAAAAGTTGCTTTAAGATTATCAGTTTTCTTTACCTGCTCATTTTTTCACACCCTGACGCCGCTTCCCCTTCCCGCTCTCACTAACCCCACCCAGCGTCCCGCCCCCAACTCCCAGGACCTATTAAAGGGAAACTGCAGTGCAACCCCATTGAGGCATACTAGTGACATCTTAGCCTAACCCTTCAGAGAAGCGCGAAGAAACCAACCTGGTGTACGTGCGCTATACAAGTAAATCTTAACATAACAGTATATCCCTGGGCTGGCTTCCCCGCTGCTGCTTAAAGCTTTTGCGCCCTCCTTGAGTTCCGCCACACTGAACCTGTCAATGGCTGTTTTCTCCCCACGCGATCACACGTTTTTTCCCCCTGTTTTCTCCACCTTATCACTCGTCTTTCTCCATCTAATCACCTGTTTTTCGTCTTCTAAACACTCATTGTGCTCCATCTAATCACTTATTTTTCTCCTTCTAATCACTAGATTTTCTCCATTTAATCACTAGTTTTTCTCCAATTAATCAATTGTTTTTTCACTCTTTTCTCCATCTAATCAATTGTTTTTTCCCCCACTGTGCTTTCCATCTAATCACTCATTTTCCAATGTTTTTTATCTCCACTTTAATTTTCCCACTGGAATATCGTTTTTCTTTACTGCTCATTTTCCCCGCCTTGATGCTCCTTCTTCCTCTTGCTAACCTCGCCCAGCACTGCCAATCCCCTAGGACCTACTTAATGGAGGCTGCGGCGTGGCTGCTCAATGGAAATGCACCGAAGGGTACCAAAGGCAAGCCCGTCTGAACCCATCTGTGTCTGGACTGTGCCCAGTGTCAGGACCCATGTTTCTCCTGCCACCACAGCTACACCAGAACTGAGTTGATAGCCCTGGACCCAGGAAACAACAACTGCAGCGACCACTCTCCACTCTCAATGGTCGGACTGTTCTCCTGATGCTACTGTCTCTTCTCCTGTGACTCTGAAGCACCTTCCCCCTAGCCACCCCCATGCTCACCATGACCGGGTCAGGACAACTCCAATGCCTCCTGATCAACGCCCAATCGCTCCGCAGACACATCACCGAGATCTGGGACACCATCACCTCCCTCACCCTGACAATGTCTTCCTCACTGAGACCTGGCTTAACCCAACATTCACACAACCATCAGAGGCACCTTTACCTCCAGACCTCTAGGCCCACGCGCCAGCTCCTTCAACACCATCCTGACTTTATTGCCCCACTAACCATCAACACTGAAAACTGCATCTTCCTTGGAGACCTCAATTTTCACCTCGACAACGCCAACACAGCCACCCTCCTCGAAAGCATGAGCAACCTTGGCCTCCCCCAAATAGTCACTGTTCGACCTGTCACTGTTAGGATGGCCTTCCCTTAACATTTTGCCTGCTTACTTCCACTTTTTGCTGTATCTTTTTGTTGGCCTTAGGACTCTGAGCAAATTACAATTGTTGACCAGTGCTAAAGTACATGTGCTTCTCCCCTAAACACTGGTGTATACCTGATTGGCAAATTTAGTTTAACTTGTAAAGTGGTATACCATATACCCCGGGCCTGTATTCTAAATGCTACTCGTGGGCCTGCAGCACTAGTTGTGCCACCCACAAAAGTAACCTTTCAAACCTGTCATAGGCCTGCCATTGCACAGCCTGTGTGTGCAGTTTACTTCCACTTAGACTTGGCATTTAAAACCACTTGCCAAGCCTCAAACTTCTCTTTTATTACACATGCCGCCCCTAAAGTAGGCAAAAGGTAGCCATATAGACAGGGTGCTGTTTAACTAAAAGACAGGACATGGATGTTTAAGTTTTACATGTCCTGGTAGTGACAAACAGCTAAATTTGCTTTCTCCCTGCTGTGAGGCCTACTCTTCTCACAGGCTAGCATTGGGGATTCCCAAAACCACTTTTAAACTGTAATTCCTGATTACAAAGGAGTAGGTATATCATGTTTCATATCTTTAGAATGGTGGTGAATAAAGTTGAATTTGACATTACCATTTTAGAAATGCCAGTTTTAGCAAGTGTAAACAGTGCCCAGATAATGATCTGGGAATACCTAATGCACTACCAAAAGTGTCGCAAAATTGTGTTTCAAAAAGTTACTACATGAACTTTGACATCATTTACAATTCTTGTACATAGTTAACAAAAATTAAACAACATGGAAACAATGCATCAGAAGAATCAAAAAAGCTCAGAAGTCCAGGAAACGAAGGTGTGCGAGTGAAAATTATTCACAAATTTTCAAGAAAACAAGATGAACAATGCTTTTAAAGTCAGCATAAACAGTCTTTTAAAAGTCCCAATGCATTTCTAGCACTACGGGATAGCCCTTCATAAAGGGAATCTGTTGACATTAAAACAAAAATCACCATGAATATTCTATTCGATTTTTTCGTCCTCAAAATTATTCGAGGAGAGAACCACCACACAAGGTTTTTTAGTCATGCCGACCAGATTTAGGCAAAGAGATGCTAACGTAACGTGTTAAAGGACGCATGCAGTACGTTCAGTGGAAACCACATTTAAAGTGCACTAGGCAATATGAAAAGTGAAACAAAGCTTACACCGTGCGTCTTTATGAAAAGGAAAAAACGGAAAAAAATGATAAGTCAATAGACCCAGAGATTGATAAGAGACAGTGAAAAAAGGTTAATGAGCCATAGGTTGATAAGAGACAGTAAAAAACTAACCAACCAACTAACTTACAGCCAAACGTTAGACCAAGCCCTTAAATCAAGGTCTTCACTCTGAACAAAAACGGTCACTAATCGGAAATTAAGAGATGACAAAAGATGTAATTACGTGCACCGCTGAAGCTATACATACGTGCAAACACAAATCTAATTTTACCTGAATCCCACTATCAAAAAGCTCTCAGTCCAACTCTCTCGCCTAAACACTGGTGTATATCTGATTGGCAAATTTAGTTTAACTTGTAAAGTGGTATACCATATACCCCGGGCCTGTAATCTAAATGCTACTCGTGGGCCTGCAGCACTAGTTGTGCCACCCACAAAAGTAACCTTTCAAACCTGTCATAGGCCTGCCATTGCACGGCCTGTGTGTGCAGTTTACTGCCACTTCGACTTGGCATTTAAAACCACTTGCCAAGCCTCAAACTTCTCTTTTATTACACATGCCACCCCTAAAGTAGGCAAAAGGTAGCCCTATAGACAGGGGGCTGTTTAACTAAAAGACAGGACATGGATGTTTAAGTTTTACATGTCCTGGTAGTGACAAACAGCTAAATTTGCTTTCTCCCTGCTGTGAGGCCTACTCTTCTCACAGGCTAGCATTGGGGATTCCCAAAACCACTTTTGAACTGTAATTCCTGATTACAAAGGAGTAGGTACATCATGCTTCATATCTTTAGAATGGTAGTGAGTAATCCTCTTTAGTGGTAAAGTTGAATTTGACATTACCATTTTAGAAATGCCAGTTTTAGCAAGTGGACATTTCTCTGCTCTTAACTTTGCCCTGTGTGTCTGCATCCTGTCCCCCATACACGCTTGGCCTGGATGACAGCTCCACTTTGTGCATTCCCTCTAGACAGCCACAAACACAGGAAGGGCTGGGTGTGTAAGAGTATTGATCTGCATTCATCTTATTATTATTATTATTATTAAACCATTTTATAGCGCGCTCTGCTACTGAGGAGTATCCTGGCGCGGGGGAAAGAACAGCGAAACCACGTGCTTTAAGAAAAGGAATCTCAAGTAGCGCTGTTAAACAGATGAGTTTTTAGGTGTTTTTTGAAGACGGCTACATTGGGTGTGGAGCGCAATTGAAGAGGAAGGGCATTCCAAGCGCGCGCCACGACCACCGCAATCGACTGGCCGCCAAGCCTGGCACGCTTGAAACGGGGAAGGGATAATCGAAACAGAGTGGAAGATCTCAGAGTACGTGTGGGAATGTAGCTAACAAACCTTTTCCTCAGGTACTGGGGGCCTTGTTGGTGGATAGCACGAAACGCCAAAACTAGCGACTTGAACCGGATGCGCTGTGCAACCGGAAGCCAGTGTAGTAAGCGCAACTCCGCGCGGACACTCATCCATCTAGGAATGTTAAATAAAAGGCGGACTGTCGCGTTCTGGATGACTTGCAAGCGTTTTACCAGATAAGAAGGGATTCCGCTGAACAGAGCATTGGCATAGTCCAGCCTGGACAGTATAAGCGCACGCGCAACAGACTCCCTTGCCTCTCTAGGAAGCAGGGGAAAGAATTTGCGAAGCATTTTTAAGGTCGCAAAACAGGTGCCGGTAAGTGTTTTGATATGGTGTTCAAATCTCAAGTCCTCTCCGAACCAGATGCCCAAATTCTTGGCAGGTCTCCCCATCTCTTTAGGGCCTGGAATGTCAGGCGGCCATAGTGTTCTCATGAACGAGGGGGGAAAAGAGCCATAAAAGAGAACCTCAGATTTGTCCTCGTTGCACTTCAGCTGGGCCCTCGTCAGCCAACGAAATACAGCGGACAAACAAAGATGAACTGTAGAGGTATCGAGGTTGTCATCTGGCCAGGTAAACAGCAATTGGGTATCGTCTGCATACCCTATGATCTTAGCCCCGAACTGCTCAGCTAGATAAACCAAAGGTGTAATATAGGCGTTGAACAGTAAGGGGCTAAGGGTGGAACCTTGCGGGACACCTGTAAGCAGAGGCTCGGACTTGGAAGCGTAAGGGGGCAGCCAGACCTGTTGGGTCCTGTCAGACAAGAAGGAGGACAGCCAGTCTAACACAACCCCACCAATGCCTATATCCGCCAGCCGGCCGAGAAGAAGCTCATGGGGGACGGTATCGAACGCGGCAGAGAGGTCCAAAAGGATAAGGACCGCTCTGCCGCCTCCGTCTAGGCAGTCCCGGATGGCCTCACTCATCTCCAGGAGGGCTGTCTCGGTGCTGTAAGCAGCCCTGAAGCCCGACTGGGCCGGGTGGAGGGCATTGGAAGTTTCGACGAATCTCTCTAGTTGTCGAAATGCCACCTTCTCACAAATCTTTGTGAGAGCCGGTAAGAGGGAGATTGGTCGGTAATTCCCGGGGACCGACCAGTCTAGACTAGGTTTCTTTAGGAGAGGCAGAAGCTTAGCCTGCTTCCACACAGTAGGGACCACGCCCGTCCTCAGGGAGAGGTTCACCATCTGCGTGATCTCAAAACAGACCAGATCCGCCACCTCCGAAAGTACCCGGGCAGGGCACGGGTCAGCAGGGGAACCAGATTTCAGGGACTGGATTAACGGGAGAGTAGTATCCTCCGAGATTTGCTCAAAGACCGTGAACTGCTGTTCCGGGCTAGGGCAAAAAGAGGGATAGGGTCCCTCTGTTGAGTGATCGGTGGAGAGGGCAGCTGCAAGGTCTTGCTGAATCCTCTTTATTTTATTGGTAAAAAAGGAAGACAGATCCTCACACCATTGCAACGAAGATGGATGAGAAACGGCCTCAGCGACAGGTGCCACAAAGCTTTTTACAATGGCAAAGATCTCTTTGCTACTGTTGTCTGCCTTGGCAATGCGCCCAGCATAATATTTTCCCTTCGCACCCTTAATGGCAATATAGTATTCTTTTTGAGCCAGCCGTAGAGTGGATTTAGCCTCAGGGCTATAGTCCCGTCTCCACGCTCGTTCAAGCTTTTTACATCCCAATTTTAGTTCCCTTAGTTCTGGGGAAAACCAAGGTTGGGAGGGGGTGCGTCTAGATCTCGTAAGCGTAGTCTGCCTAGTGGAGGCGGTAGCCGCCTGCTGTAGCCACTCATTAAATTCGCAAACCGCCTCGTCCAGAGGCAGTTCTGATTTAAGGCGAGTGTTATCCAGAGCCAATCTGAATGCGGGTATATTAATCTTTTGGGAGTGGCGAATAAAAGGTGGGGAACAGGGTTCCACAGTCTCCCAGTTGAATCTGACCAAATCATGGTCTGACCAGGTTGTTTTCTCAACAGCCACATCCTGAATTGGGAAGTTGGAACATACCAGGTCGAGCAGATGGCCCCCCCTGTGCGTCGGGGCAGACACCCATTGCTTGAGTTGGGCAAGCTCCAAGATATCACCGAGCCTATGGGCATCAGGTGAATCAGGGACATCCATATGAATATTCAGGTCCCCGACCAGTAGGAATCTAGGAAAACCCAGGGCCCGTGGGACCAGATACTCTTCCAGGGAGTCCAAAAAACGAGTAGCCAGACCCGGAGGTCTGTATATAAGAGAGCCTCCTAGGGTGAAGTGGGGAGAAGTTGTGATTGAAAAGTGGAGAACCTCACCCCCTATGTCCGAAACCGGCGGCTCAGAAGCGAAGCTCCACTCCTCCTTAAACACAACCGCTAGTCCACCGCCTCTACCCAGGGGACGGTCCGCTCTAGCGATCTTAAACCCTCTAGGGATCGCGAGCTCTACACTAGGTGCGGAGGTGCTGGTCAGCCATGTCTCCGTAAGGAACAGCACCTCCAGTTTATCATCCACCAATAAATCAAAGATTTCGGCGGCATGCCTAACTGCAGATCTGGCATTAATCAATCCCGCCCGAATGTTCGTGGCAGGAGCGTCACTGGCTAAGCGTGGAGGGGGGGAGGGTTGGAAGAAAAAACCACAAGAGGGGCATATAGGCATAAGACAATTCATGTCAGCACGTGTGCAGTGCCCGCTGTTGGCTGGGGGGGCAAGCCTCCACAGATCGTGGTGGGAATACCTGAGAATTGTAGATTTGCCCAAGCCCAAGGGTCGCCGAGTAGAATGGCTGGCCCTGGGCCCGTCCGAGGCACGGACGGGCACAGACGGGCCCTCCTTTGGCGCTCCTTCGGCGCGCAGACGGCGCGCCCGCTGCGCGCGACCGCTGCGCGCTCTATGGTGATATCCTTCCTGGGCAGGTAGGGGGAGGGGAGCTCACACTTACACATTAAGAGGCTTTTTTCCATCCTGACACAAAGGACTGATTACCCCCACAGATAGCCTGGCAAACAGGACTGGGTTTAACGGAATCCGTGTACAGTTCATAGAGTTCCTTTTGTAGTCCCCACTGACATCAAATGCACTTTTGGGCATAAGTTCTAGGGCTCTGGCCCTACCGTATCAGTACACTACTGGACCTTGAAAGAACTCTGCTGGAGCAAAGACTGATGTGCTGTAAGGATTGCCACCTTGACGTGACGGACTGTTCTGAGGAACTGCTTCTCTGCTCTGCTGAGGTGCCCTTCTGCCTGCTGATCTCTGCCATGTTGAGGATAAGGATTGGACCCATCTCACTTGAACCCAGAGTGACTCTGAGGGCTTTCTGGCTTGCCACCTATTTTCTGAAGTCTCAGTGACACAAAAGACTTCTTGCAATTCTGCTGGTGCTGCTAGACTCAAGCTTATGTGAGTCCTACCTTTACCTGAGGTCCCCCCTCCAATCGTGCGCCTCAGGAATCCTGACGTATCTGGTGGCGCAGTAATGATGCATTGCTGGCTAGTGTCAGTAAAGTGACGCAACTCCAGCATTGTGTTATTACACATGGGGCGAGCCCCATCTAAGAGGCCCTGCATCTCTCCTTATGCCTGTTTGAAGCAGGCGTAAGGATTGTGATGCAGTCAAATCGCAGGAGTGGCGCAGTGAAATATAGAATACGCTGCGCCACTTCAAATAGTTTTTTTTAGGTGGGAGCGGCCACCCTGCATACATTATACTTGACGTAGGTATAATGTAGCGCAGGGCTTTACAAAGTGACGCATCTCCTTGTGTTTACTTTGTAAATAGGGCTCAGTGTGGCGCAGTATTTATGCCAATGCAGCATCACAAAAAAGTGATGTAACAGCAGCACAAGCCCACATAAATAAGGGCCTCCATTTCTAACAGCCACTCACTCCACTCTCCACTCTCCACTCACCACACTGGACACATGCTCACCCCCATTTCCACAGTCAGCAACAGAGTCAAGTACAGCCATGTCACCGAGCACACCTAGACGAATAACTCAATTGTCCACTTCACCATCAATGCAGCCGCCACCACCGCCACCAAGCTGGACAGCACCACACACAGGAGAGAAACAACATATCTGAAAGTCCTCAACACCTTTCCTCCCAACACCACTATCGACTTCAAAGAGGCTGTCAAGACCTTCAACACCAGAATCACTGACTGCTCCAACAGAATCGCCCCCATCAAGCCCACCAAACTCAAGAGACCCACCAACCATACCAGTTGGCACACCGTATAACTGAGAACCACAAAACGCCTTTGCCAGGGACTAGAAAGTAATTGGCGAACTAGCAAGGAGCCAGCTGGCTGTGTCATCCTCAAGACTGCGCTCAACCACTCCCACAAACTGTTGAATGAGACAAAAAAGAACACCCTGGCCAACCTCCTCGAAGGCAGCTGTAAACACACCAAAGAACTCTTCAGCATCAATAAGGTGTTCTCCAACCCCTCAGCAACCATAAACATTATCACCCCTTCCTAGGATCTTGAGATACCATGATGAACTTCTTCCATGACAATATCTCCACCATCTATAAACACTTTGACCCCCAGTTCTCAGCTGCCTGCATTCTCAACCTCCTTGGCCCCACCGTCGCCTACCCCAGCCACCGGATCACTGCACGGAACCAGCTCACCCAGTGGAGAACGATAGCCATCATGCACTCTGTCTACTCAGGAGCTCCCACAAACCGCTGTCCCCACCAGATGTTCAATCTCGGAAACAAGACTATCAACGAGTTCACCACCATCTTCAACACATACATCACATCAGCAACTTTTCCCAAGAATTGAAACACGCTGAAGTCAACCCCCTCCTCAAGAAACCGTCCGCAGACCTAAACGAGCTCAAGAGCTACAAGCCCATCTCCCTGCTGCCTTTTCCTGCAAAGGTCCTCAAAAAATTCCGCCAACTCACTGACTACCTGGAGAGCATCAACCTTCTGGACCCATCCCAATCTGGATTCTGCTCAAACCACAGCACGGAAACTCCCTAATCACAGCCACCCACGCAGTGCCCGCTATTTTAAAAACAGTTGCTGTGGTGAAAGCAACCATGCTTCGTGTTGTTTGTTTTGTACCCCATCCATCAGTGAAGCTACCTTACTGAATGAAGGCTGGAAAAATCAATGATTAAGACACAGATAAATTCTGCAAGTTGAAGCAACATTCCTTCCCACTTTCGTCCAAATCAATGCCATGAAGTATTATGCAAACATCAAAAGCTCACAACCCATTCACATGAATAAAACACACAAACACACAAAAGTAATTCACAAAATCAGAGCTAAACATACATTCACAAGACTAGAGCAACTGAGCCAATTCCTCTCATTCGGATATTGCGATGACCTACTTACATTCCATCTCATGTCAGGCTGTAATAGTACCCATTTGTTTCTCTGAATATGTATTCTAATGGGCTCTAAAGCCCAATTCCCTTCTACTGTCCAAAAATAGTTTCCCTCACTTTTACCCAAACTCTTTCTCCCACACCACACAAATGCACCCCTTTGCTTGTTCCTTTCTTTCTTTGCAGCAACACCCCCTTCTATTTCATTCCACCATCCAACTTGTATGTTGGTTGAGTTAGTAAGGCTATAAAGTATATATATATCAATACCTACTCACTTTAAAGGCCAGGTCAGGGAATTATTCCACTCGATCTGTCAATCCGTCAGAGGATGGCAAACTATGACACATTTGCAAATCATTCTATCTTTTTACTTATGCCTGAGCATATCATCTTCAAATTTAGACTATTTTCCATACCTTAAATTAAATATTCTTTCCAGCAAGTATGTAAACTAAATCCTGCAAAAAATATCCATGTGCCTATAGACATGTTGATTCTTACCCGCCTGCTGGAGGACCTTATGCTTTTCTGGAAAGCTATTAAAACTCTTTTATTTTAGTCTTCTTTCCTAGTGGTCTTGCCTGTTCAGTTCCTGTTATGTTATGTCCTACCTTGTCACTGCGCCAGGACTCTCCTTCGCTGGAGCAGCTGTGCGCATAATCAAATACCGATAACATAACATAACATACCACTGGTACCTGCTTTCCAAATCTGCAACCAAAGTTACCAGTTTAAATGACTATTACAACATATTGACTAGGTGATATCGGAGCAGCACCCATCTTAAAATGTTTGACACTTTTATAAAATTCTAGCCACTCCTCTACCTTTAGCTTCCCTTTACGATACACAATGGGCCACCAGAAGCTCTCTCTGAACCTTGTCTTTGTAGAACTCATTCTTAAATGACTAGAACTGACCACAGTATCTAATCTGTCGTGTAATCTTCTCTGGGGTGCAAATGTATTTCCACAAGGAATATATTCCTTGATCACATCTAACAACTTGCAAAGAAACTACGGTTCCCTGCAAGGCTTCCTTCAGTTTCAGGTTTGCACTCTATAAACGGTTAATATTAAAATGGGTATTATCTCTGTTAATATCGGTACTATGAATACTAGGAAGGAGTATATTAATATTAAACCACTTTAGACTTACACTTTAAATTGTTTCTTTATACTCAACTGTGGGTTAATTGGTTATTATTATTAGTAGTAGTGGTAGTATTGTTATTACTATTACCTTTTCAGGAGTACTAGTATATATATATATATATATATATATATATATATATATATATATATATATATATATATATTACCTACTGGCGGTCGCCAGTAGGTAGTTATAGTTAGGATCGATTTCCATAGGGAAATCGCAACATTCTATTTGGAATAACTTTGGCGCCGGTTGAGGAATCAGCCTGAATTTTTCAGCAACTTTGCCTCGCGGCGCTCCGCTCCTTCCCTGAAAGTTTGGGGGGCATTCGTCAAGCGGGGGCCGAGATAAAAGGGGGGTCCCAAAACGTGTTTTCCCCATGTTAATTTCCTTAGGGCGGTCTGTCGCACTTTTAGCTCGAACGGCTGAATGGATTTTCACCAAACTTGGCAAAATTGCAGGGACTGGTAGCCCGATGTGCCTTTGCTATGTCTCAAGATATGTGCTCCAGAGGATTTTGAGTAATTTAGGTTAAAAAAAAATTTATATATCTAGAGCCGCGCCCCGGTACGCGTACCGGGGAGCGCTCCGGGCGCGCCACGCGACTTGTGCACGGCAAGCTGATTGGTTCTCGGGTGTCTGTAAACATTCGAAACAGTCCGCAGCGGCCGCCATCTTGTGTCTCGGTAGGATTGAGACACAAGAGGTGGCAAAAATCAAAGGGGGAAATGAGCAAAAGGGGGCAGGGTACACCCCCCTGACCCCCTAGGTTTGATGTGGGGGCCATAAAAGGGTCCCGCGGGAAAAAAAAAGATTTCGATTTTCGCGGGGGGGGGGGGGGGGGGAGCGCCCGGTACGTGCACCGGGGAGCGTACCATGGAGATAAAAAATGACAGACTTTTTTTTTTAAAAAATAGCATTTTTTTATAAATTGGAGGTAGTTCTGAAAAGAACTTTTTTTTAGTTTTTGTTGTTTTATATTTTTTTAGACTTTTTAAAACGATTTTATATTTTTTTGGGATTTTTTTCAGGGGAAAAACAAAAACAGGGATTCCAAAACTGCTCAACAGGAGCAAAAAAATGTGAAAATTTAGGGACTGGCAGGGCAGCGGTGTTCCTGTTTCTTTATGGCAATGAGTTCAACACTCTGCTCCCCATAGCAGAGCAGTTTGTCACACTGCGTGCACAGAAATTTGATGCCTGCAAACACCGGCTGTATGTTAGGGACCATTCTTCTACGGGGTGGTCCCGAAGGTGTTGCTCCACCAGTGGAGGTGCTGCCGCCATCTGTGGGTAAATTCCGTGCCAGCTCCCTGACACTCTCCCTGGCAAAGTTTTTTGGGTGTCTTCTTTTGACATGCCTGATTAAATTGGCATTTCCGAAGCTATATTTTTTTAGAGGATTGCCTCTGGATAAAGTACTGCCACATATTTTGCAGGTTACTTTTGGAGCATTGACTTTTTTTTGTCCTTCAGGGATGTCATAGAATTTCCAGATACAATGGTCCTTTTTCTTCTGGTGAGGAGGGTCCTCATCCGAAAATTCGTCGGAATCACTGCTGGATGACTCCCTTGCAGCCATTGCTGTAGATCAGGAAAGTAGGAGATGAAGACAGTACACAGAACAACTCTTGCTCTCTCCAAGTACAAAGCAATAGTGAGAGAAATGGGTGGGTTTCACACAATTTGGAAAAAAAAAAGTTCTGAACCAATGAAAAGTGTTATTTTAAAGTCACATGGCTTGATGCGCTTACGCTACGCGCCCTGGGGCGCGTCCCGGGGCGTGTATCGTAAGCGCATCGGGGCGCTTACGTTGCGCGATCGTATGCGCTTCCGGGTGCGCTTACGCGGTGCGTCATAAGACGCATCTCGCGGCTACGCGATACGTGTCTTATGACGCAAGGCGTGGCGGCTACGCGATACGTCACGATGTTGTTTTCGTTCGCGGCAATAGCGCTATCGGGACGCTCACCTGTACGCGCCCCGGGGCGCGCCATAACATTGCGCTTACCCGTGCGTTCACCAATACGCGCCCCGGCAGCGCCCCGGGGTGAAAAATAAAAAAAAAATGACATAATTATACAATATAAAATTCGCTTTAAAATGTATTATTTTTTATAACTATAAAGATTTGCTATTAAAAAACCATTGAAATTCACTGAAAAAACCATAGGTTTCACACCAGTTATAGTTAGGAATTAGCATTTAAAAAACCTATGAAATTCACTGAAAAAACCATAGGTTTCACACCAGTTATAGTTAGGAATTAGCATTTAAAAAACCTATTAAATTGTCATGTCATGAGTGATGTAATATGTGACGTCATCAGCAGTGCATTGCACGCGCAAGTTATAGTGAGTCCAACTAACTATAACGTGGGAATTTCAATGGTTTTATGCGAGTAAAATTTCCAGCTAACTATAACTGGCGTAAAACCTATGGTTTTTTCAGTGAATTTAATAGGCTTTTTAAATGCTAATTCCTAACTATAACTGGTGTGAAAGCCATGGTTTTTTCAGTGAATATATATATATATATATATATATATTACCTACTGGCGGTCGCCAGTAGGTATATATAGTTAGGATTTTTTCCCTATGGGATTTTTGAAAATTCTATGTCTAATAACTTTGGCGTTTGTGGACGGAATTGGCTGAAATTTTCAGGAAAATGGCACATTTTGTTTCTAATTTACAACAAGGGGTGGTGATGGACAGAGTCTCTGAATTAAGCAGAGTACTCTCACCCAGTCAAGAGATCAGGGCTAGATCCAACACCGTTTTTTAGCTCATTGCACCATCCCAGTTTCAGAACCTGGCTGTATGCAAATTAGTCTGTCCCTGGCCCAGTGCATCATGGGAACAGGGCAGACCAGACTACAAAAGCCAATTCTTACACTGGGAAGGAAACAAGCTTCCGGGAACCGGTTTCTGCCATTTCAGGCGTCTTCGGCCCGGCTTGCTTGAATCCTGATGGTGCAATGAGCAAGGGACTCACATCTGAGTATACCCTTCCACGCTTAGGGTGGACAAAATAATTTACAACAAGGGGTGGTGATGGACAGAGTCTCTGAATTAAGCAGAGTACTCTCACCCAGTCAAGAGATCAGGGCTAGATCCAACACCAATCCAAGACGGCTGTAATGCCAGAAACCGGTCCCCGGAAGCTTGTTTCCTTCCCAGTGTAAGAATTGGCTTTTGTAGTTTGGTTTGCCCTGTTCCCATCATGCACTGGGACAGGAACAGACTAATTTGCATACAGCCAGGTTCTGAAACTGGGATGGTGCAATGAGCTAAAAAACGGTGTTGGATCTAGCCCTGATCTTTTGACTGGGTGAGAGTATTCTGCTTAATTCAGAGACTCTGTCCCTCACCACCCCTTGTTGTAAATATTTTTGTCCACCCTAAGCGTGGAAGGGTATACTCAGACATGAGTCCCTTGCTCATTGCACCATCAGGATTCAAGCAAGCCAGGCCGAAGACGGCTGTAATGCCAGAAACCGGTCCCCGGAAGCTTGTTTCCTTCCCAGTGTAAGAACTGGCTTTTGTAGTTTGGTTTGCCCTGTTCCCATCATGCACTGGGACAGGAACAGACTAATTTGCATACAGCCAGGTTCTGAAACTGGGATGGTGCAATGAGCTAAAAAACGGTGTTGGATCTAGCCCTGATCTTTTGACTGGGTGAGAGTATTCTGCTTAATTCAGAGACTCTGTCCCTCACCACCCCTTGTTGTAAATATTTTTGTCCACCCTAAGCGTGGAAGGGTATACTCAGACATGAGTCCCTTGCTCATTGCACCATCAGGATTCAAGCAAGCCGGGCCGAAGACGGCTGTAATGCCAGAAACCGGTCCCCGGAAGCTTGTTTCCTTCCCAGTGTAAGAATTGGCTTTTGTAGTTTGGTTTGCCCTGTTCCCATCATGCACTGGGACAGGAACAGACTAATTTGCATACAGCCAGGTTCTGAAACTGGGATGGTGCAATGAGCTAAAAAACGGTGTTGGATCTAGCCCTGATCTTTTGACTGGGTGAGAGTATTCTGCTTAATTCAGAGACTCTGTCCCTCACCACCCCTTGTTGTAAATATTTTTGTCCACCCTAAGCGTGGAAGGGTATACTCAGACATGAGTCCCTTGCTCATTGCACCATCAGGATTCAAGCAAGCCGGGCCGAAGACGGCTGTAATGCCAGAAACCGGTCCCCGGAAGCTTGTTTCCTTCCCAGTGTAAGAATTGGCTTTTGTAGTTTGGTTTGCCCTGTTCCCATCATGCACTGGGACAGGAACAGACTAATTTGCATACAGCCAGGTTCTGAAACTGGGATGGTGCAATGAGCTAAAAAACGGTGTTGGATCTAGCCCTGATCTTTCGACTGGGTGAGAGTATTCTGCTTAATTCAGAGACTCTGTCCCTCACCACCCCTTGTTGTAAATATTTTTGTCCACCCTAAGCGTGGAAGGGTATACTCAGACATGAGTCCCTTGCTCATTGCACCATCAGGATTCAAGCAAGCCGGGCCGTAGACGGCTGTAATGCCAGAAACCGGTCCCCGGAAGCTTGTTTCCTTCCCAGTGTAAGAATTGGCTTTTGTAGTTTGGTTTGCCCTGTTCCCATCATGCACTGGGACAGGAACAGACTAATTTGCATACAGCCAGGTTCTGAAACTGGGATGGTGCAATGAGCTAAAAAACGGTGTTGGATCTAGCCCTGATCTTTTGACTGGGTGAGAGTATTCTGCTTAATTCAGAGACTCTGTCCCTCACCACCCCTTGTTGTAAATATTTTTGTCCACCCTAAGCGTGGAAGGGTATACTCAGACATGAGTCCCTTGCTCATTGCACCATCAGGATTCAAGCAAGCCGGGCCGAAGACGGCTGTAATGCCAGAAACCGGTCCCCGGAAGCTTGTTTCCTTCCCAGTGTAAGAATTGGCTTTTGTAGTTTGGTTTGCCCTGTTCCCATCATGCACTGGGACAGGAACAGACTAATTTGCATACAGCCAGGTTCTGAAACTGGGATGGTGCAATGAGCTAAAAAACGGTGTTGGATCTAGCCCTGATCTTTTGACTGGGTGAGAGTATTCTGCTTAATTCAGAGACTCTGTCCCTCACCACCCCTTGTTGTAAATATTTTTGTCCACCCTAAGCGTGGAAGGGTATACTCAGACATGAGTCCCTTGCTCATTGCACCATCAGGATTCAAGCAAGCCGGGCCGAAGACGGCTGTAATGCCAGAAACCGGTCCCCGGAAGCTTGTTTCCTTCCCAGTGTAAGAATTGGCTTTTGTAGTTTGGTTTGCCCTGTTCCCATCATGCACTGGGACAGGAACAGACTAATTTGCATACAGCCAGGTTCTGAAACTGGGATGGTGCAATGAGCTAAAAAACGGTGTTGGATCTAGCCCTGATCTTTTGACTGGGTGAGAGTATTCTGCTTAATTCAGAGACTCTGTCCCTCACCACCCCTTGTTGTAAATATTTTTGTCCACCCTAAGCGTGGAAGGGTATACTCAGACATGAGTCCCTTGCTCATTGCACCATCAGGATTCAAGCAAGCCGGGCCGAAGACGGCTGTAATGCCAGAAACCGGTCCCCGGAAGCTTGTTTCCTTCCCAGTGTAAGAATTGGCTTTTGTAGTTTGGTTTGCCCTGTTCCCATCATGCACTGGGACAGGAACAGACTAATTTGCATACAGCCAGGTTCTGAAACTGGGATGGTGCAATGAGCTAAAAAACGGTGTTGGATCTAGCCCTGATCTTTTGACTGGGTGAGAGTATTCTGCTTAATTCAGAGACTCTGTCCCTCACCACCCCTTGTTGTAAATATTTTTGTCCACCCTAAGCGTGGAAGGGTATACTCAGACATGAGTCCCTTGCTCATTGCACCATCAGGATTCAAGCAAGCCGGGCCGAAGACGGCTGTAATGCCAGAAACCGGTCCCCGGAAGCTTGTTTCCTTCCCAGTGTAAGAATTGGCTTTTGTAGTTTGGTTTGCCCTGTTCCCATCATGCACTGGGACAGGAACAGACTAATTTGCATACAGCCAGGTTCTGAAACTGGGATGGTGCAATGAGCTAAAAAACGGTGTTGGATCTAGCCCTGATCTTTTGACTGGGTGAGAGTATTCTGCTTAATTCAGAGACTCTGTCCCTCACCACCCCTTGTTGTAAATATTTTTGTCCACCCTAAGCGTGGAAGGGTATACTCAGACATGAGTCCCTTGCTCATTGCACCATCAGGATTCAAGCAAGCCGGGCCGAAGACGGCTGTAATGCCAGAAACCGGTCCCCGGAAGCTTGTTTCCTTCCCAGTGTAAGAATTGGCTTTTGTAGTTTGGTTTGCCCTGTTCCCATCATGCACTGGGACAGGAACAGACTAATTTGCATACAGCCAGGTTCTGAAACTGGGATGGTGCAATGAGCTAAAAAACGGTGTTGGATCTAGCCCTGATCTTTTGACTGGGTGAGAGTATTCTGCTTAATTCAGAGACTCTGTCCCTCACCACCCCTTGTTGTAAATATTTTTGTCCACCCTAAGCGTGGAAGGGTATACTCAGACATGAGTCCCTTGCTCATTGCACCATCAGGATTCAAGCAAGCCGGGCCGAAGACGGCTGTAATGCCAGAAACCGGTCCCCGGAAGCTTGTTTCCTTCCCAGTGTAAGAATTGGCTTTTGTAGTTTGGTTTGCCCTGTTCCCATCATGCACTGGGACAGGAACAGACTAATTTGCATACAGCCAGGTTCTGAAACTGGGATGGTGCAATGAGCTAAAAAACGGTGTTGGATCTAGCCCTGATCTTTTGACTGGGTGAGAGTATTCTGCTTAATTCAGAGACTCTGTCCCTCACCACCCCTTGTTGTAAATATTTTTGTCCACCCTAAGCGTGGAAGGGTATACTCAGACATGAGTCCCTTGCTCATTGCACCATCAGGATTCAAGCAAGCCGGGCCGAAGACGGCTGTAATGCCAGAAACCGGTCCCCGGAAGCTTGTTTCCTTCCCAGTGTAAGAATTGGCTTTTGTAGTTTGGTTTGCCCTGTTCCCATCATGCACTGGGACAGGAACAGACTAATTTGCATACAGCCAGGTTCTGAAACTGGGATGGTGCAATGAGCTAAAAAACGGTGTTGGATCTAGCCCTGATCTTTTGACTGGGTGAGAGTATTCTGCTTAATTCAGAGACTCTGTCCCTCACCACCCCTTGTTGTAAATATTTTTGTCCACCCTAAGCGTGGAAGGGTATACTCAGACATGAGTCCCTTGCTCATTGCACCATCAGGATTCAAGCAAGCCGGGCCGAAGACGGCTGTAATGCCAGAAACCGGTCCCCGGAAGCTTGTTTCCTTCCCAGTGTAAGAATTGGCTTTTGTAGTTTGGTTTGCCCTGTTCCCATCATGCACTGGGACAGGAACAGACTAATTTGCATACAGCCAGGTTCTGAAACTGGGATGGTGCAATGAGCTAAAAAACGGTGTTGGATCTAGCCCTGATCTTTTGACTGGGTGAGAGTATTCTGCTTAATTCAGAGACTCTGTCCCTCACCACCCCTTGTTGTAAATATTTTTGTCCGCCCTAAGCGTGGAAGGGTATACTCAGACATGAGTCCCTTGCTCATTGCACCATCAGGATTCAAGCAAGCCGGGCCGAAGACGGCTTTAATGCCAGAAACCGGTCCCCGGAAGCTTGTTTCCTTCCCAGTGTAAGAATTGGCTTTTGTAGTTTGGTTTGCCCTGTTCCCATCATGCACTGGGACAGGAACAGACTAATTTGCATACAGCCAGGTTCTGAAACTGGGATGGTGCAATGAGCTAAAAAACGGTGTTGGATCTAGCCCTGATCTTTTGACTGGGTGAGAGTATTCTGCTTAATTCAGAGACTCTGTCCCTCACCACCCCTTGTTGTAAATATTTTTGTCCACCCTAAGCGTGGAAGGGTATACTCAGACATGAGTCCCTTGCTCATTGCACCATCAGGATTCAAGCAAGCCGGGCCGAAGACGGCTGTAATGCCAGAAACCGGTCCCGGAAGCTTGTTTCCTTCCCAGTGTAAGAATTGGCTTTTGTAGTTTGGTTTGCCCTGTTCCCATCATGCACTGGGACAGGAACAGACTAATTTGCATACAGCCAGGTTCTGAAACTGGGATGGTGCAATGAGCTAAAAAACGGTGTTGGATCTAGCCCTGATCTTTTGACTGGGTGAGAGTATTCTGCTTAATTCAGAGACTCTGTCCCTCACCACCCCTTGTTGTAAATATTTTTGTCCACCCTAAGCGTGGAAGGGTATACTCAGACATGAGTCCCTTGCTCATTGCACCATCAGGATTCAAGCAAGCCGGGCCGAAGACGGCTGTAATGCCAGAAACCGGTCCCCGGAAGCTTGTTTCCTTCCCAGTGTAAGAATTGGCTTTTGTAGTTTGGTTTGCCCTGTTCCCATCATGCACTGGGACAGGAACAGACTAATTTGCATACAGCCAGGTTCTGAAACTGGGATGGTGCAATGAGCTAAAAAACGGTGTTGGATCTAGCCCTGATCTTTTGACTGGGTGAGAGTATTCTGCTTAATTCAGAGACTCTGTCCCTCACCACCCCTTGTTGTAAATATTTGTGTCCACCCTAAGCGTGGAAGGGTATACTCAGACATGAGTCCCTTGCTCATTGCACCATCAGGATTCAAGCAAGCCGGGCCGAAGACGGCTGTAATGCCAGAAACCGGTCCCCGGAAGCTTGTTTCCTTCCCAGTGTAAGAATTGGCTTTTGTAGTTTGGTTTGCCCTGTTCCCATCATGCACTGGGACAGGAACAGACTAATTTGCATACAGCCAGGTTCTGAAACTGGGATGGTGCAATGAGCTAAAAAACGGTGTTGGATCTAGCCCTGATCTTTTGACTGGGTGAGAGTATTCTGCTTAATTCAGAGACTCTGTCCCTCACCACCCCTTGTTGTAAATATTTTTGTCCACCCTAAGCGTGGAAGGGTATACTCAGACATGAGTCCCTTGCTCATTGCACCATCAGGATTCAAGCAAGCCGGGCCGAAGACGGCTGTAATGCCAGAAACCGGTCCCCGGAAGCTTGTTTCCTTCCCAGTGTAAGAATTGGCTTTTGTAGTTTGGTTTGCCCTGTTCCCATCATGCACTGGGACAGGAACAGACTAATTTGCATACAGCCAGGTTCTGAAACTGGGATGGTGCAATGAGCTAAAAAACGGTGTTGGATCTAGCCCTGATCTTTTGACTGGGTGAGAGTATTCTGCTTAATTCAGAGACTCTGTCCCTCACCACCCCTTGTTGTAAATATTTTTGTCCACCCTAAGCGTGGAAGGGTATACTCAGACATGAGTCCCTTGCTCATTGCACCATCAGGATTCAAGCAAGCCGGGCCGAAGACGGCTGTAATGCCAGAAACCGGTCCCCGGAAGCTTGTTTCCTTCCCAGTGTAAGAATTGGCTTTTGTAGTTTGGTTTGCCCTGTTCCCATCATGCACTGGGACAGGAACAGACTAATTTGCATACAGCCAGGTTCTGAAACTGGGATGGTGCAATGAGCTAAAAAACGGTGTTGGATCTAGCCCTGATCTTTTGACTGGGTGAGAGTATTCTGCTTAATTCAGAGACTCTGTCCCTCACCACCCCTTGTTGTAAATATTTTTGTCCACCCTAAGCGTGGAAGGGTATACTCAGACATGAGTCCCTTGCTCATTGCACCATCAGGATTCAAGCAAGCCGGGCCGAAGACGGCTGTAATGCCAGAAACCGGTCCCCGGAAGCTTGTTTCCTTCCCAGTGTAAGAATTGGCTTTTGTAGTTTGGTTTGCCCTGTTCCCATCATGCACTGGGACAGGAACAGACTAATTTGCATACAGCCAGGTTCTGAAACTGGGATGGTGCAATGAGCTAAAAAACGGTGTTGGATCTAGCCCTGATCTTTTGACTGGGTGAGAGTATTCTGCTTAATTCAGAGACTCTGTCCCTCACCACCCCTTGTTGTAAATATTTTTGTCCACCCTAAGCGTGGAAGGGTATACTCAGACATGAGTCCCTTGCTCATTGCACCATCAGGATTCAAGCAAGCCGGGCCGTAGACGGCTGTAATGCCAGAAACCGGTCCCCGGAAGCTTGTTTCCTTCCCAGTGTAAGAATTGGCTTTTGTAGTTTGGTTTGCCCTGTTCCCATCATGCACTGGGACAGGAACAGACTAATTTGCATACAGCCAGGTTCTGAAACTGGGATGGTGCAATGAGCTAAAAAACGGTGTTGGATCTAGCCCTGATCTTTTGACTGGGTGAGAGTATTCTGCTTAATTCAGAGACTCTGTCCCTCACCACCCCTTGTTGTAAATATTTTTGTCCACCCTAAGCGTGGAAGGGTATACTCAGACATGAGTCCCTTGCTCATTGCACCATCAGGATTCAAGCAAGCCGGGCCGAAGACGGCTGTAATGCCAGAAACCGGTCCCCGGAAGCTTGTTTCCTTCCCAGTGTAAGAATTGGCTTTTGTAGTTTGGTTTGCCCTGTTCCCATCATGCACTGGGACAGGAACAGACTAATTTGCATACAGCCAGGTTCTGAAACTGGGATGGTGCAATGAGCTAAAAAACGGTGTTGGATCTAGCCCTGATCTTTTGACTGGGTGAGAGTATTCTGCTTAATTCAGAGACTCTGTCCCTCACCACCCCTTGTTGTAAATATTTTTGTCCACCCTAAGCGTGGAAGGGTATACTCAGACATGAGTCCCTTGCTCATTGCACCATCAGGATTCAAGCAAGCCGGGCCGAAGACGGCTGTAATGCCAGAAACCGGTCCCCGGAAGCTTGTTTCCTTCCCAGTGTAAGAATTGGCTTTTGTAGTTTGGTTTGCCCTGTTCCCATCATGCACTGGGACAGGAACAGACTAATTTGCATACAGCCAGGTTCTGAAACTGGGATGGTGCAATGAGCTAAAAAACGGTGTTGGATCTAGCCCTGATCTTTTGACTGGGTGAGAGTATTCTGCTTAATTCAGAGACTCTGTCCCTCACCACCCCTTGTTGTAAATACATTTTGTTTCTGAGCAGCCCCTGAAAATTGGGCGGGGGTTCGTCCAGGGGGGGTCGAGAAAAAAGGGGGGGTCCCAAAACGTGTTTTTAACATTGAGTTTTCCATAGGGCGGTTGGCCTCACTTTTAGCCCGAACGGCTGAATGGATTTGCACGAAACTTGGCAAAATTGCAGGGACTGGTAGCTCGATGTGCCTTTTGTAGGTCTCAATATATGTGCTCCAGTGGATTTTGAGAAATTAACGTTTAAAAAAAGATATATATCTGTAACAGCGGACCGGGCAGCGCCCCGGTTCGCGGACCTTACGCGTACCGGAACTTCGCGTAGCGAAGCTGATTGGCTCTCCGGTGTCTGTCAACATTCTAAACAGTCCGGAGCGGCCGCCATCTTGTCTCTCGGTAGGATTGAGAGACAAGAGGAGGCCAAAACAAAGGGGGAAATAACCATAAGGGGGCATAGTAGATCCTCCCTGACCCCCTAGGTTTAAAGTGGAGGCTTTAAAAGGGCCCCGCGGGGCAAAAAAAAATAAATAATTTTTTTGTTTTTTTGCGTGGGTAGCGCCCGGTCCGCGAACCGGGAAGCGTTCTGGGCAGCGTACTGCAATGAGAAATGAATGATAGACTTTTCAAATACTGTATGTTAATTGATTGTTGGTTTTGTTGATTATTTTTTAATTTTAATTTTTTCTGTAAACTACTTTCCCACCTTTTTTGATGGTGCGCTTCCCAGGGAGCGACCCGGTACGCGAACTGTTGAGCGCCCCGGTTCGCGAACCTTAAGCGTTACGGGAGTCCACCATTTTGTGTTTCGGTCGAATTAAGATACAAAATGGAGGGCAAATAATGTTCAGAATGGGTAGAAGGGGGCACGGTAGGCTTATCTTGACCCCCTAGGTTTTGTGAGGGTGGCTGAGGAGGCTTATATGTGCGAAAAAAAAACATTTTTTTTAAAAATTTCGCGAGGTTAGCTCCCAGTTCGCGTACCGGGTAACGCCCCGGGGAGCGTACTTTGTTGAAAATTAGTGAAAAAAGTTAGAGTAAAATAATAATTGTGAGTGATCAGATGTAGGGTAGCTCTGAGAAGAGCTTTTGGGTTTATGGTACATTTAGGTACTTATAAGTAGGTACCAATGCACAGTCTTAAATTCAGAGTGAAAATTCTGTTGCCCTCATCTGAGAAGTGAACTCCATCTCCTCTGTAGATATCTTGCATGTAGTAACGCAAGTTATTGTTGTACAGGGAGCCCATTCCATGGTCTCTCATGTAAGCTGAAACAGATTTGTTTACATGCTTCCTCGACTTCTCAATTTGTGGACAAAATTGGTTTGACCACCTCCATTTCTGTCTTTGGCATATATTTGAATATACCAAGGCAGTCTGAGGAAAAAGTGCCATCAATTGCTCAAAGGTGTCCTTTAAAAGCATTTCCAGACCTACCCCAGTCAAAGTGCCCAAATCATTACCTCCACAGTGCACAATTAACAGGTCAGGTTTGGGCAAATGCATAAAGGTTTTCAACAATGGTATCAATTGGTGACATTTTAATCCTCTGTGGCCAAACCATTTAATTTACACATCTTGTAAATTGAGGTTAGGTAAATTTCTGTTCTCAGCATACCTGTGAGCCCAGTGGATATAACTATGTCCAACAATCCAGACAGAAAACATGGTGAGAGAAGGTTCTGCTGCAGTCAGATGAAGTGTGGCAATGAAATGGCAGTTGAAAAAATGAGAGTTTAAAATGAAAAAAACTGTGGAGTTTCTGTGTTAATGAAGCAGTAACAGTGATTGGTGGATTTTGATTGCTGAAAACAGAAAGTTAGGGTGCATGGATGAGTTCTTTGAAAGATGTATTTTGAATGGTCAATAAATAATCATTAAATGAAAGATTGCAGTGGATACGCAGGTGCACTGAGAGTTCAGAGTTCAATTGCAACATTGTTGTGTGAACTTGCAAACACCAGAGGTCTTGCAAGAGGTGGTTGCTATGCAGAAAAGGCATGAAATGGCAGAGGGGGGAAGGGTTTTCATTTGAAAAAAAGTGAGGGAAGAGTTTTGATTGGGTGACATGAGAGATATGTGTGAAGAATTACAGCATTTCTGTGCTTTTGATAGCTGCAGACTCTGGAGTGCATACCTTTTGCTCTGCTGAAGACAAATTGGTGTGTTTCTGAGACTGTTTTCAAACTCAAAGTATTTGCTAAGGTGAGAAAATATTTCTTTAATTTAGATAGAGAATAGTGTGCTTTAAGGAGAAAATTATGAAGAAAGTTGTGTTTTTCAAATGTTGCTTTGTCTCAAGTGTTTTACAAATAGATTTTGCTGAATTCTGTGTTAGAGAAATGTAGCACTGATAGAACAAAAATAGAAAGTGTGTCTGAAATTCGAAATCTGTTAGACAGATGTTCAGGTCAAACACAATTCTCTCAAAATATTCAGCAAGATTGTCAGGAGTTTTTAATGTATATGCTTGATGTATTGCATGCTGAAGGTGTAGATGTAGATCACCTGTTTGGGCTTTCTTATCAATGGCAGCATGACTGCGAGAACTGTAGGGTATCAAGTACTACTAGTGTAGACTCAGAAAGATTTATATATTTAACTTTGCCAGACAGTAAATCAGTCTCCTTCAATAAGCTAGTAAAAGCAGCTGATCACAACATGGAGTGTAGCCTATGTAAATCTGAAATGATGTCAACATTATTTATACGAACATATGGCCAGTATGTCATTTTAATGTTCCAACGATGTAGGCCTGATGGAACAAAATTGACAACTTTAATTAAAAATTTTGTGGCTTCACAGTTGTCAATATCAGGAAGGACTTTTGTAACTGCAGCAATTATATATCATGACGGTCCTTCAATAACATCAGGACATTACACAGCTTATTTAAAGTCTAGAAATGGCTGGTCATTCTGCAATGATTCTGTTTTAATTTTCATAAAAAAATTGCCGTATGACCTTAAAAACTCTTACCTGGTGTTTTTAAAACCAAAATTTTAGGGAAATAATCTCGGGATGTGCTCTGTGGAATTTCAAGAAGTTCTAATGGCTCCTACACAATTTGGCCTTGAGGATAAGTGTAGTTCAGAGACATAACTTCTAACCATAAGACTGGACGTCATGGAGAAATAAGTGCACTTTGAATGAGTTCAGAAAAACTATTTCTTTTTATAAGCTAATTGAAGCAGCCAATCAAAACATAGAGTAGAGGGAATGTAAGTCTGCAATGCTGTCTACTGTTTTACATTGCTTTGTGATTAAAAGTGATGTAGAGAATTAAATAATTGTAGTACTCATAGAGGTAGTGTAAGTCTGCTTCATAGTAAGCAGTATCAGTGTCATAGGAAATGTAGAACATGACTGAGCAAGAAGGGGAAGATATTACTATTCCAGGATTGTGAAAATGATCTTCAACATTTTAATTCTGAAAGTTGCAGAAATGCCAAATGACGGGATTGGCTTACAAGAAATCCAAGAGTTATAAATGGCTCTGACAAGATTTGGCCTTGTGGAAACTTGTGGTAGAGAGCAAGAAGTCATTTATTGCATGTAACATGTTTTTAAAAACGATGGAGATTTTCTTTCAGAAAGTGGCGGGTTTAAAGTAATAACAGCACAACAGAGTGTAAGCTGTTCATAGGACATCCTTTGACGTCATGGAAAGTAAGTTAACTTTAAGGAGTTCTGAATTCTGATTTGTTATGTTGTATGGGTTTTTTAAACACAATCATTTTGATTGTGTTTTTTTTCCCCGCTGTTATATGATGAATACCTTCAAGTCACTGTTTTTAGTGAATTTTGATACATTCTGAGAACAGCAAAAATAAACCATTTAACATGTATAATTAATTCTGTACTGTTTGCATTTATGATGTATATGTAGAACTGTGTAGGAGGCATGGAGAAGGTGAGGCTTCTGTAAGTGTCAAAGTTGTTGCATGCAGTGCTGCACTTCTGCGTATTCTTTCATATGCTGGACTACATCTGCACAATGAGATACCTAAGCAAAGGAAACACAAGTGATGTGATTGTGAAATGAGCAAAATAAATTGCACGTATTTCATTTACATCACCTGTGTTTCCTATCATTACGAATCACATTGTGCAGATCAAGTTTAGGTCTGTCCAGGGAAACATAGGAGGTTTGGACTTTGTTCAAGAGTGCAGTGGACATGACTCACTTCATTGGTAGACCTTCACATGTATTATGTCCTCTATTCTCTTCAACAACTCGAAATTTCATCTGCAACCCTGAGTAGGCCTCACCTCAAACAAACCTCTGGATAGGACACATCTTATTGGCATCCTGAAGCAATCATTTAAAATTTTAGTGTCTTGCGACACTTTTCTGAGACAACAGCAATGCAAAAGATGCACCATGTTTTAAGATAGGCCTCACTTCATCTGCATCAAGATACTGTTAGTTTAAAATGTATATCTTTAGGACTGTGTAGGGGGCCTGGAGAAGCAGAAGCTTCTGTAAGTGTCAAAGTTGTTGAAAAACTGTTTGTCCTTCAATCTTTTCCCTTGTCTTTTGTAATTTTTAAATACATGTTTTAATATTTTTCAAATGTTTGTTCTCTCTTTCACAGATTGAAAGTATAAAAACAAAAAGTGAGTAATTTAACGACAATTATAAGGTAAATGTTTTGTACTCTTTTCGTTACATTTCTATCACATTTAACTTCTATTAGTTCCACTGCTTCATTTCTTTAACCCTCAGTTTCCTGCCTTTGCTACTTCCCTCATTCCTTTCTCTATTACCTACTTACTCAACTCCTTCCACTCTTTTTCTCAGTCCCTCTCTTCTCATAGTTCCTCACTCTTGTTCACTCACTCCGTCTCTATTACTCTTAGTGTCTTTGACTGATCACTGTATCACTATTTGTTCATAATGCTTTCTCTGTGTAGTTGAAGCACACTAAGGGGCATATTATGAACACAGCCAATAAAATTATTGCTCTTTTTATTGGCAAAAAACTGGTGCAAAAGTGGTTTTAGCTGTAGTTTTCTGCCGCAAAAGCAGCTTTAGCGACACATTTCTGCCAATAAAAGCTGCAAAACTTTTATTGCATATGTTGATGATATGGCTCTATGTTACTTACATTTCTTTGCTGTTTCAATTAATCTTTTTCTGTTATTTTTTGTTTTCTGTTTTCTATTTTTTCTCTCTGTTATTCTTCATGTTTTAATCTTATTTTGAACATTCACTCACATTCTCCAAGAAACTCTTCTTTGTTAATGTTATACTCTCTTTTTTTTCTTTCACTTCGTTATCTATTTTGTTTTTCACAATTATACCCTCTTCCGTCTTTTCTTCGGTAAATAGATCTATTAAACAGTATCTCTTCTTTAGTCCCTATAGCTGTCTTTCTTTTAACATCACTCTCTGTTTACTTTCCTTATACTTACTCTAATTTTTTTTTTTTTAAATTTGGGTTAGCTCCCGGTCCGCGTACCGGGAAGCTAACCGGGAAGCGAACCAAAAGAAATAGAGCTTGCCAGAGTGCTAAACATTCTAGCAATTTTTTAATAACGGGGAGGTAGTTCTGAAAAGAACTTTTTTTTAAATATTTTTGTTGTTTTATATTTTTTTTTTCTTTTTTGAACATTATTTGTTTTTTTTGTATTTTTTGAACACTTATTTGTTTTTTTTGTTTTTTTTTCAAAGGGAAAGAACAGAAAGAGGCATTAAAAAAGGCTCAACAGGAGAAAAAAAAAATTAAAACTTGCTGCGTTTGGAGCATCGGTGTTTCTCGAAAGCCAAATTAATTAATCAGGATACATAGCCTGCCACCTCTAGGTGTGGACGTGCTCAGGATACAAAGCCTGCCACCTCTAGGTGTGGACGGGCTCAGGATACATAGCATGCCACCTTGAGGGGTGCACAGGCTCAGGATACTGAGCCTGCCATCTCTAGGGGTGCCTAGGCTCAGGTTAGACATCATTAATTTCAGACTCATGTTTGCGCATGAAATTAAAGTGCCACAATATAAGCATGTCAGCTTCATATGGACAAATTTTTTTTGAATATTTGGCACTGTTTCGTTGGCCTCTCCAACTGTGAGAGAGATATCAGTAGATGTTCTTGTCACCGAAGTTGGGGGGTTCTGTTGTAGTTCACGCATCTCTGCACGACTATAGTTGTTTGGATGCCACCTCTGCATATGTCGGTGCATCGTGTGATTTCCATAACTGTATTTTTTATTAGTGCCCCGGGATAACTTATCTTGGCAGATAAGGCACGTAGCATGGCGTGCATTGACTTTTTTCTCTCCTGGTGGAATGGAAAGAAATTGCCAGATAAAGCTAACTTTGCGATGCGATACCCGGGGTAACTCTTTGACAAATCGTGGTCCCTCTTCTTCCTCTCCATCTTGTTCTTCCTCTTCCTCCTCTGTGTCTCCAATAAACTGTGCAGGTGGTCCTCTCTTCCTATGAGGAGATGGTGGTGGTGGTGGTGGGGGTGCAGAAGCTGAAGCTACTATTGAAGCCATTTTTTAATCAGAGCAAATGATTAGGTCTTCCTTTCTCAAAGTTGAAAGTCAGAGTGAGAAAAAAGGTGGGGGCTTTCATCATTTGGGAAAAAAAATAGTTCTAAACCAATGAAAAGTGTTATTTTTAGGTCACCTGACCTAGCCTTACATCATTATGAAACCAAAAGTGAAATGAACCAATGAAAAGTTTTATTAACAAGTCACATGACCTCTCACGCTCATGTTACGCGCTGCGGAACGCGCCCCGGTTAGCTTCCGGGTCACTGCGCTTCGCGCCTCGGTCCGCGCCCCGGGGCACTTCCGGGTGCGCTAACGCGGTACGTCACAAGACGCATTACGCGGCAACGCGATATGTCGCGCTTTTGCGACGCGCCGCGGATCGCTTCCGGGGAGCTGCGTTTCGCGCCTCGGTCCGCGCCCCGGGGCACTTCCGGGTGCGCTAACGCGGTACGTCACAAGACGCATTACGCGGCAACGCGATACCGTCACTATGTTGATTTCTTACCGGTTCGCGGACCGGGTCGCGGCATCAATTTGAGCTAACGGAAAGCTTTCCGGTTCGCGGACCGGGAGCGAAACAAAAAAAAATATTTAAAAAAAATTATTAATAAACATATACAATATATTTTTGGATTTAAAGAAGAATACATTTTACAGCTATAGATATTAGCTTTTAAAAAACCAATGAAATTCACTGAAAAAACCATAGGTTATAGACCATATATAGTTAGGAATTAGCATTTACAAAACCTTGAAAATTCACTGAAAAAAACATAGGTTATACACCATATATAGTTAGGAATTAGCATTTAAAAAACCTTATTTTACTCACACAAAACCAATGAAATTCCATATATAGTTAGTTGTACTAACTATATATCGCGCACCCGCAATCCACTGCTGATCATGTCACATATTACATCATTCATGACATGGTCAGTGACATCACTGATGACATCACTGATGACATCTCAAATGACATCACTGATGACATCACTGATGACATCTCAAATGACATCACTGATGACATCACTGATGACAACATCCAGTGACTGTATTTTTCTGTAAAGTTAAAATATGTCTTACATATTTAAGAATGAGTGGATGTATAAGTGTCTGGATGAAGGATTTAGTAGGTGCATGACTGACTGTATGAGTGAGTGGTTAAATGTGTCTCACTGAGTGCATGGGTTAGTGACTAAACTGTCTTAATTTGTGCATCATTATGTCTGTTCTTCTGTAAACTGCTGCATGTGTTGATCAGTAGCTATATGAGTAACTATATGGGTTATTGATTGGTTGCCCAAGCATTTGTATGGGAGACTGAGTGTGTGTGTGGGTGGCTGGGAGGTGTATGACTCTGTGCATAGATGTATGGGTTCAAAAGTGCATGTGGAAACAGCTGGATGGGTGGTTGACTGTGTGCATGAGTGTATTGGTGAGTGAATGGATATCTCAGTGCTACATGTCAAAGTAAGTACATATGTAAAATACAGTACATGTGAGAGTTGACATATATAAATAACTGTGCATAAGAGCCAGTGAATGTGTGAGTGGCTGTATGGATCATTGTGAACTTGTATCCAGGATTGTATAAGTGAGTAAATATGTTTTAGTATATGTTTGAATAAGTAAGGTGTGTATAACTGTATAGTTGTGAAAATGGAGGTGTGATTGATTCTTTGCATGACTGACTAGGTGTGTAAGTAACTCCATGGATGAGTGACAGTCTGTGAGTGTCTGTTTACACTGAGTGTATCTAAGGTTATAATAGAGTCTGAAGAGGTTCATCATATTATCACATGAATGATGTCATCAGTGATGTGATCAGTAATGTCAAATGAGATGTCATCAGTGATGTCATCAGTGATGTCATTTGAGATGTCATCAGTGATGTCATCAGTGATGTCATTTGAGATGTCATCAGTGATGTCATCAGTGATGTCACTGACCATGTCATGAATGATGTAATATGTGACATGATCAGCAGTGGATTGCGGGTGCGCGATATATAGTTAGTACAACTAACTATATATGGAATTTCATTGGTTTTGTGTGAGTAAAATAAGGTTTTTTAAATGCTAATTCCTAACTATATATGGTGTATAACCTATGGTTTTTTCAGTGAATTTTCAAGGTTTTGTAAATGCTAATTCCTAACTATATATGGTCTATAACCTATGGTTTTTTCAGTGAATATATATATATATATATATATATATATATATATATATATATATATATATATATATATATGTATATATATATATATACTACGTGAACCAGCATGCTGTGCTGACGGCAAAGCCCACTGGGGGTGGTTCACCTCTGATAAGGTAGCAGCACGTGTTGCCTGGATGATCAGAACGCCATAAGCCACTGACGAAGGGGAGACCTGAAACGCGTTTGGCGGAGGCTGCCATGTACTTTTAAAGCACGGTTTTGTTCCAGCTCTGCTGTTTCCCATTAAAGAAAAAGTGCTTTCACAACGTATCTGGAGGCTCTTCCATTAATGGTAACCTTGTTTGAGGGATGTGAGCGGCTAGCCGAGCCGCGGGAGAAGCACCTTTGCTAGAGCGGACCCGCTGTGACTTCGGATGAGAAGTCATCGGTGAAGCGGGAGGTATGAGCCTAATGAGGAACACTAAAGAAGCAGCGCTTGAAACGAGACTTTGTTTGACCCACTTGGGATACAACGTTTTAAAAACTGACTCTGGGCAACAACTCACTGAAGTAATATTGATGTGCAACTATGTGAACCAGCATGCTGTGCTGACGGCAACGCCCACTGGGGTGGTTCACCTCTGATAAGGTAGCAGCACGTGTTGCCTGGATGATCAGAACGCCATAAGCCACTGACGAAGGGGAGACCTGAAACGCGTTTGGCGGAGGCGACATGTACTTTTAAAGCACGGGTTTGTTCCTGCTCTGCTGTTTCCCATGAAAGAAAAAGTGCTTTCACAACGTATCTGGAGGCTCTTCCATTAAGGGTAACCTTGTTTGATGGATATCTATATATATATATATATATATATATATATATATATATATATATATATATATATATATATATATATATATATATATATATATATATATATATTATTTTTTTGCATCACAAAAGAGGCGGCACAACCGGATACTTTGCTGAAGCCTTTTAATTAGCGCTTCACCCCACCGACGTGTTTCAGCCACACAAGGCTTTGGTCACGGTCAGTAAGTCCTTCTACCATTTCCATTTAAATACCAGCCCATATTAGCCCTAGGTGGCATTATAGGATACGTAGTTTGGAACAAAAATTGATTTAAAATTATGTGAAAAGAAAGACTGGTGTGATTTTTACAATTACGACCCCTGGGCTGAGCACACACTGTCGAGCGCACTCGTTAACTGCAGGATAACATTGTGGTGAAATATATATATACAATAGAGACAATAGACAAACAAGAAAATAACATCATTAATCTTTCTAAGAGAATACTAACTGAGGAAGAAATGTCTATTTTGAAAAAAGGCCTAAGCTTTTGTCCAGCCAGTGACTTTGACCCTGTGAAAGTGCGAATCGACTTATTTAAGTACATTAGGAAACTCAAGTTCAAGAAAATTTTCCTTCAATCTGGGAAAAACAATATCACTTCAGTGAACTCTGGTGTTTCTAGCGCAAGTCAAACTGAAACTCAAACATGCGAAGTACTGGCAGAACTACTCTTAACACCTACTCAAGAACCACTTGGTAGTATGCCCAATGCCGAGACACCATCACAGACCATCGTCACACAGAAACGTGACCCCAGCACCATGAAAAATAAATCAAAAAAGCTGCCCATTACGAACTACGATGCTATTGATCTCTTCAATGAAGCAGTTCTGGAAGATCTTGACAAGATTTCATCGGAGACAAGAAATAAAATAAGTCAAAGAACATCGAACATTTCAAAAAAAGAATGGCAAGCCATTAGGTCCTTGAAGGAAGATACAACAATCGAAATTAAACCTTCGGACAAAGGAGGCAATGTGGTTATTTTTGATCGTGAGCATTACCTAATGGAAGCACATAGACAATTGAAAGACAGGGTTTGCTACGCCCCCATACAGAGAGCGGAGTATAATAAAAGCATCTTGTCTTTCCATACTATGTTAGAAAACTGGCAGAAAGAAGGTATGCTCACAATGGATGAGTACTTATTCTTGAGATGTGAAGCGCCAATTGTACCAACATTCTATCACCTGCCAAAGGTACATAAACATGCTAAAAGACCTCCCGGACGCCCAATAGTGTCCAGCATTGGCAGTCTTCTTGAAAATACGTCTAGGTTTATAGACTCATACCTGGCACCCTTTGTTAAAGATCTTTCATCTTACCTCAAAGATACTCAAGATTTTTTGAGTGTCATGGACAGTATCACCTGGGACCCTGGAATGTTGTTGATCACACTTGATGTGGTCAACCTTTACACATGTATCGACCACGAACAGGGTCTGGTTGCCATCAAATGGTTCTTGGATCTTAAACCTGAACAATTTATGAACCATAGTTCCATGATATTGTCTATGATTAGATTCTGTCTGTTCAACAATAATTTTTTATTTGATGGGACAATGTACAATCAGAAGAGAGGTACCTCCATGGGTTCGTGTTTCTCCCCCAGCTACGCGAATTTATTCGTAGGCTGGTGGGAGAAGCACGAGGCTTGGAAGGACTCTAATCAAAAATGGACCGAAAAAATCTTGATGTGGACTAGGTACATAGATGACCTGTTCATAATATGGCAGGGTGATCGTCAGTCAGCAGAAGAGTACATCACAATCTTAAATACGAACACCCTCAATTTAAGGTTTACCAGTACCATCAGCGCCACCAGTATTAACTATCTGGATTTGGAGGTGTTTGTACATAATAACATCCTGCAGACCCGCCTGTATAGAAAACCTACGGCGGGGAATGCTGTCCTACACGCCAACTCTTATCACCCCAAAAGTCTAGTGAGAAATGTACCTTATGGCGAGTTCCTACGTCTAAAGAGAAATTGTTCTCTGGACCGTGATTACAGCCTCGCCATAAGGGAAGCACAAGAGAGGTTTGAGGATAGAGGGTACAACAAGGAACTCCTCAAACAAGCAAAAACTAAAGCCTCTGGGGTCAATAGGAGGGATCTCCTAACTCCGAAGGTGAAAGAGAAGGCACCCGACGAGGTGCGAATGATTACAGAATTCAGCACCAAATCGTCAGATGTGGTTAACATCTTCCAAAAACACTGGCACATACTAACTGCTGACAAAACGCTGAAAAACAGTCTGCCAAAGAGACCCCTGATAACTTACAGGAGGTGTCCTTCGTTGGCAGACCACCTGGTCCACAGCCATTTTAAATCATCGGTCCAACCCATCAAGGTGACAAACATAGTTGGTTTCTTTCCGTGTCTTAAATGTAAGGCTTGCAAATTCAGTAGCAAAGCACAGGAGTATCCCAATAGAACAGGGGAAACAAGACCCAACATCAAAATCAAACAGTTGCTCAATTGTAACTCTGAGTATACTGTATATTGCCTAACCTGTCCCTGCAAGCTGCGATATATCGGCAGCACAATAAAACCAGCAAAACTAAGAATTCTTGAGCACATGCGGGCTATTACAAATAAAGATAAGTCTTATCCCGTTGCCCGCCACTTCGCTGAGCACCATCAAAGTAAATGGGAAAAACTTAGTTTTTATTGCATGGATCAGGTACCCAAATTAGAACGAGGAGGGGACAGGGAAAAATCCCTTCGAGTACTAGAGTCAAAGTATATTATCAGTCTTAAAACCATGACTCCTTGGGGGCTAAATAACAATGAAGAACTTTGGGTCCACTTGTAAGTCCGGTACTTCAGGTATCAGTGAAAAACATCTACTTGCTTTGCCAATCTGTATATAGAGAAAAAGTGTTTTCAAACAGAAACGAATTTGTCCTTACTAGAACTGTCTGTATTGCTTATTGAATTGCCCATTCAGGGCGTGATAAAGACACTGCTGCACTTTAATGAATGAGGAAAAAATCGAAAATGAAAGAAATATATCCTCTCAGTGCTACTAAACTCAATATAGCAAAAAGTTATTCTCGCTGTGTATATCAACAAAATGAATTCTTGTACATAGAATGGTTAATCCATATGTTTTTAATCACGCACTATGCACTTTTCACTGCACTCGCCACTTTCAAGCCGACAATGTGAATGCAATTTGCACGTTACAAGATGGCCACTGTAATTTTGCAGAGTTGTTGTCCTTCTTTTATGTTTATTAATGTGAATAGGACAATTGGCTTTATAAATGGCGACTTTAACCATACACTGTGTTACACTGACGAAGCCTGCGAAGGCGAAACGCGTCTGTAAGGGGTGAGGGGGGTTGGTGCTATTAAATTTTGAAACCGGATACCAGTGTGCCTGCCTTCTTATTTCTGCAACCCATAAGATTGGACACAGAAACGTGCGTTTATATATATATATATATATATATATATATATATATATATATATATATACATACACACACCGAGCCACCAACAATCCTCCTGAAGCCGGGACCCAGGCGACACCGGTGCGCATCAGGGTAGGGGAGCCCCGTCAAAATCCAAAGACACATGCGATATTGTGGCTGCAATACAATCAAACTCAGTCCAGAAAGATCATCGATATACAAAAATAACAAATAAGCAGGGAGAGTAAAGGCATGATTCTGGCTTGATTCTAGGAGCCCTTGCATGAGCCGAGCAACAGAAATGTTTGACATGTAAATCATCCAACAAATATCACGTAAAAATAAGATAACGTCTCTTCAAAATTCAAAAAGTACATTTCTTAAACATAAGGCAGCCTGTCAGCTAAAAACATCAGATTATATCACTACATTAAGAGGTATTTACTGAAAGTGATAGTTTTAAAAAATGAACTCAGAAACATTCTTGCCCCCCCCCAGCACTGACAACAATGCAATTAGTGACCCGAGAGGAATGTTACTTGTCCTGTGTACCCTATATGTGGCATAGATTCTTATTATACATGGTGAAATAGTATAGGCTGTTAATACAAACACAAGACGTTTTTTGTACAGTGCACACCCCGAATTCATATATTTTAGGGTGCAATCCTATTTGATAATGAAGACAAAGATGAAATAAAATATTTTCCCATGATCACACAATTTAGTCAGGTGGAGAGGTAGGAGGATCCCAGGTTTTTTGTACAATTCAACCACTAGGAGGGTGCCCCTCTTCCCGGTTTTGCATTAACCCCTTCCATGCTGAAGACGGCCCCCGTCCGTCATGCATCACGGTGGGCGTGTGCTGATGACGGCTGGGGCCGTCATGATCCCGCCCACTCATTAAAACGGCCGCACAGGCGCAGAATTGCGCTGCGCCCAAGGGGTTGAAGGTAAATGTGTTGTCCTTTTGACCCTGGAGACCTGCTCCACGGAGAGGAGAATCTTGGAGCCCTGCTCTGTCTCTAATAGACACCGTGGAGTGCTCCCTCCCAGGTACTGCAGCAGGAGAGGAGGAAGACTGCCTTTCTGCTGCTGTTTTCTACAACTCCTTCTTGTACTTTTCAGACACTGATTTATCCTGTCCTCGGGCAGGAGGGCAGCCTCACTGATGGATGGGGAACAAAACAAACACCACGAAGCAATGGCTTCTTTTATCACAGAAACTCTCTTTCAAATAGCGGGCATTGCCTGCCTCCTGTAATTTCACAGGAACATCGGGTTTTGGAAAATTGCTAACAGCTTGGGGCTCTGATGAGTGAAGTCGAATAAGCCAGGGTTTATTCAGGGAGGTGGCAGTGGTTAGAACCACAGAACTCAATGAGAAATCAAATAACAATTGATAAATCAGAGTCCAGCCAGGGTTTCTGCACAGAGAAGATTGCTATTTTACTTCTGACACACAACATAATACTGTGTATCATCATCCTTGGGCAATTCAATTGATAAACAGTTTTCAGGCAGCAGTTATTGTGAGCTGGGAAACATCCTGGGCTGCTTCACTGGGACAGGTGTGTAATGTCTCTTTGCCAGCTCTTTCTCGATACCGTGTACGAGGCTATGGCCGAAACGCAAAGTACAGTTAAGCATCCTGGCATTGTCCTGGTGTCTCCGTACTGGTGGAGATGTGGCATAAATATGTATATTTTAAAGAGAATTTGGCACTATGGGGCATATTATCAAGCCTGGGCGATAAAATTATCGCCAGGAAACTGCCGATAAAGTGGCGATAATGGGCTTGATAATATGCTCTATGGAATTCCAATCGAAGCTCATGTTAGATGTCCTTCACATTTAACATGAGCTTCGATTGGAATTCCATAGAGCATATTATCAAGCCCATTATCGCCACTTTATCGGCAGTTTCCTGCCGATAAAGCGGCGATAATTTTATTGCCCAGGCTTGATAATATGCCCCTATGTTTTCTGTGGAACAGGGCGTGACGAAGCCTGAGTGAGGGTGAAATGCGTTGCCGAATAAAACGACCTGAAAATAAGAAACTATGGAGTGCTGATGTTCTGGAAAAATATTTGTCTACCCCAGATTTGCGAGGTTTTTATTGACGGGTCCTGCACCCGTGTTTTCGCACCGACCCCGCCAACATGGTCGAGACTGGCTTTGCACTCCAGGGATCTACTTTGAGAGATACATGCATATAAATACATATATACATATATATATATATTATACACACACACATATATATATATATATATATATATATATATATTTATATATATATCGGAACAGGAAGACATAAAAGTGACACAAAAGACTTTTGTCTCACACTTCTGCCTGACTTGCCTCGGTTTTTATTACTCCAAACAGGCCACCGTACGTGATGAGTGACGTTTGTAGGTTGTTCTTCTGGGTCCTGCTGATGCATCTCCAGAGTTCCTAATAAAACAGTCCCAATGCAGGTATCTCACCCTTGTACAGAACCTTGTGTCCTTGGTTGTCTCCATTAGTATGCTAGGTCTGCAAGCGCCAACGGGCATGCCCGAGACAGCTCCTCTTGGCAAGCTGGAGCACTCCCTAGTTTTCTGGTACTGAATCTGGAAAAGGGGAGTTGCAGGCATAACCCAATCTTGGAGTACAGAAGAATTTCTCTGTCAGACATCTTCGACTTCTCCCCAGGTCTACATGGCCCCACTACTCACCAACATCTCCCTCACAGTGAGACTCCTCCTCTGCCCCCCTTGAGCAGTTGTTAGCTCTCTCCCTCTTGGAGCAGAGTCCAGGGAGTCTAAAGAAAAGATCCCAGGTTTCTGGTACCAGGCCTGGCAAGAAGAGTATAACCCTGCACCTGAACAGAGAACGTTTCTTGTCTTACAGAAGACTCTAGATTCTGGTAAAGAAATCTTGGCAAAGTGACTGGTTGTTTTAGCATCATACTTGAACTAAGTTTGCAGACAGTTTGTGATTTTTACAAGTCCACACCAGTAGGTGGTTTCAGGCTGTTCCTGACATCACTCACTCAAGAAGTCTTTATTCGATTGATTCATCATAAAAGACATAAATACAATTGCACAAAAACATATAAAACCAGTATTAAATTATCAGCATCGAGTTGACTTCATACAGAACTATACAAAAATTTAAAATATTGTCATGTATACCATATTATCAAAATACATATAAAAAGTTTAAGCAGTCTCTGCTGTATTGTGTTTAATAAACCTACATCTAATCACCCATGCCCACCCAAGAAACTTAGCAACCCCCACAACAATAAATGGATCCAGATTAGTTTTTAACAGTCTCAAGGCTTCAGCAGCTGATCTGGTACCTAGCAGTCTACATATTGGTATGAGCCACTTGGTTCTAGGTGCTGTGTATAGGGGGCACACATACAAAAGGTGAGAGAGACTTTCCCCTGTGCCCTGACAGTTAGCACAGTGCCCCAAACTGCCCGTTCCCCACTTTTTAGTGAAATCCCCCAGAGGGAGAGTACCACATCTGAATTGAAAAAAAAGTTTGCGGTCCAGTGGTTTGGTGATGGTTTCCCAATACCTTTCTAACCTAGGAGAATCTTTATGAACCATAAATTGGCCAGAAAGACTGCTCGTACTCGTATTTAAGAAAATGTTGTGCGTCACCCATTCCCAATAGCATTTTTTTAGCTCATTTTTTGATGGGAATTTGGCTGTCTCGGGCGAAAACCACAACTCGTTAAGGCCCAAAGATAGTAAGGTGGCCCTAAGATCTTTAAACCAACCAATTTTGGTGGCTCCAGGACTATTTTTTACCTCCAGGCATGCTTCCGCGTAATGGTGTAAATCAGGCGTCGTCCACAGGCGTCGCCAAAATGATAAGGGCCGATATTTGGCATAGTCAACCACCGAGTGGCAGCCCAAATCAAATAATAAAGGGAGTAAAGGAGTTGACTGGGGCAGACCTGTTGCCATCCTTATAAACCTATTTTGGGCATGTTTCAGGGAATCCAGATTACTTCCACCCCAGAGCTCTGCTCCATATAACACCGCTGACAGTACCTTCCCTCCATAGATCTTCATCAGCGGTGACATGGGCTTCGTGAATGACCCCTTGTGTTCCTTAATCAAGGCTCCGCCCAGCTGCTGATGTTTCAGGGTCATGAGCTCAATCTGATGTGTCCAACTAAGGGTGTCACTGAAAGTAACTCCCAAATAGGTGAAGTACTTGGTCTGCTCCAGGGGGGTGTCCCCCATAACAACCCTCGCGTTGACCTGCTTGTGCCCCCTCATCACCATGAATTTGGTTTTGGCTACGTTCACCTCGAGCTCATGTTCGCTGCAGAAACTCTCAAACCTCGACAGTGCATGCTGGAGGCCCTGTCGGGTTCGTGAAATCAGGAGAGTGTCGTCAGCGAACATGAGCAGGGGGATTTTCATGCCAGCCAAACTCGGAGCATCAGTGGGAAATCCGTCGAAGTACTTGGTAACTCTATTAATGTATAGAGAAAACAAGGTTGGTGCCAAAACGCATCCCTGTCTGACACCTTTCGACACAGGGAATTTCTTAGTCACCTCACCAGGTTTGCCCCATCTTACAAAGGCATAGGTCTCTGTGTGGAGATTAACTATAATGCGGACCAAAGAGGGAGGCATATCCATTTCTAGAAGGCTATTCCAGAGCCCAGCCCTCGGGACAAGGTCAAACGCAGACCGAAGGTCTACGAATGCCGCAAATAAGTTTCCTTTGCCCAGGGTGACCGTCTTCCAGTGTAAAAGCATGAAACGAAAAGCCTGGTCCAGGGTGCTTACGTGAGGTCTAAACCCAGCTTGGAGAGGAGTGAGTACATTAAATTCCTCAATCCATGCCTGGACCCTAGATAAGACAAGGCGAGAAACTATCTTCTGTACCGCATCAATAAGGCTGATCGGCCGGTAGTTGGAAGGAACCGACCGATCACCCTTCTTGAAGATGGGCAGGATCTCAGCACCAGCCCATGAATCAGGAACCTTTCCACCCCTAGCCAAAGAGTTTGCCAAATACAGAAGATAAGGAACCCATAGGTCCCGGTCCTCTTGGAAAATATCTGCTGGGATGCAGTCCGGGCCGGGCGCTTTGCCCCTAGGGATGGCATTCAAAACGTTTTCAACCTCTTTAGCAGAAAACACAAGGATGTCACTAGTCAATGGCCAACCAATGGGAGCAACCCCCACCCTAACACACCTAAACTGTTCCTCAAAATAAGACACCCAAGCATGAGGGTCAACAGAAGCAGGACTAGGACGATCGTCCTGGCACTGTCCCCACTTGAGGAGGTGCCAAAATTGCGTGAGGTTCCTAGAGCCGCAGGCATCAACAAGGAGAGCCCAGCGCTCGTCATCCCATGCGGCTTTAGCCCTCCGTTTAGCTTGGTTATAAGCCTTCCTGCTGGATTTAATAAGGGCTGGATTCCTAGATTTTAATGCCCTAAACAGGGTTGAGTGGGAATTGGCACAATTTTCATTAAACCAGTTCACAGGCTTCCTCGTCTTACCTAAGCCCTTTTTAGCTACAATTTTAACGAATAGTTTCTTTAGGGATGCAAACAGGCTTGCATGAACGTCTAAAATATTAGGATATGTCTGATTCGAATCAACACACTTCTCTAGTTCCCTTAGCGAACTTGAAACCAGTGTTCTTATTTTACTACGTGCACTCCCATCAACGGCAACCCTTGGCCAACGAACCCTCCTCATATCATTAGTTAATGCAACGGCCCCTTGGACGGGATTAGAGTGTCGCACAATAGGCCCAGCAAAACTAAAGTCCTTCAGTTCAGCGATGAGTGGTTCGTGATCACTTTCAGGACGTGGTCTAATTGCCATGTCCGTCACCAAGGGCCACAGGGACATATCAACTAAGATATAATCAATTCGACTACTATGCCTGCCGTTGAAAAATGTTGGGCTGCCCAGTCTGTCCGATCTGGTGCGGCCGTTTAGAGCGCGCAACCCCCAATTCAGACATAAACCTTTGACAAAGGTAGCACATTGGGACCACTTAGCAATAGGAGGAAGCTCAAGTTGGGGAATACCCCACATCAAATCTTCGTCCTCAGTTAACATCCCGTCTTCTCCACTTAAAGGTTCAAAGCAAATATTAAAATCACCCATTACAACCACCTGACCCACTGAATTTGTAGAGCCAAGGAATTCGTCTAAACGTGTTAGGGTGGAAGATACACGACCACCCGCGGTTCCTCTGGCATAGACATTAAACAGCAAGACGTCCAACCCACTATTAAATTTCAAATTAACTATAAGGATATCAGGACAATCAATATAAATTTCCTTCACAGAAACCCCTGCAGCTTGGCGAACCCAAACGGTGAGGCCCCCCATTGCTCTACCTCTTTGGCCTCTAACTGCGGGTTTGTTAAAGCACAGAAATCCTTGAAAATAAACTGGATGGGTTGACCATGTCTCCTGAAAAGACCAAATATCACCATTACTGATGAAGTCAGCCCAGTCAGGTATACATAAACAGGATTCTATACCCGCCACATTCCAACATCCCAAAATAGTACCCTTAACACAACCTTGAGCACACTGGACTGTTGTATCCTTGGGGAGTTGTTCATAGGGTTGCAGGGAAAGTTCAACCAATGAAGAGACCTCATTGAACACCCCTTTCTCAACAGCATAGGGTGGAGTACCCAGAACTTCTACCCCCCCCACACTCTGAGTTGGAGACAACACCCCCAGGTTGGGGTGCTGGTCAATCATTGGTCGCCAGCCAGGATAATGGATCGTAAAGGTTTCTCAGAGGGATCTTCCAAGACTCCTTAGGCTGAGTAGACATATTTGAAGAGGAATGTGTTGGGAAAAAACTTGGGTACTGCTGAGTCTGAATAGGATCAAATGCTCTGGAAACAGGTGGATACTGAGGCCTATTGGGGAATAAAGAGTCATGTAAGACTGGAGGTAGCACTGGAGGACCCTTAAACTGGGTATTGATCTTAGCCCAACCCGGCGTCTGGTCAGGGCAATTGTAATTTGATTGGATATAAGATCGATACTGCACCTCCGGATTAAACTGAAAACCATGGAAATTTGGGGTGAAATTGGTCCATTTAAGGAGGTTATTGGTATTATTGCTATTAATAACTGGTGGATGATCTGGAGGTTTAAGCAAAGTCTCAGGGTAGAAATAGGTGAGGTTCCTAGTTGAGATCCCACCCTCATTATTACCTACATACCAGTCTGAGAGATGGGATACGACTTTGTGGTCCCTAAAGTTAATAATAACTATATCCCCCTCTATGTCCTTGGGGCGTACCCCTACCCACCGGCATCTTCTGACTGTAACAATGTCCCCATTTAGATGTGAAGGAAGGGGCCTATTTGTTTTCAGCCAGAAGATGACTTTATTTTTTAAACTAGCATAGTTTTCCCTGTCCCCTTCCGCAAGTGGAGGCACACCCGTCAAAACGATAACATAATTCGTAGAGTCCGGGGGCAGATCAACATTTTTCTTATGTGGGAGGGGTCTACTAGTTTTACTAGTGGGAATGGCGGATTTAATCGCCCCAGTCCTTTGCTGAGATACACCCACCTTCTCAGGGGGTTTGTTATTTACACCCACCCTAGCGTGAGTTATAGCAGTACTAGCTACAGGGGGTTGTTTATCTGCTGAAACCAATGCTTTGTTATTTGCAGAAGCCTTCTCATTAGTAGAGACATGTTTATTAGCTCTATTGGAAGAGGTAATCACGTTAGCAGCAACGTGCGATATACCCTGAGTTAACTTGGAGGGTCCCTTTACCTTTTCTCCACTAGGAGCGTGGGTGGGTTCGACTGTCACCAGCAAACGATCCAGTTTGTCCCCCAGTATCCTAACACGCTCCAACACAGGAAGCATATACGATTTAATAAGCTTCTCTAGATTGGCAAGAGACACCTCCTGAACCCCTTCACTACATATTTCATTGGACTCCAATCCCTGTATATCTAAAGCCTTAGGCTCTGTAATAGATGGAGGGGCCAATTCTACTGCCCGTTGTGGTGATAGTGGTGCTGGTGTAGGAGGTCGACCACTATATCCTTTTCTTTTTACTCCCCCCTTCCTCCTTCTTTTTCTAGGTGGTGATTGCGCAGCCCTTTTGGCCACAACAGGTTTGGCTCTACTGTTACATCCACTCTTGGGGGATATACCATCTCCTGGTGCCAAACCAAACTGTGGAGGGGAGGGCAGCGTGGAGCATGAATCCAAGTCAATAAGATTGGTCGAGGGGATGTTAGACTCCACAAAGCTAGAGTGGTCGACCGGCGGGCAACCTAGCCGGTCGCCACTAGTAGTATTAACACAGAGCGGAGAGATAGTTGGAAATCTAAATATACTCGGGCTTTGATTGATGTCAGTGACATCAGCATCAATTAAACTCTGCCCATCCCCAACCATATCATGGGTGAAATTCGAGACAGTTAAAGACTGCATTGAATTTCTCTTCAGATGCTCAATTGAGCGACGATGCTCGGCTCTTCGTTCGGCTAGGAGTAAGTCCATATCAAGTTCCTTTGTAGATTTTTTAAAAAATTTATCAAGTGGACCGAGAACCGAGTTCCCTACACCAGGGGGGGCAGACTGACTCATAACAGAACCCTTCAACAGTTATTTAAAAACACAATAGGATAGGCTGGCAATAAATACAGTACAAAGTGTCAATAACCTGGCCCAGCCCGGCCTCCTACGGCCCCGGACGGCCACAGACGGTCCCGCCCTTGTCCCGGGCTTCTCCCGCGCGCTCCCGCGCCGCGGGTATGACCACACCTCTTAATAATGTCCACGGGTTACAAAGGGGGCGGGGCCGGCAGGGAGAGCAGCCCAGCTGGAAACGGGCGCGCGGGGACTCCTGGTCCGTGGAGTCCACCCGCAGTTTCCTCGCAGCCCTGCCGGTCACCAGCTGAAAGCCCTTGCAAAAATACAAACAGCCGCTGACACCGCGAAGCGGGACCCGCGCAGCGGGTCCGGCGAGCAGCAGCGGTTCAGCAGGCTGACTCAGAGGAGGTCCGTGGTGAGTGGCGTGGCTCGGTCAGAATAGCAAATCCGCCGAGGGAAGGGCAGAGAGCCACTAAATAGATGCAGTAGATGGGGGCGGGGCCGGCAGGGAGAGGAGCCCAGCTGGAAACGGGCGCGCGGGGATAAGAATATGATTAAGGATAAGAATAAAAATAAAAATAAAAATAATAAGAAAACGAATAATAATCAGAAGTAGAAGAACAATAACAGTCTTAAAATATTCTAATGGAATCCAAGGATGTTTTACATCATATTGTGCAACCTAATTGTTGCTTCAAATCCTTGCCAGGGGCGAGGTGGCTCCATTAAAGCAATAGGTGTGGAACAACAACATATGGCATCCTCTATACTAGCAAGCCACCATCGTGTCAAGCCCTACTTGCGCTTGTATTTTTTTAATATGGAAGTTTTAGAAAAGGACATGAACAGCATGATGTTAGACGAGGCACAGTGAAGTTATCACCTTTGATATGTTATGGCGCTGTCAGGAATCAGCCTATGGGTCATGGAGTTTGTATAATTGATCAAGCACCATGCTGGACGCTAAAAAGAGATGACACTCCGCTACGATACAAACGCCGTAACCCATATTCTGATTCCTGATGGTGACATAAAATATCAAAGATGCTTACTTCACTGCGCCTTGTCTAACTTCATGCCAATTTATCATGGAGATTCTGTGGCACAAATTTAAATACTCTTACAGAACCAATTACCTTAAGGTTCTACATTGATCTGTTTTTCTACATAAGAATTATCTGTCCTGAAGATGGTCTTATAGATGTACAACACAACAAAACCGAAACGTCGACCAACATACCCATTTTCATCTATGAAATAACAGCGCTGTACGGGAAATTTGTGCCCAATGTTCAGGGAAATTTCTTTGTAAATAGGTATTAGAAAAGGGTAATCTACAAGAGTGACAAGCAGATACTTTACTAAATGATTGTTAACCTCTGTCACTCTTGTCTATGAGAATATTTTTGCACCCTTGATTTATTTGATTCTAAACTTCAACAAAAAAAGAATACGCCCATTTCCTGTTTTGAGCTATTTGTTTTTTATTGCACAAATTGATATTCAGAATTCATGTGTTTGAGGCCACTATTTTGGGCACTCATACGTGATACTGTGAAGTATTGTTTTCATATATCTAAATAAAATCCCTTGTAGGCACCATTACTTGATAAAACATTTTGATACCCAAGCCTACAAGGGTATATTGGGTTGCCCAATAAACATAAATAATTTCTTTGACGTTCAGCACATGCAGTCTTCAGTTATTTGGCATCATAGAATTACTCTTTCTGTCATGTGGTGAGCCTTTTCTGCCTCAGCATCCTCTAGATATTCTTTTGGTTTAAGCACATTGAGACTTCAGTGATTCTGCATCTTATGGATCATTTTGGGGTTTTGGTGAACTGAACCTTGAGGGAGTCTGCATCCTATGGAGTACTTTAGGTGGAGCCATCTCAAGTTTTGAGATAAACTGAATAATACAGATATGTGTTTCGGTGTCCTTTAGACAATTGTTGGGTTTCGGCACATCAACTCTATGGATTCAACATCCTACAGCTTCTCTTAAAGTGACTTTTTACAGCTGTGATCTTAAACTGCATATTTGTTATATCATTTTTCGTCCATAGTAGTCTCAACAGTGCCTCCTTGGATACAATTTAACGGTCATCCTCCGTGTCCAGTTCTTCATCATACACCATTTTAAGTTATTGGATGGACAGTGTTAATGAGTAAGCTCTAATTCCCACAGAATCGTTTCTTCCTCCAGTCTATGGGCAAACACTATTGCTTTTATTCCAAGGCTGTCAAGTGGAGTTCAGACGGCCTTGATACAGGGACGACGGTGCATCCTTCGGGAGAATTTATACAATTTACAGATAGGACCACAAAGCAAGATAAGTTCTCGCCTGTACCACAGGCAATAAATTGGGAGGTGCTAGATATGGGAGAAGGAAATACCTCAGAGAGGGAGGATGTCTCAGAGCCCATGTGAACTAGATATTAAAGAGATAAACATAAAGAGCATGCAGCTCATACACAATGATCAAACTAGCACTACCTTAGCATCTTCATGCAACAAAGGGCGGAGAGAGAAATATATCTGAGAGTCTATGTTGACATACGCTGGTAATTCGCAGTTTATAAGAAAATCTGCCAGGCATGTACACGTCAAATACACGAGCCCCAGGAGATGTTGAAGGAAGTATCCTAGAGTCCATGTGCACATGAATTGTCAAAGAAGAACGTAGTGAGAAATATCACATGCACACAGTAAGACCGAGAAAGAAGGATGGTAGAGTTCATGCACAAACACACTGGCAAATAAAAAGGTAGGAAGAACTATCTCAGAGTCTTCATGAATGAGCACAACACGTTAAAGAAATACATTATCCAAAGCCTAGGAGCACGTGCACTAGAAGACAGCGGAAGATATATTCTCGGACCCACTTTTCGTTCACCGGGAGCTAGAAAGTGGAACATCCTTGAGGCCATGAATACGCACACTGGCCAGTATTAGAGAGAGAACATTGTACTGGAGCCCACATGCATGTGCACTAGAAGGGAAACAACCTTTACAAAGCAACATTTACAACGCACTACCATTACAACGAAACTTTTACAACGCAACATCCATTACATCGCATGCCATTACAACGCAACCATTACAACGCATGACACTACAATGCATGACACTACAACGCATGTCATTACAATGCAGTCATTACAACGCATACCATTACAACGCATACCATCACAACGCATAGTTCCCTTACACTATCCAACACTTACCCTACTGTTGCACCCCCTGGAGTTAGAATAGTAATTTTTACCCCTACACTATCCAACACTTACCCTACTGTTGCACCCCCCCTGGAGTTAGAATAGTAATGTTTACCCCTACACTATCCAAGACTTATCATACATGCAATGTAATGTTATGCGTTGTAATGGTATGCGTTGTGAAGGTAGTATGCGTTGTAATGGAATGCGTTGTAAAGGTAGTTTTTAAAAATGTGTTGTGATGGCATGCGTTGTAATGGCATGCGTTGTAATGGATGTTGCGTTGTAAAAAATGCATTGTAAAGGTATGCGTGGTAAAAGTATGTGTTGTAACGTCATACATCCGCACTGGAAAGTAGAGAAAGAAATGTGCCAGTGTCCAATTTAACGCAAAGTGGAAGATAAAGAAAGAAATACCAAAGAGTCAATGTGAATACATACGGGAAGACAGAGAAAGCAAAACTGAAGAGAGCATTTGCATGCACAGGAATGGCCACTTGGAAGGGAGGGATAAATATCACAGAGCCCATAGGTACAGCCAATAGAGCATATATATTTATGCATTTATTATTTTTAAAGAGTACTGCCGGACACCCAGGAACTGACATAAGCGTAGAGGATCCAGCTAGTACAACTGAGGTCGGCATTGAATATAAGATATATACCGAGTAAGGCCAGCGAGTATCTGTGCAACATAGTGAGGGACATACATAGCAATTGCAAAGCAAAACAATTCTTAAAATACAGACTGGTATTAATGGAAATATATGTACAATCTGTACTGGAGGTCCGACAAAGAGGAACGATGGTAAAGCACAGGCATGTAAAAGGTAGCAGGGTGAATAAAATATTAAAGAAATTAACGACGGACAAGGATGGTAATGCAGAGAAAACAATAGTCAATCTAGAGGGGACTGCTAGTGTGTTAGTAGATGTTCCTTCAATCTGTATTTGGAGGTCTGGAGTTTATGAATAAGGGCCTTATTTAGAGTTTGGCAGACGCGATGCTCCATCACAAGCTTCCAATATCCCGTCCGCAGTATTACAAGTTCATTATAGCCCATCGCACTAGTAATGAGGGAGATGGGATATCTGTCACGTTTTGACAGAGTATTTGGGAGAATGTAGGTGCAAGGGCTTATATTTGAGACATGTTCTCCAATATGTAGAGGATGCTTTAAGAGACAGCCAAGTGAAGGAGGCTAGAACCAGAGCAATTCTATCAGATTTTCTCGAATAGGTAATCAGCCTGGCCGCAGAGCGAAGGATAGCTTTGAGAAGGGTTAAGCATGTCTGAAGAAGTCTAGTTAACAGAGGGCTGCTGACCTCGCTGCGTGATGTCTCCAGAGCTGTACTCCAGACTTGAATACTGTTTGCAGATTAAATGCCTGATGTTAAAGAGCAGCTTGAGATGAAATATTGCTCTTCCCACGGTTCCCTTAACATGACAATCAACGTTAAGTAATTTCTCTATCGTGAAGCAACGTGATTGGTAGGGATTTTAATTTCGAACAACAGGGTTCAGGCTTCTATTGGACGGGTGCGTACAAAAAAAACTGTCTTTTTTTAGGTTGTGTTTTCAATTAATCTGGGACATTCATAGTTTAACATCAAATAAGCATTGGGTGAGAGCGCCAATATTATCAATGCTGCTGATGCTGAGGTACAGCTGTGTGTCGTCAACTTATTGGTGGAAGTCGACACTTCTGAGAAGACAACACTCATGAGCTAAACGTAACAATTGAAGAGTAGGGGGCGTGGATGGATCCTTGAACCAGAATGGACAGTAGTGGGCGTCAAAATGAAGCTACACGTTTTGTGTATTGGGTTCTGTCAACCAGGCATGCTTCAAACCATTGCGGCAGATAAGTGAATAACCGGAGTCCGTCCACACACATGCCCTCTGGAAGACTTTCACCTTAAGATGGAGCGTGCAATATCCCAGAATCCAGGTTCATGTACACTAGTCGATGGGGAACATCCTTTACAACGCAACTTTTACCACGCAGTGCCTTTACAACGCAACTATTACAACACATGTTATTACAACACATAGCGCTGGGGGGCGCTCTAGGATAGGGAATAGATTTAATTTACTATCCAACACCTTCCCTACTATCCACGGGGACTGGAGTTGGAATAGTAAATTAAACTATTCACTATCCAGCACCCCTTAACGCTATGCGTTGTAACAGCATGCGTTGTAAAAACTGCGATGTAAAGGCATGCGTGGTAAAACCATGCGTTGTAATGTCATACATCCCTAGTCGATTATCCTCTGTCTCACTGAGACAGACACGAAGTGAGATCAAACAGCAGGTGTTTGTCTCACCGCAGACACACCTGAGGGAAGCTTCTACCAACACGGCCGCTCTGGCACTTACACTTTTGCAGCCCACTTTCATTTGACTGTGATCCCAAATTCCAAACGGTGTACATGGGCCGAAAGGCAGCGAGAGGGGCCAGCTCGAAGTCCAGAACCATGGACAGCACCCACGCGGCGCGCGCGTCAGCAACTCTGCCTTGTTTTCCCTGCAAATTACATTCTCGTCCACAGCCCCGGCTGGGGAAATTGCAACTGGGCGACCAGATCCGCTGTCAGCCTCGCAGCGGGAGCCCCCGCTTAGGGACGTTTTGACATAAATTAAAGCTGTGAGTCAACCACCGTGTCTCGCAGCAGTGACACAGCAGCCATTTGTCAGGAGCAGGGGAGGGTGGGCGGCGGAGGGGCAGTGAATTATAGGTACCAGGGAGAGAGAGTGGGTTGAAGGAGTCTTTTGAACGCACAACTACTTTTCGATACAGTGCAACCAATGCTTTATAACTTGAAAGCCATCAGGCAGGGTTGGAAAAGTCAAGATCTAAGGTTGGCTTCCGCCACATAGGGCATGATTTATAGTTTGGCACAGTGCTTGGAATGGAAAAATAGAAGTGAAGGTACTCTGTACCAGAGTACCTTCTTGTTTCTGAGAAGTGCTGGTACTCTCCTATTAAAAGTATCGCATTTCTCTTGAGAAGTGCTGGTACTCTTCCTCTCAAAATGAAAAAGTGCTGGTACTCCGCACCGGACAGTACCGGCCCATTTAAAGCACTGGTTTGGCAGCAAAATACTCTGTGAATAATGTGACGGATATATCCCTTTCACCTACTTACAAGTGCATTTAAGGGCCGGCTTTAGGGCAGTGCTACCGGTGCGGCCGCACTGGGCAGAGACCTGGAGGGTGGGCACTGACCTCAGGGGGTGCGCTGTGTTTACCAATAACTTAAGATTTAAAAGCACCTGCTTCAGAGTTACTTGTACTCCAGCTTTCAGGCAGCAATAAAAATGTCAAGATAATTCCTGTGAAAAATGTTATCGCTGGAGAGAGAGACCAGAGTTTTGTCTAGAGGCAGCTATAACTCACAATAAAGTAGCGCAGAGGGTTAATATGCCTGTTTCAAAGAACAGAGCTGTATTTATTATGGATACCTGCAGGGCCGGCTTTAGGCATGTGCAAGCTGTGCACCTGCACAGGGCCACCAAACCCCAGGGGCCACCACGCCAATATATATCCTTAATATATTAATCCTCTGAGGATGGATACATATTTGCGTGGTGGCCCCTGGCATGGATTTGGCGGCCTCCGGCTCTGTTCCACTTCAAACACCATGACCCCCTCCCCTCTTTACTGGCCTGCGCGCTCCGCCCCGCCCGGACCCCTCTTCCGGGCCCCCTACCTACGCTCCCTGCCCAGGGCCACCATGAGCCTAGAGCCGGCCCTGATACCTGGGTGGATTAGTAAAGCCAGCCTTTACCACTGCTTAATAACAAATGAAATGTATGTGAGAGAGGGGATATGGAGAGATGAGGGGCACGTTTGTAGGGTGGTAGTGAGGGAATCCGAAGAGGAGGTGGGGCACCAAAAATGATTGTCGCACTGGGCACCATCAGTGCTAAAGTCGGCCTTGAGTACATTAAGACTCTCACTAGGGCTAAGGTAAAAGGGGCTGACCGAGACGTCTGTGCTTTAACATAAATTCAGACTGATTATCAGTTTATGTGCTAATGACAACTACAAGTGCATTAGGGAGTATGAGGCAATTGTAATAAGGCGGAAAGGAAATCCATCATGTTTGTGAAGCCGTCCGCCAAACTCGAAATCAGGCCTATAGACTCTAAAGTTTTTGAGTGTCTGGAATTCAGTTTTGTCCTCAGAGAGCTGAAGTTTTGCGAATATGTGATGTAACAACACGATCAAAATGATCGCGGTATGTTACATCGCAGTCTTTACAACGCAAGTCGTTACAACAACTTGCGTTGGAGGGCGCTGGATTTAGGAATAGTAATATTTACTATTCCAACACCAGTCTACATACGGTAGGGAAGGTGTTGGAATAGTAAATCTTACTATTCCTTAGGTTATAGCGCCATCCAGCGCAAGTCAATGTAACTCTTGCGTTATAAAGGCTGCGTTGCAAATGCATCGCATCTGCATCGAGGTGTAATCACCGCGATGTAAAGGGTGTTTCCCGAGTTTTGCATATGCTAGAACTGATAATTTAGTATTCTCACACCACCCCTAGAATATTTGGGAAAAGTATTGCTTTAGTCAAAATAGTCCAGGAGGCTTAGATACTCTGCTGAATCCTATGCAGGATTAATTTGGGAAATCTTAAACAGTCTCTAAATATTGTAAAACAGAGTTGAAAACTCAATTGTGATTTATACTCTTAGTGTTAGGCGTGGACAGAATTTAAATTATGCCAGCCTAATTAGTGTAATTGCAGGAATTTCACATTAGGCTTGTTGCATGAAATTTTCAAATTGCAAAATTACACTACTACGCGTAATTACGTGTCGTTCGCAGTAGAAATCTACAACGAATGGCGCATTTCATAGTAAATTGCAGTAAAACTTTACAGCAGAAACACAGGAACCAAATAACAGGAGTGACTGTTGTTCATGGTGCTCTTGTTTAACCCTGTTCCAAAAACTGACATTTAAAATATAGCACCAAATGATGAATTTGCATATCACGTAACTAAGAATAATTTAAAGTAATTGTGTGCAACAATGCAAAAGCAAATTAATCAAACTTTGCATACCTCCTGCTAAGCACTATCCCTGCAGTTGCTTCCCATAGGAGTCCTCTGAAGGCAAAAGATCACAAATACCAATGTCAACATCCATGGGTCTTGCTAATTAGGTATTTCATCTAAGAGTCAGTGAAGTAATACAGTAAACATTTAAATATGTTTGTAGTTTTGTAACCTGCATTTAAACAGATTGATTTGACATATATACACATTTTGCAAATGTACACATTTTACAGGATGCCTGGCAAAGGATGTGGACAATGCACCCACGGACATAGCAGTTCACAAGTCAGATGCAAATTACATGGATTCTGTCAACTGTTAAAGCCTTTGTGACCCGGGTGGGGCTTTCCTACTGGAGCGGTGACCCTGCAAGGAAGGGGCCCTTTAGGAAAAGTAGACACCAGGTTGAGGATTAAATAAGTAAAAAGACAATAGACTAAAAGACTAGCTAATTAAACAATGTGTATCTTCATGCTGCTGTGATACCCAGGACACACCAGCCCTAGTCTAATTCATTGCTTAATATGAGCCAGTGTTTGCTGGTGGCTGGCACCGGTGCTTAATTCTAAACGTCAGCACTTATGACAGGCTACCACATGATGGCACTGTATGCCTAATTTTGAGGTGAGCACAACAACATAGGGCCCGATGTAGGTAAATTAGATTTACCGATTCATAAATACCGAATTTTACCGATTCGGTATTCATGAATCGGTAAATCTAATGAAGGTAATTATTCTGTATCAAAAGCGAATCGGTAGGATTCGGTATTTACCGATTCTGTAATTACAGAATCGGTATTTGTCATTGATTCCTATGGGCCTTGAAGGCCATAGGAATCAATGGCAAATACCGATTCGGTAATTACCGAATCGGTAAAATTACCGATTTGACAAGGGGGACAGGGTGTCACTTTGACACCCTGTTGCACCCCTGTTTCTGGCTTGTGTGCCATGTGGCACACATACATGCCCTAAGGTGTGCATGTACACTAGACTTTGTTATTTACCATGCAATAGTATTACATGGTAAATAACGAATCGGTAATGGCCTGTGGCACTGTTTTCAGTGCCACCTACATCTGTATTTACCGATTCGATAAATTTACCGAATCTGTATTTTACAGAATCGGTAAATTTACCGTTTCTGTATGTTTTGAGGCCCCTACATCTCCATTTGCAAATAACGGTCGGTAACGGCCGAAATCGGCCGTTACCGACCGGTATTTGCCAACCTACATCTGGCCCTTAGTGTTTAATAATGCAAAATACTGAAAAAATGTTAAAACAACACCTGCCGCCCAGGCTATTCGTATAGCTTAGGGTGGTCTGGAATATTCCAAAGTGTCACACTTGTAGGAGTGTGGAGGTTTGTAGTTGTGTTGGTACTGGAATTGACTTATTACAAAAAACAGTGGACCCTAGTAGTTTGGGTGATCAGGGTAAGAATAGACACAAACTGGAATAGTATTTATGTCCTTTGTCCAGCCGGACAGGAATTTATTTGGCGATGCACACAATCAGAAAGTAATGTCAAGGGGGCACAGACCGTGACCCACAAAGAACAAGACAAAAGAACAAGTATAGGCAAGAACGAGCAAATCGGTCTGTATACTTATAATCAGTGAACAGACTTGATTGTAGTTTGATTGACCATTGTACATAGTATTCACAAGCATATTCAGTACATATGATCCTTAGGCGGGGAGGTAGTACAGGTCGAGAGAAGTGGATCGATTTGGACCAATGATAGCGTGAGATGCCGCGTCCTGCGATGCTGCAACCGGCACAACTCGAGCCGTGATCTGGACGGTCTAATTGACTCAAAAGCGGGATAATCTGAAATACACGCTATCATTGGTCCAAATCGATCCACTTCTCTCGACCTATACTACCTCCCCGCCTAAGGATCATATGTACTGAATATGCTTGTGAATACTATGTACAATGGTCACTCAAACTACAATCAAGTCTGTTCACTGATTATAAGTATACACTAGACCGATTTGCTCGTTCTTGCCTACCCCGCCTAAGGATCTGTCTTGCATGAAAGGCAATTGTTTATAATTCCAAGACAAACATGATTTATATATTTGTCCTGAAGATGATGCCATTTATCTTGTTTTTCGGCATCGAAACGTCATCGACACAATAGGATCATATGTACTGAATATGCTTGTGAATACTATGTACAATGGTCACTCAAACTACAATCAAGTCTGTTCACTGATTATAAGTATACAGACCGATTTGCTCGTTCTTGCCTATACTTGTTGTTTTGTCTTGTTCACTGTGGGTCACGGGCTGTGCCTCCTTGACATTACTTTCTGATTGTGTGCATCGCTAAATAAATTCCTGTCCGGCTGGACAAAGGACATAAATACTATTCCAGTTTGTGTCTATTCTTACCCTGATCACCCAAACTAACTAGGGTCCACTGTTTTTTGTAATAAGCTAAACGCCCAAGGTCCCTAGTGTGCTACCTTCGGGTTCCCTTGTTTCCTATAACGGTACTGGAATTGACAGCACTGGCAGGGGCATTGGTTAGTACAAGCTGCAATGGCCTAATGAGACGGACATTGGCATTATGGTTTGTTTTTAAATTAACCACTGGTCCAGTTCAGTCATAAGGTGCAGATTGCGAGTACACAAGTCACTCCATTTTGACAATCACTTTGCAGCTGTTGGTCAAACTACAGGCATTGCAGGCAAAAGGTATGCATTTGCCCAACAGTGCAGGTATATGTGTGAAGAGTCCAGCACATGAGACTTTCAGATGCACAGGTATGTGAGCAATATGTGGTCAGTGTGAGCAATAAGACAAGCATGTGTTGCACATTTGCATTGTAACAGATAAAAGCCCAGATGGCCAATCACATTTGAGCAGACATGTGAAACCAGTCTTGTGGGCTCACAGCTGCCCTCTGGCGGAACAAGAATGAACATAAAATCTCTTCTGCATGGATAACCAAGCCTTCATGGGCAAAAGCGCCCATAACATCCGCCTACTGCTCCTACACTATGTACCAGAAATAGATTCAGTACCATTGGATTTTCTTCCACAATTCCTGTGGTGAATTCTCCTCTGGACTAAGCAAGTCACAAAGAGCCACCTCAAAATCATTTCCACGATGTTAACAGGTAAAGACGGACACCTTTACATCAAAAGCCAGGATCTTTAGCACAGTAATTCCAGATCAACATTCTTAAAAGGACCACTATATGTCCTTGATCTGACTTGAAATATTTCCTTTTCAATGAAGGTTCTATTGACGCTGCATTGTACATCAGGGGTGTCCAAAGTAGGTTCAGGGGAGTAGATCCAGGCAAGATTTTCACAAAGGCTGTCACCTCTAAACAATTGTAAATTCAAGTAATAGCATGCAAATGTATCTGATGTAGATATCCTGAATATCTAGCATGGATGTGGCACCCCTGGACCAACTCTTCCTGTGTTGGGCATCCATGCCATACATCACTATTCAGTCTCTCTGTCTGGGGCAATATTTACATACATATTACTACCTTGGGCTATGTTACATTGCAGCATATACAAAGGAAGCACCGCCAAGTTTCCTGGTAACATAAAATGCAACAAACAATCAGACTGTAAGGAGAACAAAAACTTCAACCACGAATATTCTCCTTTATGAGTTTTTAGGGATGGGTGGTGGTCACATACAGTAATGTTCCGGCCAACAGGTGTTTCCTGCTTGTGTAACCTGCTTTTTCAAGAGTCTTGAACACGAAACTATAACTATGATGTACAATTAAAATTATTTTAGTATATTTAGTATTAGAGATTTAGGAGCAGACCCCTTTGTCTTCAGCACTAGGTCAAAAAGCATCCATTCTTGGTAAACACTTTGCAAATTAGGTTATTCTGCTGATTTGTCCCGTGGATTTCTTCCTATTTTATTGGTTGGCCACAAATTTCTCTAAACATGGGTTAAGCCAACATACACAATAACTTGGTCTCCACCACTCAAATTAACTCAAGTTTCACTATACTAATCCAACAATAATCCTTTTTGGGTGCCAGAGTAACGTGCTACTCGCTGAAAAGCTCTTCGACGCCTCGTCAGGGGTAATAAGCGCTACATAAATGCAATTACAATTGTGGGTGGTACATGAAATATGGGTGTGTGTGGTGGGCAGAAGACTATGAGATGAGAAAAGTGGAACGCCACAGGGTAGTACACAGGGGAAAGGGACACATCCTGCAAGCTGTTCAAGGGCCAGTGTTTGAACCTCTAAATAGGGACGCTGGGTGGGTCAAGGGCAGTTGTGTCTTGGGTAGGGATCTAAAATGAATGTCCTAGCATTCCTGCTGCCTGCCCTAGATGGTAAAAATGGAAGTAGAGGGGAAGACCCTCATTTTCAGAGGAAGGCCCTTCCAGTGCAAGTGGGAAAGAAGGGCGAGGTACTCGGCTCTGTAACGTAAAGGTGTTTTACCTGTACTCATAATTGCTGAACATTGAATGAGTCAAATAAGAGCATGTTACATTGTATAACCTACATTCAAATGGAAGAATTGACATTGGATTACAGGAAAGAACAGTGTAGACTCGGCAGACTCATTTTGTTGATGATGCAGGAGGAAATTGTATTCTGATGAGTACATGGCACTCTGGTAGACAATACTCTTCAGGATAATTGAGGTGTTCAGATCAGTGCCTTATTTGTAAACTAATACGTGCCAGGGCCCTGACCAAAAGTCCACTGCAGCTTGCACCACTCATTGCCCCATCATCGCTGCCAATGGCAGTACGAAAACAACTATTAACCATCTATCTCGCCTGCAAGTGCAACAGTTCAGATTATTCTAGGTCCCCAAAGCTAAATGAATGGCTGAGGAGGCACGTTTAAGTATTTTTTAATGTATATTGTATTCATAAACAACCGTTGTTCTACTAATCTCTAAATTAGATGAGCAGCGCCACCACGTGGCAAAGTGTCATAAGTGTGGTGATGACAATTAAGTGCCAACCGCCGGAATCTTATTATAAGTGCCAGTGCAGCGCACAGGAAACCACTGGCTCAAATTAAGCACTGTACTAAAATCTTATGTTTCAATACAGCATACTATGGGTGAAATTAGGTGTTTCGGCAATACTGGACAGTGAATAACTCGCTCATCATGCTGTTTGCAGAGTCCCACATATTTTAGGAGTGATGTCATCGGTAAAGGCAATTGCCTAAGTCATGGGAGTGCTGCCTCTTAAGATTTCAATTTTAGGAAATGTTTAGGTTCGGCTTTGTGGTATTCCATGACATGACATAGGTTAGAACCTATGATGTCATGACTGTAGTTTGTGGAATGTGTTATTCGTTCTGGGCTGCTGTTGGAAGAAGACGTTTCTCTTCCTGTGTCTTCCTGTGGGTGTTAAGCTGTTCCGCTAACCAATAAATCTATACCTTGGAACCCAACCTCCATTCTGTGTTCATTTGCAACACAAATACTGGCGACGATCGGGATCATCAAATTCTGGACCTGACTGACAGCGGAATTTGACGGCGGAACAGCGTTCACATAATTGGATGCCACGTTCATCGGAAATTGACCGTTTTTTTTTCTCCGCTGATTTGGGTAACGTACTGCCACTCGATTGAGTTTTTTTTTGCTTAACGGGGTTTTTCTGAAAGTTCACCCGTACTTTCAACTCGCTTACCTGTGTTGCCGTTGAACTGTTCAAAATTGCCGAGCGTTCCAGCGCGGCTCGAGGTAGATTCTCTGCTCGTCATTGCTTGACGTTCGTCTCCCTCTGCCTCGCAATCAATACGCAAAGCATTGTGGGTTCTAACCTTCAACCCCAGTGACGCGCTGACGTCACATGCGTGCAGCCATCTTAATATTCATCGGAGTAAACAGGAAATTCATCGGAGCTCGTAAAATTTTGTTCTGAGAGTGTGTAAATCACAGTTTCTCTTCGAGTGAGCAGTTACTCAACAACGAATTGTAGGTACTACATATATATATTTTATTTATACTTTTGAGAATTCAGATTGATTAATAACTCATTCGGAGAAAGAGATGTCGAACATTGCTGCCCCCCCTCATTTTCTACAAACAGCCGGAGATCCAAACATTGAATGGGACTTGTGGTTCCCTATGTTTCTGGCATATGTAGACGTCCTGGAAAAGATGGGGTGTTCTGCCAAACGCAAATTAGCCCTATTACGACATTGTTTGGGAGGGGCAGGAATTAAAGAATTTGACAATCTTCCTCCGATTGAAGATGCTGGAGACATTGATGTTTTTGAAAAAGCAACTAGGCAAATGAAAATTCGTTTTGGCAGGAAAATAAATACTGTCATGGAGAGATTTAAGTTTTACTCTCGCATTCAAAAACAGGATGAGTCCATAGAGGACTATGTTTCAGCACTACGCTCCTTAGCATGTTATTGCTCTTTCGAAACAATTTCCTACAAACAGGTTCTTAGAGACCAGATTATGATGCGAACCAAGAGCAAGAAAATTCAGGAGAGACTTTGGCTTGGAACAGAAACCACTCTTAATGCTGTTATTAACATAGCCAAGGGTATAGAACAGTCAGAGTTGTTTGTATCAGAAATAGGAGGTTCAAATGTCAAATCATTGGTTTCTGAACCTGAAGTCTCCTTGGTTAAAAACCAACCTAACCCCAATTTCTCTTCCAGGAATGTTTTGAGGAAGGATAGTGAGAAAAAATCTGGTGAAGTCAAAAGCTACCAAGATAACAGATTTGGCCAAAGGAAAATTATTTCTTGCTACGGCTGTGGTAGTCCCAACCATGTTGGCAATTATAAAGGTTGCCCTGCTTGGGACAGAGTATGTGTGAAGTGTAAACGTAAAGGTCATTTTGGCAATGTTTGTCGTTCGACACAAAGAGTGAATTATATTTCACAAGAGGAAGAGGAAGTTCTCAATAGCTTCAACTGCATTCTTTCTGTGGATGAGGTTGAACTGGATGAATTTCCCTCTTATCCTATTCTGGTGGATGGCATGTCCATTGAGCTAATGATGGATTCGTGTTCACGGTATTCTATCATTGGTTTAGATTTGTTTAAAAGTTTCTGGGACAATAGAGAGCTTTGTGTTCCAGACATTCATCCGGGAGGTTACTCAGGCAAGAAAATAGAATTGGAAGGGTACTTCTGGGCCAAACTTCAAGTTAAAGATCGTGTCACCAATGGGAAGGTGTATGTAGCCACTAAAGGGGTAGCTATTTTAGGATGGCCACACCAACGTGAATTAGGCATCAAACTAGATCCTAATGCCACCCTCCTGTGTGTTTCATAGAGCCAGAGGTGAACTTACTTTCCGATATGAATGATTCTTGTTTTATAGGCAATATTAAAAACAAATTTCCTAATGTTTTCAAAGATACTCTTGGCAAGTATACGGATTTCAAACATAGGATAATACTCAATGAGAATGCTGTACCAGTTAGACACAGAGTAAGGAATGTTCCTTTAGCTTACAGGGATAAGCTCAAAGGAATTTTAGATGATCTTGTTTTAAAACATATCATTGAACCAATTGATTCTTCTCCCTGGGTTTCCCCCGTTGTTTTATCACTCAAGAATTCTGGGGATCTCCGCCTCTGTGTGGACCTTGTAGCCTAAACCAGGAAATATGGGTTGATAAACATCCCTTACCAAATATCCATGAATTGATTTCCTCCTTGTCTGGTGCTTCGGTATTCTCTACGATAGACTTGGCGAGTGCATATCACCAAGTGGAGCTCCATGAAGAGTCCAAGAAATTAACAGCATTTGTGACTCCAGAGGGCATGTTTCAATACTTGAGAATGCCCTTTGGACTAGCCAGTGCTGCCTCCGTCTTTTAGAGATTGATGCGAGATGTACTAAAGAATTGTAGTGGTGCAGTGGCTTTCCAAGATGACATTTTAATTTTTGGTAAAGACTGCAATGAACATGATTTGAACTTGTATTCTGTTCTTAATTGTATCCAAGAGAAAGGTTTAACCTTAAAGTTTTCAAAATGTAAATTTAGACAGTCTAAAGTTGAATACTTAGGCCATGAGATTTCGGAGAATGGTATTAAGCCCAAACTCAGCCATGTTAAAAGTATTCTGTCGGCTCCCATCCCCACTTCCAAGGAACAGTTGCTGTCTTTTCTTGGTCTTACAGAATTCTATGGGAAATTTGTGCAGAATTACTCCATGTTAGTACACCCTTTACGTTCTTTGCTCAAGAAACAAGCAAAATTCGATTGGGGCAAAGACCAGCAAGAGTCTTTTGAGGTACTTAAAAGAAAAATTGTATGTGCTCCTTTTCTCAAACCATATTCAGTCAATAAAGAATGTATACTTTGTGTTGACGCCAGCAATATAGGTCTAGGTGCAGTTTTAATGCAAAAGGACAATTCAGGTGAATATGTTGTCTCCTATGCTTCAAGGTCTCTTCGTGGCTCTGAGGTTAATTATTCCACGATAGAGAGGGAGTTACTTGCGTGTACCTGGGCCACCCAACATTTCCGTCAGTTTATTTGGGGTACCAAATTTTCACTAAGGACCGACCACAAGCCTCTGGTCACTATGCTATCTGCTGGGGGTGGAAGAACTCTCACTGCTCGTTTAGCGAGGCTTGCTGCAAAGCTACAGGAATATCGCTGTGTTGTCACCTATGTTCCGGGTCGCCTTAATGTCCATGCAGATTGCATGTCTCGTTTTCCCGCTAAGGATAGCCCAGCTGTGGATTACTCTGAGGAATGTGATGTGGCTTTTACTATGAGTGATATTAACATCATTGTTAATGATAATCAGTCTAAACTGATTTCTCAGGCTGCTTGGACTAAGGCTTGGGATCAGGATGATGTTCTGAAAGATGTAAGGTTGTTTTTAAACAAAGGATGGCGTGAAGAGAGGAAACTTAGTGGTGAAATTGCTTCTTTCTTTAAGGTAAAGGATGAGTTGATGGATGATGGCGCGATGATTTTTAGAGATGATAAAATCATTCCTCCCTTGGGCATTAGAAATATGATTTGTGATCTGGCTCATGAAGGTCATTTAGGGATGTCCTCCACTAAGAGAAGAATCAGAGAATTTTATTGGTGGCCTAGTATGGACAATATGATTGATAAATGGGTAAGGAATTGTCCCCCTTGTTCCTTAAGTGATAAATCCGTGAAACCCATTTCTGTGAGTTCTACTCCTGTTGAGTTTGTTCAGGGTCCGTGGCGCAAACTAGGTGTAGACATCATTGGCCCTTTTAGTTATCAGTCGGGCAAAGAGATGTTTGCCATTGTTCTGGTTGATTATTTCTCCAAGTGGCCGGAGTTGAAAATTGTGGAGAAGGTAAATTCTGATGTAATTGTTGACTTCCTTAACGAGGTTTTTTCCAGAGAAGGTCTACCTGAAGAACTTGTTACTGATAATGGTCCACAATTTGTTAGCGAAATTTTTTCATCTTTCCTTTCCAGCTGTGGTATCAAACATAAAAGAGTTTCAAACTATTTTCCTCAAGCCAACGGACAATTTGAACGTTTTAATAGAGTAATTAAAGAATCTTGTCAGTTGGCTTTGCGTAGTGGTTTGAAATGGAGGAAAGCCCTCCAAGCAACCTTATTGACGTATCGCTTTTCCCCCAATTCTGTTACTGGATTGTCACCTTTTGAAATGTTGCGTTGTAGGAAGCCTGGTTCGAAGCTTATGCCTTGGTGGTTGCGAACTGAGAAGGGTGACTATCTAGAATTGGATTTGGAGGCTGTCAGAGAGAGAGTTAATAAGTACCAAGCTAAGATGTCCCGTGTCCCAGCACGTAATGTGAATCTACCCAAATTAAGTGTAGGTGATTTTGTAAGAGTGAAGTTTGGTGGACAAATCCGCAAAGGATCTCCCAGATGGTCTGGTCCTCTCAGAGTTATTGAACTCTTTAGCAAAGCTGTTAGGGTGGAAGATGGGAAAATCTGGAATTTAAGACGCATATCTGTGTGTAGATCTGATGATTTGAAACACTTCTCTGAATGTAGGTCCATTGACTCCAATTCTTTCTCTCCTCAACCGGGTGTTTCTCCCTCTAATGACTCACATATGGTGAATGACAGATCTGAGCTTTGTGGTACTCACGAGGCCTTTGATCATCTGTCTTTGGATAAGAATGTTAATGTTGATAATATTACCAATGATGACATCCTGAATGGTTCTACCTTTTGTGAAAATGCAACAAAGAATGTTATTCCTGTGAATGTTGATCAGGATATTGTTACAGACAATTTGGTTAATGTTGACTATTCTGGTTGTGCTCGTCCTGCCTGTGACCAAAGGTCAATTGCCTCACGTTGTAGTTCACGTGTCAGATGTCTTCCTATGAAATTTAAGGATTTTGTTCGGTTCTGAAATTATTTCTCTGTTTTCCCTTTTGTTTTCCTTGTTTTGCTTTCTTTTAGTTTTGTGTTTTTTTGTTTTTTTTTCTCTTTCTTTTCTGAAGGGGGGGAGGTGTGTGGTATTCCATGACATGACATAGGTTAGAACCTATGATGTCATGACTGTAGTTTGTGGAATGTGTTATTCGTTCTGGGCTGCTGTTGGAAGAAGACGTTTCTCTTCCTGTGTCTTCCTGTGGGTGTTAAGCTGTTCCGCTAACCAATAAATCTATACCTTGGAACCCAACCTCCATTCTGTGTTCATTTGCAACAGGCTTGACAGCACAGTCGTCTACAGACCGAGTGTAACACATTTTTCAAAATATGCATTGACTGGGCCTTAGCTCCACCCAGAGGATGCAATTGGCTATTAGTAGATGCTCTAATCAAACAGTCTAATTGTATTGGATGTTAGATGCATCAATCCATCCCTTATGCAGTGCTTGTCTTGCAATACATGAGGGAGGATTTTACCATCTGAAAAGGATCCTGAGCCTTTGATCTCGCAGATGTACTGTAAACAAAAATCAATAGTTTGTGTTTTGCTTCCACATTGAAGTGGGCTTTTTTTAAACGTTTTACTCAGGACTCAAAATGCAGGTCAGAACTATTGGCTTTGCCAATGGCTGTCAAGCTCTATCTTTAAAGGGGCATTAAGGACCGATTATTCTGCCTGCCAAGGCCGAACGAGGGAGCGGCGGGGAAGCGGTTAAAGGATATGAACTACTAGGAGAAAAGGCCTGATTTATTCCACCTGCGTGCAGAGTGAGACGCGTCGTTTATGTCAGGGGAGCAGGCGCCGAAGGGAAGGCGGCCAATCGATGCACTGATTACAGAGCCATAATCGGAGCCATGCTCGGCCGGGTAGGCATGGCGCGCGCTCGCTGATGAGCCCTGCCACTTGTCCACTATCACCCTGACATTTACATTGCACGTGACTGCTTTATCGCGCCCATTACCTGTCATTGTTCCCACCGCTGGAGGCGGGGGCGGACAGCAGGAGCAGAACGCAGCCAGTAGATGTGTGTCGGGGTTTGCTGGCAGGATAGTTCAGTGGGTCAATGCACCTATCCGGCAGACCTTCTTTCTAGGCTGCAAGCCAATTGGCCCAGAACTAGAAAAACAAGAATTTACAATGCAATGGTCTCGTCTTTGGTAAAGTTAGAGCTTTTGGCATTGCAAATGTCATTTTTTTCATTTATTGTTTTTTTTTAAACCGATAAATATGTGGTATTGTCATTTACAATGGCAATAGGTAAGCATTAGAGAGTAGTAGAGAGTATTAGCAGTGATTAATAGTAGAGAGTGACTAGTTGATTAATAGAGTATACTTGTATAGAGTAGAGTAGGAGTGAGTTGTAGGCAATAGTAGTGAGTAGTGTAGATTAGTGGAGAGTAGTATAGAGTGAGTACTAGATAGTGTGTAGAGAGTGTGTAGGAGTTAGCGAGTAGTAGAGACAGAGTAGTAGTGAGTAATGAAAAGCACTAGATAGAAATAGATGTAGTGCAGTGAGTTATAGATAGTATATGGAGTAGTATATCTATTTAGCAGAGTGAGTAGCGAATTACTTTTAAAATAGAGTATATATTAGAGAGCAGTAGTTAGTTAGTACTTTTTAGTATTAGTGTGTAGTAGAGAGAAGTAGAGTAGTAGAGAGTGAGTATAAAATTGTGGATAGTGTAATTTAGTGAGTTGTGTGACTTGTATGTAGTAGAGAGTAGTTAGAGGGTGTAATAGAGTGTGATTAGTTGAGTCAGCAGTAGAGTGTGAATTGAGAGTATTAGAGAGTAGTAGAGATTGAGTAAAGTGTGAGTAGCTTAGAGTAGTAGTAGAATGAGTAGTTAGTAACGTGTAGCAGAGTATTAGATAGTTATAATACAGAGTATTATAGTGAGTAGTAATGAGTAGTATTTTGTAGAGATAGTTATTAGAATAGTTTGAGTAGGGTATTATAAAAGGAGTATTAGAGAGTTAGTAGTAGAGAAAGAGCTGTAGAGTGGGTAATGGTGAGTAGTAGAAAGAGGAAGAGAAAGGTGGGGGTAAAAGTCACAGAGGGACATAGCAGGAACCTGAAAGAGTGAGATAAAGGGGAGGGAGTGCCTGGCTGTGGATTAAAGAATCACAAGATGGATTCAAGACTACACAGCCTTGGTGTGTGGCCTGTCAACATCAAATAGCACCGCCCGGGCTTCTGAGGAGGGCTTTGGGCACTGGCACTCATTCTTCTACAAATTAAGCACTGCTCCAGATGACTTATGGGACAGGCAGTTCCTCTGCCAGCTTTGCTAAAATCCAGAGAAAGGTCAATCTAAGGCAGATGTGACTGAGATGCAGTCACAGGCAGACCAGGTACAGGAAATATAGATAACCACTGGTCACTTCTCAGCGATGGTCCGTCCCCACCACACCCGGAGTTGACAGCTCTACCTCCTGCAGCCCATCTGACCACCAGCAGCCCTCCCCAAACCCCAGGGGTTCGTCACAACCGCATTACCCCTGACATCATCAGACCCTGCTCGACAATGGACAGGTGCCTGGCTTTCCCGGACTCCGGTGGGAGCTACTATAATAGCACAAACACTACTCAATCCAGAGGCCAGCTCCCAAAATTCCCAAGGACTGCTGTTAAACATCAAGAGACGATCTCACCCCACGGCAGTCAATGTAATATGTTTCACATGGTTTCGTACTAACCGGGGCTGTTGCGGCGGTGGCTCAAAATTGAGTGAATGAAGATGAACATCGGTGTGCATGAAGACTGAGATGCGCCCCGTTTCCTACTGCGTGATAAACTAAAAGAAGCCCGCGGCTGCCATTCTTTCATTCGCCGCTTCATTCACTCAATTTTGAGGCTGAACACAACCCCCCGCCTCACAGTCCTCATACAATGAGTGTCCCACTGTGATGGCCCCATGACCACTCGCGCACGACGCATTTCTACTTGGATTTCTACCATTCATGAAAAGACAACGTGCAGACATCTATCTGTTTATTGACACTACTTTGAATACACACAGATTCTCTGGTCCTGATGAGAATCGGACAAAGGGTCCGATTCGAAACGCGTCGACCTTGTGTACTTTCTTTGTTAGGTCTATGGTTAAAAAAGAAATGTATATACTGATGTTGTTTTTATAACTGTTTTGATATTAAGTATCTTGTATAACAGTTTCTAATTATTGCTGAACTGTTTTCGATTTTTTGTCTTTTTGACCTTTTTTTCTATTTCCCGGTTTCATCCCACACGCACAGTATTCGTTATGTGTTGTAAGGATTTTGAGTATGATTGTTGAATGACTGATGTTCGAAAGAGTTGTATAAAATTTATGTTCACTACACAGATTGTGTGTCCTACTTTGTAATTTACCTTTCTTATCATTCCTTTTTGTCCCCTTTTATATATATATACAAAAAAAGTATTTTGTTAGTTTTGGTTGTGTTATCTAAAAAAACATTTTCTAGTAAAAAGAAATAAATATATTTGATATGTTTCAACAGTCGACTAATAATTGATTCTTTGTTGGTCTGAGTCCCAATTGGTTTGGCTTGTTTAGCTTAACTGGTTACAGTATTTGCATTTTCTTAACACGGGCAGTCGCTGTTAGAGTGCTTTATCTCGAGTAGATATGCTGCCCCTCAAGTAGATTTTCTACTTGAGCAGCAGCAAAATCAATTCAAATGGCTGCCTGCTCATGCACACCGCATGCTGTTGTTGCCTATGATTTTTCAGCAGTGCCCGTAGTACTGACACTAAATTGCAGTGAGATCAGGGCAACATGCATATTTCCGCCTGTTAATGGAACTCCGCGGAATCTTGCAGAGTTTTTACGTAACTCTACAGAATTCAGCAGAGTGAAACTCAATGAGTTCCACCCACCCCTACTTATGGGGTGTCATTGACAAATCCAGGACAGGATTAGAGAAGCTACAAATCTGAGCCAGCAGGTGTGCAAAAAAAAAATAAGTGCATGGAGGTGGTGTATATACAGTGGCCCTGCTTTCACATCCAGGTTGGGAAGGACCTAACATGGAGCTGCACGAAGCCACCTACCGACGCGCAAGGGATTGCTACGAAAGTTTCCTGATGCAATCTGACACACTGGAGAAAATTTACAAGGTGAGAAATCTGCTGTTTGACGTCTCTATCAGAAACATTATTTACAGGACCAGAGTGACAAACTTACTTCTTTACAACTGCAGTGTCAGCAGTAGCAAACCCCAATCACAGGTGCCTTGTAAGTGTGAAAACTGCACAGAAGCAGAAAGGCAGTTTTAGTTCACACTGAATAAGCCACGCTCAGCGGTGGGGAGGACTGCTGAGGGTGGCTCCTAAACCCTGCTAATGCTTTATTTCAGGTGAAACATGAATGTAGCCTCATTTCTGCCAAAGAGTCCTTTTAGGACAGCATTTCTTTGCAATGTATGTTTTCTCTGTGTTTAATTAACACTATGGTCTATTTATAACCAATCTCTGCACCTCAATCGCACTCTTTCGTCCCCAGAGCCCCCTTTTTTCTCTCTCTCTCTCTCTCTTCCCCTGTCGTGAAGGCTGTGCTCTCCTCTCTCATCCTTTCAATTATCCTCCTTTCCCAACTCTCTCTGCCTCAATTCCCCGGTCTCATTTGCTGACACGCTATCCTTCCTTTCCATCTCCCCACAGAACAGTTGTATACATCCTCTAATCCCCTTCAGATATTTGCAGGGAAAATAAACTTTACTAAGACTACTAAGTTCATAAACACTAAACACACCTCTGTTTTCAAAACATGATAGAATTTGCCATTAGAAGAATACAGAATCATGGCATGCCTAAATATATGTCCCTTGCTCGTTCTCAGGGCTGGCTTTAGCGCTAGTGAAGCCCAGTGGCATCCCCCAAATGACCTCCTTCTCCATGGATTCCCTCACTACCTCCCTTTACAGTGCCCCTCAAGCCTCCTTAACCCCTCTCTCCCATACATTTATTTTGTTTTATAGCACCAGTCGTACCAGTGTAAGGTGTCAGAGCACTTTACATCACATACACATTACAAAGGCAATGAATCATAAGTGAGTAAATCAGTGTATATGAAATGTTACATCAGACAGAGGACTTCAAGGTTTAGGAGTCACATGTCATCCATACTGGTAAACAGTATAGTTTAAAGAGTGTTTGGTCTGGAGAAGCACAAACTCAGAATTTATGGGGGCTGGCTTTACTAATATGAATTGATTTCTACCCAAGTAAACCATTTTTGCAACATTTGGATAAAAAAACTGAGGTGGGGGAATCATAACGTTCTAATCTATACCTTGAGGTTTGCACGCAGCTCTTTAATGATAGTTAATAGCTCACTGTCTTATATTAGCATTTAAACTTATAAACTGCTAGGTAACAAATGGGTCTCTGTGACAGAAGCAGTAGTGTACTGACCAATTTACAGTATTTGTACATTGTGATCTGCATGGTACACAAGCTTTGCAGCAGAAATTTTGACCTCCTGTGCTACTTTATGATGAGTCAAAACTTCCATAAGACAAAGCTCCTATCTCTCTGCAGCAGGTCCAATAATCACCAGTTATCTTGACATTTTTATGGTTGCCTGAAAATTGTTGGAGGCAACAAGGGGACAGCAGGTGCTTTTAAAACCAATTGTACTTGAAAACATGGCACCCCTACCAAAGTCAGCGCCTGGTGCGGTGGCACCAATTACACGGCCATAAAGCCCTTGCAGAAAAACCCACTAGCCGAACCGACAACCCTCTCGAACCTACGTCCCATCTCATTACTTCCAGTATTGTCTAAATTGACGGAAGCGTTCGTAAATAAACAGCTCACCAAGTTCTTAGAGGACAATGATATCCTGCATACCAACCAGACAGGCTTCAGGGCTAAGCACTCAACAGAATCTGCCCTCCTGTTTACGTCTGAGACCCTGCGGGCTGCTATCGACCAGGGGCTAGAAAGCCGTCCTGATTTTACTAGATTTATCAGCGGCTTTTGATTCGGTATCGCACCCTATATTAATCGACCGCCTAGTAAAATCTGGTTTAGGGGGAGCAGTGCTGGCGTGGCTTAAGAATTTTCTCAGTCAAAGGCACCAAGTCACCGTACTGGGAGTGTTTCGCTCTGAGGAGAAGGTTATTACGACAGTGGTGCCGCAGGGCTCTAGCCTGAGCCCGGTACTTTTTAACTTATACATGGTCCCCCTGATCGAACTAATCTCATCTTTTCAGATAAGCACAATATCATATGCTGATGATACTCAGCTCATCCTAGTACTGGATAGAGTCATCTGGAGCGGAGGAAAATCTTAAAAACTGTCTGGCCGCCACATTCGATTGGATGAGGAGTAACCATCTCAAATGCAATTCGGGTAAAACCGAAATCTTGCCTTTTGGTCATCAAAATCTGTTCTCTCCAAAGCAGTGGTGGCCGGAAGATACTGAAGCCCCCCCAAACACCATCTCCACCGCCCGTAATCTGGGCATTAAGTTTGATGACTCCCTGTCATTTAAACAACAGGCGGTGACTGTGGCTGGTACCCGTTTTAACATTATCAGAGGCCTCAGAAAATTCTTCGACCTTCTCCCCCTGACAGCAAGGCAAACGGTGGCGGTTGCACTTATAACATCAAGATTGGATTACTGCAACAGCCTGTATGCGGGAGCAAATAAATCTGTACTCCACAGGTTGCAGATGGTCCAACATGCAGCCGCCCGCCTTGTGCTTGGTTCGCCGAGGAAGTCATCCGCCTCCGCCGCACTCAATGCCCTCCATTGGCTGCCAATACATAAGCGTATTTTGTTTAAAATACTGGTCATCACGTTTAGGGCTTTCCATCTACAAGGACCTAAGTATATGTCAAACGGCTTTAGGCGCTACTCACCAGTTCGGAGCCTTAGGTCATCAAATCAGAACTTATCCCGGATCCCAAGCTTCAGGCTCGCCACCAAGGGAGGAAAATCCCTGGGAGTATTGGGATCCAGGGCATGGAATCAGCTCCCACGGTAGCTTGGTCAAATCCCCTCAGAGAGCCAGTTTAGGAAAGCCCTGAAAACTTGGATTTTCAGACTTACTGATACCGCCAGTAAAGCCTTGGTGTAAATGTGCAGGATCTCCCAAAAACCCAAGTGTCAGCCGGCCTCACTCCAACTGGCAACGGTACCAGTGCCAAGAAGCTCCCTGGAGTGATAGCCACGCTATAAAAATGTGCCATTACATTACATTACTACTCTACAGCTGGCCCTGCTGATTCTAGGTCATTTGTTCGATGTTCTTTAAATGCCAGCCTTCGGGGGCGTGGCCAAGATGGCGTCCTGATCGGACGTGTCTTCCCGAGGCTGTCCGGCCCTGAACCCCTGAAAGCTCCTTTCTTCGAGTGCACACCCCTATCTGCACAGCTTCTGTAGCTGAGGACGAGGCGCGTGATCCCCGGGCCTCGCCGGTGTGAAACCGACAGACCTGGGCTGCCTCCCGGAACCGAGGAGCAACCGCTGAGGGCGCCCGCCGCGGTACGGCATGGAGTGGCGGCCCTGGACGCTTGCCGTCCGCAGTGAACAGAGAGCCCTACAGTCCGAATCAGGGCTGCCAGGGAGGCAGGTGCGGCTTCCCTCGCCCCTGAGGTGGTGGGCAGGCGGGCGGCGGGCGGTTGTCGGGCCGCCGACCGCGGCAGGTGGCGGAGGGGCGGCCCTCAGCGGACCGGGTCACCGGATCACTCGAGCCCCCGGCCTGGGCCTAGCCCGGGGGCGGTCCGGGCCGACAAGGTGTGTGCCGCGCCTGGAGCGACCACGATCACTCAGCCGGAAAGACGATCCCCTGGCCCCGGTAGAAGCGGACCTGCCCGAGGGCGAGAAACTGAGCCGGCATTGAGGTGAGCGGGGCGAGGTGTCGCGGACCGAGCCGCGGTCCCGGGATCGAGGCCAGGGGGAGCTGCACCGGCGCGAGACCTGGGCGGACTGGCGCATCACTGCTGGCGATGGCCCTTGGGGTCTAACAGAGGAGGCCCACGATTCATGTCCCCAGCAGCGAGGGGTCGGTACCAACACTCCGGGATTTGGTCCAGCTATGGAGGGGGCACCTTCGGCCGGAGACTGGTGCGGCGCCCATCGCCCCTGCAGTGGTGGGCAGACTGCGGCACGCAACAGAGAATCGGCCCTCGGTGGCCCGGACAACCTGATCACCCGAGTCCCCGGCTTGGGGCCTAATCCGTGACCGGTCCGGACCAAGGAGGCGTGTCCCGCGCCTGGTGCGTTTACATTCCCCCAGCGGAGACGACGAGCCCCCGGCCTGGGTAGCAGCAAACCCCCCCAGCGACCGAGAGATTGAGCCTGAACAGGGGTGAGCCACGTGTGGGGAGGCAGGCCGCGTCGCGGTCCGGGGGGCTGCAGCTGCGGTTCGGGATCGTGACCGAGAGGAGCTGAACTGCTGCGGGACCTAGGCGACCCAGCACATTGCCGATTGGCGGCGACCCTCTGGGCCGAGCAGAGGAGGCCCTGATTCACGTGCTCTGCAGCGCGGGGCTGGCTCAGCAGAAGAGGCCAGTGACAGGGCGCCATCTTCGGCCTAAGTGAACCAGGGAACTGTGCCTAGCTGGCAACCGCCAAAGGCCAAGGACTGCACTGGGACCCCCGGGGGGGGGGGGTCCAATCGAGCGGATAGGCCTCCGGCCCCAAGACCACAGCGGGAGAACAGCCACGAGGTCCTTGGGCCTGGCACTGTGCGCGGAAGCCCGGGGGACACGGAGCGGCGCCCTACACGCGGCTCTTACACCCGGCAAGCTGCCCACCTTGGACCCTAATCGGAAGATTGGGGGTGCACCCCCCCCCCCCCCGGGCCCGGCTCAACGCGAGATAGCACCGACCAAGCAGCATCAAGTGCCAAGCACAGGCCGGCCATACCCGCGACAGCTCCCGGGGCCCGCTCCGGCCTGGGGGACCCCAGAGGTGCCACTCCCGCCATCGTCGGGCTCTCCTCGAATACCACGTTGGGACACTCGGGACTTCCCCAGCCGGCAACATGGCACACTCCAGCCGCAAGGGTGCCCGCAACATTGTGGACCTCCTCCACAAAGGCGCACCAAAGGGTGAGAAATCCCAAGAGACAGCATCCCCGAAGACGCCAGTCGGCCCTCAAGAACAGGACGATGACGCCGCCCCCATCACTAAGGCCTTCCTGGCCTCCCTCTTCAACATGCTGAGAGACGACTTCCAGGCCCTGAAACAAGAACTGGCGGGAGAACAACGGGAGCTGCGCTGAGATCTGGACGGCCTGGGTGAGCGTGTGGCGTCGGTGGAAGAGGCGGACCAATCCCGCAGCATGGAGGTAGAGCGGCTACAGCAGGAGATCCTCCGTCTCCAAGACCAACAAGTGGACTTACAGGTGCACTCGGAGGATCTCGAGAACCGCTCTCGGGGGAGAGGAGTTCCGTTGAAATCAGAGGGGAACAGTGTGGTCGAGTACCTCCAAGAACTATTTCGGGAGATCCTAGGAGAATCCGAGGGGTTTGATGTACGTATCGACCGCGCACATAGAGTCGGCCTAGCACGGAGAGCACCAGCTCCCCCTCCGGACATGCTGGCCTTTCTACCAGACTTCTCAAAATTCAAATTCAAAATACTTTATTCGGTTAAAAAGACAAAAATAACCATAAAAGTAGCATATAGAAAATACAGTTTACACAGGGAGTCATGTATTCATTTTTTAAAATATCTATGTACAATAAGGAGGTTAGTTCATTAAAATCGATTTACGACATTTAAAAATAGATTTAAAAAATTCACCCATTGAGGCTACCATAAAAACAGTTTCCAGTTTCTGGCACTCTAAAAACGCTAAGCGACATCTTCGTAAATTTAAGTCTTTAAGAATCGGGATGATACATTTCTTTCGCGCAAAAGTATAAAATTTACAAAAGAATAAAATATGAATATCAGACTGGGTGGAAACATCATCACATGGGCAAAAGGGTAATTCTTTCAACCAACAATTCATCACGGGGAAAGACAAGACTCTGAAAACAATATTGAGTCTAAACCGGGTTAAAAGGAAACGTTCGTGATTAGACATATATAGGGACAAGTATGGCTGTAATTTATCTCCGCATAAAATATCCTGATGTGCAGAGACAGTCTTTTTCCTTGCCTCCTCTAAATGTCTTTTGTCCCTGAGATGGGCAATACACAGGTTTTTCAAGTCTCTTCTTGATATGTATGCCATGGTTGGTGGGTCCTCAAAATATTGAACACAATTCATTTCGCTGAGAAAATCCTTGACATAACATATCCATTTAGAATCATTAATATTGTCCAATACTAAAACGTCCTTTAAAATAGCCCGATTAACCAAACATTCATCATTTGTCCACACCCTATGCCAGAGGAGGATGGGTTGAATCTTAATAGTGTCAGTAACATAAATCACTCCCAATTCTACATGGCATATCATAGTTGCAGTACTTTCAGGTACAGACAGGATGTGGCGTAAAAATTTATTTTCCATGGTTTGAATTGTGCTAATGTTAGAGTAACCCCACAGCCCTGATCCATAAGTAGCAACTGCTAAGCAAGTTGCCCTATAAATAGTTAAAATCTCTTTTATGGGTTTTTTCCCTAATTTTCTCATGAAACATTTTAAGGCCATAATAGTTTTGGAAAACAACAAAGATCTAGCCTGGATAGCACTAGTCCATGAACCACTTTCGTGAAACAGAATTCCCAAATAGGGAAAAGTGGAGGTTTTTTCCAGGGGATTGGAATTTATAAAAATAGGTTTCAAACGCTTGTTTGATCTAGGCCCACAGAACATGGACAGTGTTTTTGAACAGTTTATTTTCAGATCTAAACCAAGCATGAAACTATTAAAAGAGGTAACCAAAGTTTGTAACGCCATTGGGGTTCGTGCCATCAAAACGGCATCGTCCGCGTACATCAAGGCTGGGACAGGCCTTCCACCCACCATAGGCATGTCCCTACCCTCCTGCACGAGTCGTTTCTCAAAGCCATTTATGTATAGCAAGAATAAAAATGGGGCTAAAACACACCCTTGGCGTACACCCCGGCCAATCCCGAACTGTCTTGTGCATTCACCATTTTTCCCAAAACGGACACTTGCATTGGCCCCGGAATATAGATCTCGCAAGAAGCAGATAATAGCATTGTCAACCCCCAACTCAGTCATAATTGACCACAATTTACTGTGTGAAACACAGTCAAAAGCTGACGATAAGTCAACAAATGTGAGGTATAGACGTTGTTTTTTAACTGTTACATACTTCTGCTGCAGGATTAACAAATTCAGTCCCTGCTCTATCGTTCCTAAGCCTCTTTGAAACCCAAATTGGAAATCACATAACACCCCGTTCTCTTCTGACCAGATTCGCAATTTATCTAAAACAACTCTCCCTAAGATTTTAATTGAGGAGTCCAATAAAGAAATTGGCCTATAACACATGCAATTCTGCCTGTCCCCTTTCTTGAATATCGGGACTATAATTGATGTAAGCCAGGTAGGAACTAAGCCCTTAGCCAGAGCAACATTAAAAAGCTGGACAAGCAAAGGCCCCCATAGTTCAGTGTTGGCCTTGTAGAGGTCTGCTGGTATGCCATCTGGTCCAGCCGCCTTACCCCCTTTAGTTGCCTTCAAGCTCGCCAGAACTTCGGGCAGGGTTACGACCAGAGCTTTAGTTGAATCTATGTTTGGGCACATAAAGTCCTGACTTATGTCACGGACTGGTTCCACAGCCTTATAAAGCGAGGAAAAGTGCGCCACCCACTCATCTTCAGGGATGGCGATTTCCATCCGCGCCTTTTTTTCATACAGTAGCGGGGTATTAATTACCCTCCAAAAAGCTGCCGGATCCTTTGATTGTGACGCCTCGCATAGATCATCCCAGGCCTCTGTCCTTATTGCCACCTTCCTATCCTTCAATGCTTTGTTATAGTCCCTCCTCAGGATTCTAATTTGAATTACATCCCGTGGTCTTTTATGGATCGCTTGTCTAAGCTTTGATAGGGCACTGGTACATTTATTATCGAACCATTTTCTATTGTGCTTTAGGGAGTTTTTCTTTGCAACCCACAACGCCTCCTTGATTGCAATAGAAATGGTATGAAAATTATTTAAAATTTCATTACTGTCAGCATGCTCGACCGCGCACATAGAGTCGGCCTAGCACGGAGAGCACCAGCTCCCCCTCCGGACATGCTGGCCTTTCTACCAGACTTCTCATTGAAAGAACGCTTCTTAAGGGAGGCCCGCTCGAAACAACCACTGCACTTCCGGGGCGACCCAGTAGCCCTCTTCCAGGACCTCTCCGCTATCACCCTGCAGAAGCGCAAATCTTTACGGATTGCTACGAACTTTCTGAGAGATAAGGGAATACCATACTCCTGGGGACACCCATTCCGCCTCATTTTCCGATGGAAAGGGACACTGCATCAGCTTAAATCCCTACGCGACACTTGTTCCTTACTGGACATTGACATGCCGAAGGAAGCAGGATCTAGGGAAGCATCGCCCAGCAGATCACAGGACGGGCCTCTGCGTCGAGCCGGCGAGGGATGGCAGACAGTGCGGCGGAGGCGTTCCCCGAGGTCCCTCCAGAAGCCTGATCCTAACACTGTCGCACAGGAACGTGAAGCTGGAGTTCAAGAAGTAGCAGACAATACGGTGACTAAATTGTAAGACACTTACTCTTAGGGGTATGATTTCACACTGTAGCCTTACCTGGGGGGAAGGGTCGGGGAGCCGTCACTCCGGCCGCTGCCACGTTACCCTCTACAATGACTTCCTACGGACCTGCGTCAAGTACCTGTAGGCCCGAGACTATGAGTAGTTCCTTTTTCAGGGGTTGTTGGGGGGGGAGGGAGGGGTACCTGTGGGTGTTGGGAGGTACCCAGTTGGGATGGTAGCGTTTGGGGTAGTTACTTGGGGGTTGTGGGGGGGTTGCAGGGGAGGGGGGTGGGAGAGTTTTCCTTGTCCACGGACTTATGAGTTTCCTTTTGGCGCCCTCGGTTGATACGCGCGGACCACAGTGCGCTATGGCCCCAGCGGCACGCCTCTCTAGGGCTGATCAGGCGCAGCACGCAGCTAGGCCGACCGACCGCTTAGAATGGCGCGCCCTTTAACTGTGCTCACACTTAATGTGAGAGGACTCAATAACCCCGTCAAGCGCAGAGCAGTCCTGTCCCTCCTGGAACACTCGAAGGCAGACATCTGCCTCCTGCAGGAAACACACCTGCTGCCTAAAGACCAACACAGACTCAAGTCCCGAGCCTTTCCCTGGCAGTTCTTCTTGTCCGCGACCAGAAAGGTGGCTGGGGTGGCGATCTTAGTGGCTAAAACCTTCAGGGGGAGGGTCCTGCAGAAGGAAACTGAGGTCAAGGGGAGGTTGCTAGTCCACCGCTTTCAGGTAGCAGGTCAGACGCTGTCAGTAGGCACCATATACGCACCCAACGATGGTCAGGAGACCTTTTTACACGCATCCCTGGAGGCGGCCACAGCCACCAAGCATCCACACTTACTGCTCGGGGGGGACCTTAACCTTGTACTTCACAACACTGCAGACCGCTCTAGCCAACGGTCGGGTCAGGTAGGGGCACTATCGGCGACAGGACACACTCATCTTGCTGACTTGGATCTCACCGATCTGTGGAGACACTCACACCCACGCACCACGGCATACACTTATTACTCCGCGGCCCACAAAACATATGCAAGACTTGATTACCTTCTGTGCTCTTCCCAGCTGGTGCTCCAGGCACGAGACGTAGAGATCCTCCCGGCCTCCCTGTCCGATCATTCTCCAGTGATGGCCTCCTTTCTCATCCCAGATACGCCTGGCCCACAGAGACACTGGCGGCTGCGGGACGGCCTCTTGCAAACTCCAACCACGTTGGGCCGGATTAAAACGGCACTGGCTCAGTTCCTCACTCACAATGCTAATAACGACACTACCAAGGCCACGCAATGGGCAGCTCTCAAAGCGGTTCTCCGCGGTGAGTTCATCTCTATAGCTACGGCGAATAATAGGGAGCGAGCGCGGAAACGAGCCGAACTTACCCAACGGGTGGCGGAGCTGGAGCAAATGCACCAACGCACCGGGGCGGCCCGGGCATGGCGTCAGCTGTGTACGGAGCGGAAAATGTTGGCAGCCCTAGACCAAGACGTGGCAGAATATGCCGTCATGCGCCTCCGACACGCATATTATACTGGAGGAGACCGCTGCAGGAAATTGCTGGCGAGCAGGTTACGGGAGCAGCGTCAAAAACAGCATATTCGAACCCTCCAGCCTTGCCGCGGCGCCCCCATCACAGAGGACGCGGCCATCGCCGCAGCCTTTGGAGACTACTACGCTAAACTTTACACGGCCATGTCTGTAATTCCCAAGTCCGGGCGGGATCCCACCCAATGTAGCTCCTATCGGCCGATATCCCTGTTAAATATCGACCTGAAACTATACACCGGCATTCTTGCGAGTAGACTGGCGCCATACATGCAACAACTGGTGGAACCCGATCAAGCCGGCTTCATCCCGCAACGGCAGACAAGCGACAACACCAGATGAGCCCTTCATCTTATCGAGGCTGGGTCGCGGACGAGGCCGGACTGCATGCTTCTCACCATCGATGCGGAGAAAGCATTCGATAGGGTGCATTGGCCTTATCTAGACCTGGTGTTGCAGCGGTTCGGGGTAGGAGAGATCCTCCGTAACCGTATATTTAATTGCTACCGCCACCCGAACGCTGCGGTCCGAGTTAATGGACACACCTCCCCGCGGTTCACGATTGGCAGGGGGGCCAGGCAGGGATGCCCGCTCTCCCCCCTCCTGTTCGCGCTCTATATGGAGCCGCTGGCCCAGCGCATTAGGCAACATAACCTCATCACGGGCATCCCATTCGGCGGAGACACGCACATGGTCAGCATGTACGCAGATGACATCCTACTCTCCCTAACCAACCCGATGCAATCTCTCCGAGCGCTCTTTGTTGAGCTTCACACCTTTGCGCTGGCTTCGGGCTTTAAGATCAACGTGGCGAAATCAGAGGCCCTGAACATCTCGCTGTCGCCGGAGGTGCTGGCGGACACCAAATCGGAATTTGACCTGCAGTGGTCGACGTCAACTATTCCCTACCTGGGGGTCTTGCTGGCCCCAACGGTGCGTGCCACCGCAGAAGCCAACTATACTAGACTCAGCTCTCGCCTCCGCGACAATCTTGGACGTTGGAAACACCTTACCTTATCCTGGCTGGGTCGTGTAGCGGCCGCCAAAATGACGTTATTGCCCCAGATCCTCTATGTGTTTTCAGACCCTCCCTTTACGCCCACCGGCGGGATGGCTTCAGAAAACGCAATCGGACCTGGCACGCTTTGTCTGGAATGGTCGCCGCCCGCGGTTCAAACATACTCTCGCCATTCTCCCCCCGGAGCATGGCGGGGTGGGGGTGCCTGACCTCACTCTATACTTTCAGGCGACCCAGTTGCGCACTCTGGTGGAATGGCACCAACTGGAATCGGGCAAACACTGGCTCTTCCAGGACCAGGCGGTGGCAGGCCGTACACTCCAAGGTGTCCCGTTCTTGCCGCGCTGCCATAGACCCCCCAACCTCTATGCATCGCTCGTTACGAGCACCGTCCCGGATGTATGGGACAGGGTTGCGGTCAAACGGGAGCTCACCACCTTTCCCTCCCCGATGACGCCGCTATTCGACAATCCTGACTTCTCGCCTGGCCTTGATCCCCAGGCATTTGTGGCGTGGAGGACTACACCCTGCAGGAATCTGGGTCACATGTTTGATCTCAATGGCATCCTTCCCTTTCAGAAAATGAGAGAAGACTACGTCATACCCGAAACGGACCGCTTGCCCTACTTGCAAGTCCGCCATTGGGCGTTACAGCCGTCGGTTAGACCTGGTGCCCAGCGCTTCCTTACTCCATACGAGAAATGGCTAATAACGCGGACCTCCGATAAGAAACTAATATCCGACCTGTACCAACATCTCCTCCTCACCAACATATACACGTACAACGCAGGGAGGGCCAGATGGGAGAGAGAGCTGGGGAGACAACTCACACGCAAGGAATGGGAAGGGATTTACCACCGAGCCAGACACTCTGCATATCATATGGGTCTTACTGAAACTATGACCAAGGTAGCCACCTATTGGTACCACACCCCTGAACAGTTACACCACTGGGACCCCCGAGTTAGCGACCGCTGTTGGAGAGGGTGTGGGGAGCTTGGCACATTGGAGCACTTACTTTGGAGCTGTGACCACCACCAACCTTTTTGGACTTCAATCCTAGACTTGATAGACGCACACTTAGATACCCAACTACCCAGGTTTCCAGCTTATGTCCTGCTGGGCCTTCCCAACGCACTGATGTACCCCCTAAAGTCCAGGAGGGGGAGGCTTATTGCAATTGCGCTGGGGGTAGCTATGCAAAACATAGTAGCACATTGGAGAGCTGTCCAACCTCCTTTACAACTAGGCTGGCTACATAGGCTATGGGCGGTCCTGGGGATGGAGAAGCTATCCTTGGCGAAAGCAGGGAGAGGGGAAGAATTTGCGGAGCTGTGGCGGCCGTTCTTGACCCTTCTGACAGGGGAATTCCGAGAACTGAGTTGCCCCCGCTACCTGCGACTGCTGCGCCTGGCGGACACCCCACTTGCAGACCCTAAGCTACACACACGCAAACGCAAGATGCCGGATGGTGCTGCGGCCCCGGGACCCTCTTAGAGAGGAGACCACTTTTAGTTTATACTTTTGCTCCGTGGACAAGGAGGGGGGTGTTAGTGGGAGGGGGTGGGGGGTTGGGGTTGGTTTTTCCTTCTTTCTTCCTTCCCCTGTTATTCATATTTCATAAGCAATACCACCTGCACCTGCTTTTCAGCCTTTATAACGCGGCCGGCCCGGATGGGTTGTAGGCGGCTTGCTGTGTTAACGCCCACGATGGAAGCATCTCTTGACCGTGTCCATACTTTTGAACTGTTCTCACTTGCTATGTACTCATGCAGGTGCGGGTGGCTGTATGCGCTGCAATGGTTTCTTTTGCTGCTTAATAAAACAGATTTAATACTAAATGCCAGCCTTCTCGTGGGTCTCTGTCATCACTCTGTTCCGCACTCCTTTTAGACTCTCTCCTCCTCTGTATCGCTGTTTTTTTTAAAGCCTTTCTCTCACCCTCTCTTCCTTTGTCCAATATCCACTCTTCACCTCTCTCTTGCCGCCTGTTTCTTTTGCTCTGCCCCTCTTTCCCCATGACTCTCTCTCCCTTTTCTCGTCTCTCTGCTTCCCCTGACCTTCTCTCGCTCTTCCTATTTCTATATCCAGCTCTTTCCTGCCCCCTCCTTCCTATTTGGTGCGCTCCTTCTGACTCTCTCCATTCTCTGTCCGTCACTGCCTCCAGAGCGGCCTATGTTAAGACAGAACCCTGGGTGGAGAGAAATGTGGCACCCTTGCTGAAGCTAGTCAATTAAATGAGGCAGCAGGGGGCCCCTTTTGAGTTCACTGGTCAGTCCCTGACTGACTTGTGAAGGACCCCTGAACACATAATGGTTTTGTTGGTGTGTGTCAGCAGGGGTGAGACGGTGAAGGGAGGGCAAGGAATGGGGCAACGGGGGTGGGGGGGGTTCTTAAAAAATGTGCCCATGGTATGATAATGAAGGATTACAACCACTTTAAACTGGAAAATCAGACAGAAACGAACACAGACAAGGCTGGAGCAAGATGACAGGGGTGATGCTGTTTGCATTACCTTAATGCACACAGCTCCATGCGTCCCTCAGAATATTGCCGCCCTTGGCCTGTGCCCAACTCTCCCATGCTAAAGGCCGGCCCTGCCTGAGTCCGTTGCCCCCTTCACGCCTCCGCCTTTCCACGATCTCTAGCTCTCTCAGACTCTTTCTTCACCCTCTCCGCCCCAACGTCCCTGTGTCCCTCTCCGTCCCCTTATCCTCCCTCTCCTTCCCTAGCACTACCCTCATCTCTGCGTACCCAACTTCTCTCTCTCCTTAAATGTCCACCCTTTTCCTATCTGCTCGCCTTCTCCACCTGTTTCTATCCCAGACTCTCCCCTTGACCAATTTCCCCATTTCCATGCATCTCTTTCCTTCCATCGTCTCTGTTTATTCTTCAAACCGGAGTACTGCTAGGCTGTGGGAGTCTGTCTGCCCCTCTATTTCACCGTCTCTCTCTCCCCCGCTCTCCCTCTTCGTTCCCTCCGCTCTCCCTCTTCTTCACCCACTCCCCTTTTTTCCTCTCTGCTTTTCTGTCTCTTCCTCTCCCTTTCTTCTGATGCGCTACTATCAACTTCTCCCTGTTTCTTTCTCTGGTGTGTGCCTGCTCCCTCTTTCTCTCCTCACTCTCACTTTCTTACTCTAACATCTCATCGTGCTCTCTCTTACTCTTACTCACCTTCTCAGCGCCCCCTATTCTCTTTGTCCCCCTCTGCCTCAATCCCTCTCTCTGCGTACCCGTCGTCCCTCGGCCTCGCGCGCCTCATGGCGCCCTCTCGCCTGAGCCTCTATTTCCGGTCCCTCTCGCGCGCTCTGCTCCGGCTCGTCCCCCCGACCCCGGGGGAGCGCGCGCCGCCCGGCTCCCCTCGCGGCTCTTGTTTGCTAATGAAGCCCACGTGAGGCTCCTCTCTGCCTGGAACGGCGCCTCGCGCTTAATTCACATCCGCCCAATTTAAGGAGAAAAACGGTCGCTGGGTCGATCCAGCCAGCCGGAAGCACTGAAGCGTCACTTCTCGGCGCAATGAGCCGAGTCATGCGAGCTCATGAAAAGCTTTAAACATTATCCGATGTACACGGAAAACATTATCAACAGTAATGGCGTACTCGGGGAGGCTCTGCTTCCCATGGGCAGGGGTTCTGGTGAACCACTGCCCACGAAAGAGGAGGACACTCGCCAGCTGGGCCCCAGGCAAAAGCTTCCGTGTGTTGTGTGTCCAGCTCAGAGCACTGGGCCAAGGCAATAACAAATCACCAGCTGTGACCGTGACGCACACCAACACAGAGGTTTCTTACATTTCTGATCTCCAGTATCCCTGGGGCGGGGAAGGGGTTGGAGGATGTCTTACATTTCTGGTCTCCAGCATCGAAGGGGTGGGGTTAGAGGGTGTCTGCCTCTAGCATCTGAGGAGTCTTTCATTTCCGGTCTAGGGCCTCCTTCATGGGTGGTGTCTTACATTTCATGTACCCAACTTCCAGCCTCTGGTGATGTCTTCTATTCTGGTCTCCAGCCTCTGGGGTGTCCTACATTTCTTGTCTCCATGTGTCTTGCAATTCTGGTCTCCATGCTCCATCATATGATGGTGTCTTACAGTTCTGGTCTTCCGGCTCCATCATCTGAGGGTGTCTTACAGTTCTGGTCTTCCGACTCCATCATCTGGGGGTGTCTTGCAATTCTGGTCTTCAGGCTCCATCATCTGAGGGTGTCTTACCCTCAGATGATGGAGCCGGAAGACCAGAACTGTAAGACACCCTCAGATGATGGAGCCGGAAGACCAGAACTGTAAGACACCCTCAGGTGATGGAGGCTGAAGACCAGAATTGCAAGACACCCCCAGATGATGGAGCCGGAAGACCAGAACTGTGTCGTACAGTTCTGGTCTTCTGGCTCCATCATCTGGGGGTGTCTTGCAATTCTGGTCTTCCGGCTCCATCATCTGGGGGTGTCTTGCAATTCTGGTCTTCAGACTCCATCATCTGAGGGTGTCGTACAGTTCTGGTCTTCCGGCTCCATCATCTGGGGGTGTCTTACAATTCTTGTCTCCAGGCTCCATCATCTGGGGGTGTCCTACATTTCTGGTCTTCAGGCTTCATCCTCTGAGGGTGTCGTACAGTTCTGGTCTTCCGGCTCCATCATCTGGGGGTGTCTTGCAATTTTTGTCTCCAGGCTCCATCATCTGGGGGTGTCTTACAGTTCTTGTCTCCAGGCTCCATCATCTGGGGTGTCTTACAGTTCTGGTCTTCAGGCTCCATCATCTGGGGTGTCTTACAGTTCTGGTCTTCAGGCTCCATCATCTGAGGGTGTCGTAAAGTTCTGGTCTTCCGGCTCCATCATCTGGGGGTGTCTTGCAATTCTGGTCTCCAGGCTCAATCATCTGGGAGGTTCTTACAGTTCTGGTCTTCGGGCTTCATCATCTGGGGTGTCTTACAGTTCTGGTCTTCAGGCTCCATCATTTGAGGGTGTCGTAAAGTTCTGGTCTTCCGGCTCCATCATCTGGGGGTGTCTTGCAATTCTGGTCTTCAGCCTCCATCACCTGAGGGTGTCTTACAGTTCTGGTCTTCCGGCTCCATCATCTGGGGGTGTCTTGCAATTCTGGTCTCCAGTCTCAATCATCTGGGGGGGGTCTTACAGTTCTGGTCTTCGGGCTTCATCATCTGGGGGTGTCTAACAGTTCTAGTCTTCAGGCTGCATCATCTGAGGGTATCTTACAGTTCTGGCCTACAGGCTCCATCATCTGGGGGTGTCTTACAGTTCTGGTCTCCAGATTCCAGCATTTGGGGGTGTTTTGCATTTCTGTTATCCTCCAGCATCTTGTTTGGGAAGGGTGGTGGAGGAGCAACCATGAAGCTTCCAACCTGGCTCTCCACCTTGAGCTCACTCACACAGGAAGAAGCTTTGCCACTTCGACTGTGACTGGACACCTGAAGCCAGTCCTTTTCAGTGTGGTGGTCTAACCCATTTTACAAGCACAGCAGCCCTGATTCTGTAGGAGATCTGGAAAACTCTACTGCAATGTGAAATAGGATGCTGGCTATCGCAGTAATGGCTTTGTGCATGGTCAACATGGGACAGTAACACTTACTTATGGACTCCTCCCTGTAGTTAACACTTTCTCTGCGGCGGCTATTTCGCCACGGCGCTAAGGGGGCGGGGGGGCCCCACGGCGCGCCCATGCTGGTGACGGAACCGCTCCGTCACCAGCCTCGGTTGAGCTGTGCTCATGACGGAGCGGTTCGGTCATGGCCCCGCCCGCTCAATAGAACGCGCCGCACAGGCGCGTCGGGCGGGCCATGACGGAACCGCTCCGTCATCAGCACAGCGCCACCGCGGCTGATGACGGAGCGGTTCCGTCATCAGCATCGAAAAGTTTAAAACAATTTTCTTTTGCTTGGTCCGAACACCATTGCTCACTTCATATTACAGACCGTGTTAAAAGAATCCATTCCTCTTTGACCTCCTCTCCCTGCTGGGAGCCCTAGGAGCAACGTTGGTCATTGAATCAGGGTCGCTGGCCTTTCTATTGGGTACTTTTTTTCCTGCCTGGCTCCAAATTTGGGGCCTGATTGAAGTGCGGCGAATGGGTTACTTTGTCACAAACGTGAAGGATATCTCCTCCACCATATTTATAAGTGCCTTATATCCAATGGAACTTGTAATACGGCAAATGCAATATCGGTTAAGTTTGTGACGGGGTAACTCGGCCACCTAACTCTAAATCAGGCCCTCAGTTTAGGCTGTGATGCACCATGTCCCTTTGGACGGACCCTATTCCATATCCACAGGTGAGTTGTTCCTTTCAGTTACTTAACACCAGTGATCCTCGTATCAGCCAATTTTTGTTAGGCTGTGTGTCATCTTTCCCTGAGGAGATATATATATGTTTATACTTTGAAGCCCACAGGGGCCCCACATGAGATTTTTGACTTGACCCATCAAAACCCGGACAGGCCTGGGGGAAGTGTCTAAACATTGCCTCACAAGCAACAACCATTGGTAGGTTTCAAATTCTTAACATCTTTCCAGTCATCCATCCCCTCAGTCTCCCTGCACACCATGGACTCATGACAGCATAGCTGTCCGGAATGTGGGGACTTTTGTTGTTACATACTTCTTTTTTGGCTGGGTTTTGACAGTAACATATCTATTGCTAACAGCATAAATACAGTAGGTTTGGGTCTACCACTTTCAACCACAGTTTTCAGCCACTGGCCTTAGACACTGCCAATAACGTCTTGGATCAGCATAGTGAAGTATCCGTCTGTCACCAAATGCTATTGCCTGTTCGGGTGTATTCATCCACCTCCACCTCAGTTTACATTGACCTACATGAGGGGACTACTTTACAACCATAGCCCTCTGCTTGATCTAGCAGGTTCCTTCTCTCGTGTCTCCCTATAATGCTAACCTCCATGCAATAGCACATTAAACCCAGACCTATTGGCTTTGCCAGTCCTTGTTTTGCTCTATATTTAATGTTCTCTAACAACATAGGCGAACAATAGCCCTTGTTAAAAGGTAACGTCTCTGGATCGCGGAATGATTGGAGAACATGATTACCATCGTGCACCTGCCGCATCTCCACCAAGCTTCCTCCGCCTGGAGACAGGCCCGGCGTCTTGATGAGCAGCTGGCTTTGTTTGCTGCAAGCATTGCCAGAGCCAGCCTGCTCTGAGATTACTGGGTACAGCTCTATCATTTCAGCATTCCCCATCACCGTCGATGACTAAACAGGCGTCCGGAAACCATCGGGACTACTTCCCTGGTCCTAATCCTAGCAGCAAACAAACATGCCCTGGCGACGACGGTGGAGCTTAGCGAGAACAAACTGCTTGGCTCTGGTGATCGCAGTTTATAAGACACTATTTGTTTTTCCACTTCTCAATTTTACTCTGGTACACTGGACTCCGCGGACGAAAGCATCCCATTGGCACCTGGCACACCATGTCCTAATGAAAAACAGATTGTCCTTCCAAAAGGAAAGGACGTCAGTAAGCCTGGTTTTAAAGGTTTGGAGGTTATAGAGTGATAGTTAAAGGTTTATAAACGTATTGTTGAAGATTTATAGAGGTATAGTGAAATGGTTATAGAGTTATACTTATAAGAGTACAGAGTTACATTCAGAGGGTTATAAAGTTATAGTTAGAGGGTTATAGCATTATAGTTAAAGGGTATATAATTATTGTTACAGTGTTATAGATTTATAGCTAAAGGGTTATAGAGTTATCGTTACAAAGAGGGTCATCAATTTATTGTTATAGAGTTACATTTACAGAGGTATACTTAAAGGGTTATTGAGTTATTAAAGGGTTATAGAGTTACAGTTACAGAGGTATACTTAAGGGGTTATCAAGTTATTTTTTAAAGAGTTATAGGGTTACAGTTAGAGGGTTGTAGAGTTATAGTTAAACAGTTAAAGTGTTACTGTTAGATGGTTATAGAGTTGCAGTAAAAGTGATTTAGAGTTAATTTTAAAGAGTATTAGAGACTGTTGCAGCTAAAGAGTTATAAGATATTTTAGTGCTATAATTACAAAGTTGTCCAGCCAGGTCTGGTGGCTCAGTTGACTGATGCACCCACTCCAGAAACATTTCTTTTGTTTCATAGCCACAAACGTAAATCCACTTTATTCTTTCTGAGGTTGATAAAATGAGTACCTTTTACGTTGGGTAACAGTAAACAACTACTATACAGTGTCAAGATTCCCCAGAAGAAGAAAGTGTGCTTTACATATGCATGTGTTATGTTATGTTTATTCGAATGCGTAATCAAGAGAGAGAGGACCAGGTAGCTAGTCCTTATCCCCGGGGTTATATATGATTTAGTCAAAAAGAGACTAGCTCACGATTTACGAAAATTACAAGGAGTAAAAGACTCGAGTATGTTTCGTCATGGGGTGGGAACACCTGGTGAGTGTGTTCATAAAGCCCTCACCCACCAACCTAGTTGGTGGCATGCTTCATCATCGGGCCCACCCAGTGACACCTAGCGTGTCCCGGGTGTGCTTCGACGCCTGATTACAGCGGAGCAGGTATATTGCTGAGTGTGCAGTGAAGGGTGTTATGAGAGTGAGGTTAAAACGGCTTGGCGGGGGTCCCAGTACCCGAGGGTAAATTAGACTTTAATACCTGGGCCTCTGTCAGCGGTTAAAAATAAGGCGGTTGGATGTCAGAGGCGAGTTACGACCTTCCTCATCCGATGGGTCAACATGTTTCAGCCAGTGCCTTATGTATATGCTGGCTTTCTTCAGGACCTAGATAAAAAGGTGAGTGTAATTAAACTAGTGGGTGTGTAATTCAGACTATGTGTCTACACGCCCTAAAGTGTTTATCTATGTGTGAGAGGGGGATTCCCTTCTCAAAAACACGCTAGTTTTAGCAGGTTCGGACCTCAAGGTTGAGAGGTGGCAGGGGGTTGACCAGCTTTTCTGGGCAGAGCCTGCTCTGGACCTGTAGTGCCTCCTTCGCATACCGGTATGCGAAGGAGGCACTACAGGTCCGGGACACGCTAGGTGTCACTGGGTGGGCCCGATGATGAAGCATGCCACCAACTAGGTTGGTGGGTGAGGGCTTTATGAACACACTCACCAGGTGTTCCCACCCCATGACGAAACATACTCGAGTCTTTTACTCCTTGTAATTTTCGTAAATCGTGAGTTAGTCTCTTTTTGATTAAATCATGTTATGTTTATTGACACAGGCTTGTGGTTATAGAGTTGTAGTTAGTGGGTTATACAGTTATAGTTAAAGGTTGTATATTTACAGTTAGAGGGCTTAAGAGTTATAGTTAAAGTGTTGCAGTTTGAGAGTTAGGTTCAAAAGGATAGAAGTGAAGCTTTGGAGTCATAGATTTACAGTTTTAGTATTGTCATGGAAATTTAGGGTTGAATAGATGGGGGTTTAAATGTTAGGATTGAAAAGGTACACTTAAAAAACAGAGATTTAGGTGTAGGGTCAAATGGTTAGGGTTATAGATTAGCTTGTAAGAGTTGGCATTACAAGGGATTAGAGTAATGTGGTATGGTTTATCAAAACAGTGCTATAGGGTTAAATGGCAGGAGTTCTAAAAAAGCATTATAAAGAGGCGATAATATTTGGGGTTATAAAGCTGTGCTAGAGAGATATTTTTATAATACAGAGACATATCTCTAAATTTGGCAGGCGGCGTACCCTCTCTATGGCAGGAGTAAAGTACTCTGCCAGGGTGAGGTACTTAATCCATAAATCTAAGTCAAATTTAGGCCCTTTGAGTTAAAGGGCAGAGAAAGAAGTGTACAGATGATTATGCTCTGGGGTAAAATGTAATGCTAACTGTGGTAATTAATCCACTCATAGCTTGTGGTTGAACATCGGTTTCTTTATTAAGTGATAACTAGAGAAGGCGAAAGCCTGTCTTCATGCCAGTCCATGGCCCAACTGATCTTCTCTGGAATTCGGTGACATCAGTGTGATCTCCCTCATGTTCCATTGAGGTCGTCTCATTCCCGTCAAGCTTAATATTACAAGACTAACCCTTAAAGGAGGACTGCCCATCGGATTCCAGCCCAAGCACTATTATCGTCATTTGGACTTGGGTCAGAGGACTGGTCATACATTTAGGCTAGCGTTAATGACGTAGCAAGAGTGTCCAATGCGGGTCCAGCAGAGTTGGATCTATGCCAGGTTTTAAGGATAACCAATAACCTGGTGACTATATTTCCTTTACATTCGGTGCCATACATTCATCTAGTACGAATGTTCTGGAAGTTTGTCAGACTGTGATCTCATGAGCCTGCCTTAGACATAAGAGGGAGGGTTAGAGGGCAATGGAAAGGAGAGTGTTATGTTATTATGGTTAGCATAATGGTGATTGAGTATGATACAGCAATATGACATTATCAGTAAACAATTGAGGTTAGCACTAGATTGTTATGGTAGGTATTGAGGGTTTCATAAAGGTTATAGGACTATGAAAGGGTTAATGAAAGAGGTGTATGGATAGTATTAGACGGTTTGTGGTTGAATTAGAGCTTGTGGGAAGGATGAGGGAAAGAGGGTTAGCCTAGTATGGGTAGGAGTTGGGTAAGCATTAAATAGTTGGGGAAAGGGTTAGAAAAGAGAGCCAAGAGTGATGAAGTGAGGAAAGGGGTTACAATAGAATCAAGGAGATAGCATAAGAAGTGAGCGCAGACGATTAGGAAAATAGTGAGAAAAAATGTTAGGGTTAGCTTTAGATGGTTACAATTAAACGGTAAAGGAAAAGGTTAGGGCTAGAAGATTGCATTGTTAAGGGGAGCAGTCCAGGTTTCGGGGGAAGAGTCAATGGTTATATGTACGGGTAAGTGGTTTATACAGAAGGTTGGAGGTGTATTATCAGCAAGTACGTCTAGGGCTCATGTTAGACCTTTTGTATATGTGTTTGGGGTTGGGGTGTGAGATATCATTAGACAGTTAACGGTGGTGTTAGGGAATTATGGAAATCGTTAGGGTTGCAGGGATAGGGATTAAAAGTTACCACTCCAGGGTTAGTGGAAGAGTGAAAGAGTTATGTCAAAGTAGAAAGGTATAGGATTAGAAGTAGGGTTAGTGGGATAGGGAAAATACTAAGGTTTGGGGTAGGAGTACTGTTGGGTTGGGATAAAGTTAGAGGGTTATAGAAAGGGTTGACGGCAGAGCAAGCAGATTAGGAAGTATTTAGGGGCAGGAGTTAGTGTTAGCAATGGAAGGTTTTGCATATGTTTAGAAAGTAATACAAATAGTTAGGAATTGAGTGTCTAAGGTGGCAATAAATGGTTAGGGTACATTTAGAGGGTTATGGAAGTAGGTAGATGCAGAGGGTTAGGGGTTAAGGGTTAGCATTAGAGGGTGGTAGAGTTAGAAGGTCATGGAAAGGGATAGGCATAAGTGGTTTTGATTAGACTTAGGAACACAAGATAAAGGGTAGCTGAAATAGGGTTGGAGGAATAGGGTTAGCAGTATGGTTAAAACAGGCTAAGAAGATTATGGGCAGTTAGGGCCATTGTACAAGCTAATGAGAATGGTTAGGGACAAATGGTCAATGGTAGGAATAAAATGTTATGTAAAGGGTTAGGAACAGAGGGTTTGAGTTATATGATTAGAGGATAATGGATAGGGGTATAGTTAGGAGAGGGTTAGGAGGTTTACAGATTTAACCAGGAATAGCATTTGAGGGTTAGGAAAATAGTTAAAGCTAGACGGTTAGTATTACAGAGTTAGGTGTTAGAGGGTGGTTACGTTTAGGGTAAGGAGGTCTAGTTAGAGGTATAGGGCTACCCTAGGGTCAGAAGATTTTGGAACCAAAAAGATGTTTAAGGCTGGCATTAGAGGGTTAGGAAAGGGTTAGATGGTTAGAAGTAGCATAGTAGGGTTAATGTAGGATTAGCTTGTAAACCACTTAAAAGCAGTGAGCAAACAGTTCACTCCCACCACATTACCTTTGTAGTAAGGTGGTTAAGGATCATTCATCTACCGCACTGATTGAGAATATATTCAGTCTAAAAAATAATTCTGGAACACAAGGAAAAAGCTTCATCACTTTGCGCTCATTGACGTCATATGTGATTGAAAGCAACATCAGTTGTTAGGTTTGTTATGGCACTAGGCAAACATACATTTCTGACATGCATCAACCACGCATTAGAAACCCTGACCAGTTCAGAGTCATGTCATGGAAAGTAAATGGCCTCTCAATGAGTGCTGAATTATATGCGGAGACATTCCCCAGAGATCCTCCTAAAACAAGAAATGCATCTCCTGGGTATTAAGGGCCCCTTTTTGGAAATACGTTTATTCCAGAGCCTACCATGCAAGCTTCAGTGGAGGCTCCAGAAGCATGGCGGTAATGTTATATCAATTCTTCTCTTTTGTGACCAATAAGGTTCACGCAGATAAACTTGGATGCTTTGTCACAATTGAGAGGACTCTGAAGAGATATCCCTGCATTGTCTGCAGTGTTTATGCTCCTCCTGCACTGGCACGTTGCAGGCAATATCAGTCGACTTGCTCTGGACATTAGCTGGAGACTTAGTGATCAGCGTGATCTTAATGCTGTAATGGACAATGCTCTAGATGCCTATACACACGCAGCCTCTAGACAATCAATGATCTTGAATAAATGAGCAGCATCCATGGCCGAGTTGATGTATGACACATCTGGAACCCCGACGAGAGACCCTACATGAAGTACTCAACCTCACACCATAGTCAATCTAATATAGACTGCTTGTTTGTGTCACCCGTAAGCCTTGGCCTAACAGTGGGTGTACACATCCTGCCTAGAGGTCTCAGACCACAACCCTTTTGGTGTTTTAATACACCCAATAGAGGCCCTTAGGGAAAGTGGTGTCTAAATGCCTGGTGGATGAAGGACAGTGACTTTGCTGATCTCCTCGGCAAAGACATTGAGGAATTCTTTGACATTGACACCCCTCAGTGGCATCCTTGATTAGCTTGTGGGAAGTTTACAAGGAAGTAATAGGAGGTAAAGCCTTTTCGTTGGTACGAGGTAGAGAACGCGATAGGGATCATGAGATTTCAGAACTAGAGGACAAGATTCTTTCTCTTGAGACCGCTCCACTCTCCTGGGAAGGGGGGGGGCAACTAGCTGAGGACCTGCGGGAGACTCTCCGACATAAGCTAATAGACTCAGCCAAACTGGTTTGGACTATGCCCAGATACAGTATTTCTGAACAAGGAAATAAAGCCAGAACGTTTCAGCACTGGTTGGCATTGAAGGAAGAAGGGTTCAAAGTCATCTCCTTAATTCATAGGGCTGGAGAACAGTTGGTCTTTAGGACACAGGAGATAACTGAGGCTCTGCAGAGTATTACACAGCTTTATCAGAAGCGACCTTCTCCAACTTTGGAGCAAATGCACCCAATTTCTAGGAATTTCCAAATCTGTGCTCTCACAGTAGCAGAGCACGAAATCCTAGACACACCCAAGACACTAGAGGAGGTTCAGGCAGCAATTGCGGCCTTACCTCCAGGGAAGACACCAGGTCCAAAGTGACTCAGCAGCATTCTTTAACAGTGGCGTAGCAAGGCCTTATGTCACCCGGGCGGTCCCTGAATTTGTCGGCCTCTGTCGACCACAGGAAAGAGCGTGTGAGTGATGTTGGCCAGTCAACAGACGACATTGAAGGTAAAAGTGCCACGCCACCCCCAAAAATAGTGCCACCCGGGGCGGACGGCCCACTTGGCTACGCCACTGTTCTTTAAGCAGTTCTCAGTACTTGTTACACCTCACCGGCTCAACTTCTTCACTGCCCAAGGTGACTTGGGCTCATTTCCGGTTGACCTCCATTGTGCCATGATCTCAGTCATACCTAAGCTGAATAATCCACCAGAGGAATGCTCCTCTTTTCATCCCATATCTCTCCTCAAAATGGAGGTTACACCCGCCAGCTAATAGGCCACAAGGCTGATGGTGGTTGTGAGATACTTGGCCCATGACAATCAAAAGGGCTTCATGTCAAATAGGGGCAGGAGGCACTACATCCAAAGGCTCCAGGTGGCATTGGTGCAAACTAACGATTTACAGGGATTTTCTACATTATTCTTATTAGACTACAGGAAAGCATTAGATACTATACATTGGCTTTTTTTGCTACAGGTTCTCCTACGGATGAACATAGACCCAAGATATGTGGTATTTACAGCAGCCCTATACACCTCCACGAGTGACTGCAATAGAATCAATGGAGTGCTCTGTCCCCTCCTACGCCATTCAGTGGTGCACGAGACAGGTAAGCTCCTTGTCCCCCTCTTTGCTCTCGCAATAGAGCCCTTGGCAGAGTAGATCAGAAGGGACGATCAATGGAACGTCATTTGTCCAGATTTATCGGTGGACAGGGTGTCACTGAATGCAGATGACCTGTTCTTCTATTTGCAACACCAAGAGCATTCATTACCATGCCTGGCATAAATAAAACATATACATGGAGATGCCTTTACGATTATCTATCAATTGGGAAAAGTCTACATATGTGCATCTGACTGACATTGCCCGCCAACATTAAATATGATTGGTCTGTAAAGCTTTGATCAAAGCTTTAGAGATACCGCTTACTAAATGGCCGACCCTCTTCAGTCCTGGTAGACTATGGAAAATGGACAACCTGCAATGCACACAATATAATGCACCAGAGGGCATCCTATACCACATGATCTGGGCATGCCCTGTCAAAGACTAGAATTAGTGAGAGATCCCCACAGCCCTAGAAAAGGTTTTTTATTCCCTCCATAACTTTGGATCTCAACATGGCTCTACGGGGGATAATGGAGGGCTGGCCTACAGGGCACAGAGGCTCCTGGTTGGAATTGGATTTTTAATAGCAAAAAGGGACACAGCCAAGCATTGGTGACAGCCGGAATCCCCAATGTTACAGGAGTGGCTCCATGGTATGGACCATTGCACCAGAGTGGAGAAGGTGGTACACAAACAGAGAGGCTGTGCCAATAAGCATGTTATGGTCTGGGGGCAGTGGGTCTCCAGATGAAGAGATAGCTGATCTCTGAGCTGCCATTATTGAAATAGTGATGATATGCTGTCTTTATGTACTCTGTGACCTCATACACAATGCATATATTAATTTGTAAGATCTGCTCTTTTAGGTGCCACAGTTTGTGGTTGGCTATTGATAAGTGGTTGGAATAAGCAATAAAAAGACCATATGAAAAAAAAGAAAGTGAAAGCAATTGGGACCATTAGACGCCGACTGGTTTCCTTTTGATTGGTGCTGAGGGGGTGTAACTATCTCTGAGCAAGAATATAAGAGGAAAGGTAATACTGGAAAGGGGACAAAGCTCCTTTTCCAATGGTACCTCCACCCAGGGCCGGACTGGTGGTGCTGGGCAATCCCCCGGTAGGCCGAAAGGGTGGGGGTCGGTTTTCTCACAGGGAGCTGGTTTTGTTACTGTGGAACGATTTATTAGGAAAATCGGCCCTCAGTGTCAAAATCAGAAGGCCACCTGTCACAGTGACAGTCTCAGGCTCTGCACTCTGACCTCTGTGAGGAGAAACATCTTTTCTCCCACCGCACCGAGTTCAGACCGCACGTGTACTACTAAATTCAAACAAAAATGCACTCTGAGTCAGAGTGAACTGTTGTTTGAATTTAGAAGTGCATGTGCAGTGCACGCCGTGTATACTTTCGGCGCCGCCTTGTGTACGCAGGGGGGAACATCCATGACAACGCGGTCAAAACACCGCGCTGCCATTACCACACGTCTTTTACAACGCAAGTCGTTACCACGACTTGCGCTGGAGGGCGCTCTAGGCTAAGGAATAGTAGATTGACTATTCCAACACCTTCCCTACTGTACGTAGGCTGGAGTTGGAATAGTAAATCTTACTATTCCTAAATCCAGCGCCTACAGCGCAAGTCGTGATAACAGCTTGCGTTGTAAAAGATGTGTTGTGATGTACCGCGATCTAAAAGATCACGTTGTAACATCATACAACTGTACGCAGGTGCGGTGCCAGCTACACCAACCATCGAGGACTGGTGTGCCTGCCAATGACAGCACGAGTATAGGACAAACTTGGGGAGGGGGTGCAGATTATTGGTCTGACTGGCGCATCGCGCAGCGCAACACGCGAGTCGGACCAATGATTTAAGCCCCTTCCCCAAGTTCACCTGCTGGCACCTCAGCGAAGTAGGTAGTGCGCATGTCCTCCAGGCTCCACACCATAGAAGCAAGGTCCTGATCAGGCCTCCGAGTCCGGCCACATCACAGCAGTTAACAAAAGTAAGTAAGTGTCCTTAAAAAACTTTGCACAGCACATGAGAGCAAAAATTCGTTAAAGGCACAGAGGCGTGCTCTGCCACGGCAGCGAATATAAAGATCTTCAGGCCTGTCTGCCTTTTAATCGGAGATAACTCGTGACCTGGCTGCACATCACCTCAACAGCCAGCAAGTAATGAGTGACCCTGACTGTGTGCTTTTCACTCTCTGGTTCATGGACAAGAGTCATCATATCATGATGCTTGTCAGGCAGGGCCTTAAGTGGGATTTAAAAACGGGTCTCAAAAGGCTGTGGCCGACGTGATTAAGGGCATGGCTCAAAAACATGAAAGCTAAAAATCAGTGCTGAGCATGGTGTGCCGCCCAACTGGTATTTTGCGGTATTTTGCGACAAATTACATTATACCTACAATAAGCTATTGGCTTTGTCAATGGTTGTTAGTTGCATAAGAAAAAAATCAGCAACTACTGCTTTAATGTGTATAAAATTGAAAATGCTTCATCTCTGAAATGATGAGACTCTGAAAAAACTATACCGAGTTTCTTTGAAGTTACCTCAAAGGCAGTGAAGGGTGGCACCGCTGCAGAGGTACGATTTATGTTTTCACCCTGAGGATGATAGCAAAAATGGAGAGACCGATAGGGACCACTCTCAGCACATGCTTTTAAGAGCTGCCGGTGCTCTGGTGACGAGCACCGGCAGGACCCGGCCCACTTAAAGACATGCTCTCATCTCAGCCACACCAACTCGCAGTAATGTCTTTGTGCATCAGGCCCGTAGTTTGCAAGGGGCATTGACTGCTGTGATTGTAGAACAGAAATTATGCACAACTTCTCCAGACACAAGCCCTGTGCAAGCGCTTCAAGAGAGGACCCTCTTCCACAGTGAGAGCCTTCAGAAACTATTTCTAGCAGAGAAAATATTTAAAACTCCTAATTGCTTTACTAGCTACAACTTGTGGACACACTGTCGCTCATAGTGTGACGCACTTCCCTTGTGAGGGGAAACATCCTTTACAACGCAACTTTTACCACGCAGTGCCTTTACGACGCAACTATTACAACGCATGTCATTACAACGCATTGCGCTGGGGGGCGCTCTAGGATAGGGAATGGATTTAATTTACTATCCAACACCTTCCCTACTATCCACGGGGACTGGAGTTGGAATAGTAAATTAAACTATTCACTATCCAGCACCCCTAAGCGCTATGCGTTGTAACAGCATGCGTTGTAAAAACTGCGATGTAAAGGCATGCGTGGTAAAAGCATGCGTTGTAATGTCATACATCCCTTGTGAGTGGCGCATGAAGATTCTGGACAAACCCTATGTGCTCACATCTCCCTATCCTGAAGGCATGCTGAGCGTGGATTTACTAAGGTTAGTGAGTGGCAGCTAAATATCTATTTATTTTGACATTTTTACACCGCACGGACTGGAACCAGGAAGGGCTTTACAAAGAGAAGAGTAAACATGATTGTAATACAGAGAGGAACTCATAAATATTCGTTCTTGTGATGCACGAAGTCACAAGGCTGATCTATCACAAACTTCAAGTCACTTTCATAAATACTACGATTACTGCCTGTAGATTATTTTTCACCTGGCCTGTGGGTGAGGGCAAAATGGAGAGCATGATAGGGATCCATTTCAGCAGCTGCTTTTTAGAACTGCCGGGCACCAGCAGGACCTGGGTTACTTAAAGCCCTGTTGTCAGGCCTTCAAAAAGATGCTGTTTTAAACTAAAATGCATGATGCGGAAGGCCTGTCTTCTGGTTCTCTTTCTTGCAATTTCTGGTTCTTACTATGACAATGCTAAGACTGCATGTGCTGTGCCTGCTGTATGAATACGATGTCTAAAATATATACACGAGGTAGAGTGGCATGCAGGATGTAAATGTCCAGTCCATCTATAGTGCCATTTGATAAATCCGGTGATAACGCTTTTAGTGGTGTTGAATGGGGGTGTGTGGGAATGCTCAGATCTGCTAAAGAAGGGTCTTCAGCTTCCATTAAACCCCCACAGATGATGAATCTGTCACAGTATCTGATCTGTTCTGAAGGGGTGTTATGTGCTGAGATGAAATGTTGACCATATCCACTCAGAACCACACCCTCACCACCTCCACTGGGAAAGGTGAGGCTCATTTGCTACCCTTGTTTTTTGTGTGATTCTTGAATTTTTCACAGTCCAATGACTTCAGTGATGTAACATTGATGGCAGCACCCACACCCTGAAAAGTGTTCCAGCGCCACTGGTCCGAGTGCCTTTGTGTGACATTTTCATGCTTTCTGGCCTGGGTGCTTGCTTGTGTGTGACATTTCCACAGTGTTCGGACTTGGTGGCCTGGGTGTTCATGTGTGACATTCCCACGCTTACTGGCCTGGGTGCTTATGTGTGGTGTTTCCATGCTTACTTGCATGGGTGCTTATGTGTGACATTTTCATGTCTCTGGCCTCAGTGGCCTGTGTGTTTATGTATGAAATTTCCACAGTTTCAGGCCTCATTGGCCTGGGTGCTTATGTGTGGCATTTCCAGTTAGTGGCCTCAGTGGCCTGGGTGCTCATGTGTCACACTCCATGCTCACTGGCCTGGGTGTCTATTTGTGACTTTCCATGCTTTCCGGCCTGGGCCTGTACTTATGTGTAATATTTCCATAGTTTCTGACTTCAGTGGCCTTGGTGCTTATGTGTGACATGTCCACAGTTTCTGGCCTCATGGGCCTTGGGGCTCATGTATGACATTTCCATGTTTACTGGCCTGGGTGCTATGTGTCACGTTTCCATACTTTCTGGCCTGGGCCTGTGCTTATATGTGACGTTTCTATTGTTTCTGGTCTCAGTGGCCTGGGTGCTCATGTGTGAGACATTTCCGTGCTTACTGGCCTGCGTGGTTATGTTAGACATTTCCATACTTTCTAGCCTGGGCCTGTGCTTATGTGTGACATTTCCATAAGTTCTGCTCTCTGATTCACTACTCTTGGGTCTATTTTTGATGTTTTCCGTAAGAAGGGCTATTGGTACATATGACTGGGTAACCTGGTGCTCTTTAAGGTCTTCATCTACTATTTACTGTGCTTTGAAAGTTCATACAATTAAATGTGTAATTAAAAATGTGCAGGAAAATGCAGTTTTTTTTCCCCCAAACTTTTCTTGGAGGGAGAACCGCCTCAAACCCCCGGAGCAGTGGTCGGGCATGTTCGCTGTGCACCATACGGGGGCTGGTCTGACAAAATTTGCCAGGACTGCTTTCAGTTCCCAGTCCAGCCCTGCCTCTATCTAGTAGATCCCTGCTTGGGGATGGGCCCAGGACTGTGATGCTCAAGCAGAAATCCCAGGGAGACGGGGATCAGCGACCATGCATGGGCAATGTTCCCCTCTCAACAAAGGGAGCAGTTTTCAGCCACCATGAGGTAGGAATAAAACCCACTAGACACCATGAAGAAGCTTTAAAAAATAAAGTAGGGTGGGGCTGTCTGCCTAGGCACCTTGTTGGGTCTTCTCCAGTAAAGGCTTCAGCAGTCCTTCTGTCTCACCCCTTGGAGAGGAGCATCTTGCTAGGTGGTAGGAATTCCGTGGATCAATAGATTACGGAACTTTCTATCACATAAATGTGAGGAAAATGTGCGATATTGCCCAATGTTTGAGAATTGCAGGACATTGAGGGTGAGAAAATGTCATACCACCCTGGACTCTCCTGTGTGTCTAGTTTTCAGAAATGTCTAGGTCTATTAGGTTTCCCTGGGTGGCGGATGAAACTGGCGCTGAATACCGCAGCTACCAACATTGCGAAAATGCCTACATTTTTATGGTGAAAATTTGATGTCTTCACATTAGGGCTGGGGGGGGGGGGAGGCCTGTTACCCCCGGGGGATCTTGGGGCCGGGGGAAGGGGGGGGGAAGATGACCAGCACCGTATGTGGGCTGGTTTTGGGCTTTTATTAATTTTTGGGCTGGGGTTGGGCTGTGTTGGACTGGTGGTTGGGCTTATTAGGATAAAAACTGCCATTTTATGTCACAAGCCACCATTTCGGTGGCAGTGACACGGCAGCCGGGCGGGGGATATTTTGCAGGATAAAAATAGATTTTCCCTCCCACCCTCCTTTGGTTGGTGGGGTTGTTTGATAGTTTGTGGGGGGAGGGGTGTTTGTTAGCGTCCTGATAGGTAAGAGGATTTTTTGGTGTGAGGTGGGTTTTTTTTGGAAGGGTTTTCTTGGGAGCCGGTGCATCTGGAATGTTTTGTACGGGGGTTTATTTGTGTCGCTGGAACAGGTGCTGGTGTGCTGTTAACCCATCTGGGGCAGTTCTTTCTAAGTTATGGGGGAATTGTAGGAGATCTGGTTTGATTATCAAGGAGGGGTTAAATACAACAAGTTCTTTAGTTAGGTAGAGAGGCAAGTTGAAGTTTGCAAATTGTTTTCATGTTTGTTATTTGGGGGGGACCATTTTAGGGGAGGGGGTGGGGGGTTGTTAGGAAAATCATATACTTAGTGAGGTTTAGTTTTGTACGGCACAGGCCAAGGGTTTTTGTTGTGTAAGGTGCACCTGCTTCCAATAAAGCGGCCTTTGTCACACCCTAATTTGAGTGGGCCTATTGTGTTGGAAGCAGTAAGCCCAGCCTCACAAGAAGGGTACTATTTTCATTGGTACACGTGTAGGAATGCTGAGTGGTAGGAATTTTGTGGCTCACTGCACATTCTGGAAGGTTCCCTCACAGAAATGTAAGGAGAATGCCAGATACAAGCCAAACTGTGTTGTAAGTGGAAGTCTCAATAATAAGTATGACATTCAGTAGTTTTGCCTCTGCTAGATTTTGTCGCTAGTCTCTGCACTTTGAGGTAGGGTGAATGCTATGACTGCTGCCACTTTGGTTATCATTAGTGGTTTGCGAAACTCCAAAATCTATTTTTTGCAAATTTTATGATGGTGAATGGAAAACTTTGCAACCTTGTAAAGGGTTTGCCACATCTGCCTGAACTTGTGTGAAGAACTATGTTACATACATTCTTATTTAAAACTAGCAAATAGTTCTGCATACCATATACTTGGCCGAAAAATAGTTAATGTTCTTATCCTTCTCTATGCCTTTGTGCATAGAAGATCTGCAAAAGGTAAACCTTCAAGGAACTATGTAGCATGCAGCTTCTATCTCGACTCAATTAGAGTCAAAATTATCTCCCTATGCACTGAAAAAAATCTAAAAATGAGCTTGTCTCAGTTAAAGGTAAAGTGTGAATCATTGCAAACCACTCAAAGCATGGAAACAGGGTTCTTCACATACCTTCACTGGTGAGAAAATTATCTTTGCACACCTCTGGGGTTGATCACTCTGTCTCACTCTCATTAACAGTCGCAAGAGCCCTGTAAATAAATTCCGATAGCAACTGGCAGACTCAGTTACCCTAACCCCTGTCCTCCCCATAATGCATTCCTATACTTTTATTTGGGTCTAAAAACTTAACTCTGCCCGTAGCACAAATAAATAAATAAGATAGCAACATCTCTATTTTAAGTTCTCAAAATCTGGTAACAGAACTCCTCAAACGAGGCTCATCTCCTCCTCCCTTCTTTTTAAGAAAGAAGTAAAAAATATCCTTATGGCTAAATACACTTGAACAATTCGTTTGATTGACATTGCGTCGAACAGTATTACCAGTTTTTTATTATGATTAGCCTTTATATTCCTATGCACGTGTGTTTTGACTTATATTTCTGTATTATTTACATCGTTCTGATGACCTACGCTCCAACTAAGCCATGCTACCTCATACCTGTACTATACGTAATATGTTTGCTATGTATATGAACTTGATGATCTACCTCCATACGATGCCCTCTTGTTCCCCTACCCCCCCACTTGCCTGTGTAAAGCGCTCTGTTATCTGCAAAGATCTTGTTCGCGCTATATAAAACTTTCAAAATAAAATAAATAAAATAAGTGCTACCAATATCGGTCACTTTTAAAAGAAACTAAGCACAGGCACAGTTAGCCTCATATGCTCTTTAGTTCACTTTACAGTCCGCGTTTAGTATTGTATTGTAATGCAACATTTATATAATACTTACTACCCTTTGTGTGGTGCTGAAGCACTTACCTACATGGGTGGCACACCATACCCTGTAGGGGGTGCGGCTGGAAAGATGCTGTCTTTGTTTTGATCCTATGTGAAGCCAAGTAAATACAAACACAGGTGTTGGACAGACTGATAAATGTACCGCAACAAATACCAAAATTTCTACATGATGTCTCTGACTTCCGCAAAAATGGAAGCTTCATGCCTAGAAACAGCTTTCCAAATGCAGAGAAGTTTACTAAATAACACTTAAAGTGATTTCTTAAGACATGTCCGCTGTGATTTATTCTGCAGTCTAGAATAATGAAAAGCCTTCCGAAGCTGACTGATTGCTTTAATTTGCTCAAATTGACTGAAATGGAATAAAAAAAAATAGAAGGTGAAAGTGTGAGCTTTCCACTCATGCCTTTGGAATACATGAGCTGAGGGTGGGATGAGAGGGGGTGAGTAAATTCTCTGAACTTGATTGCTTTGCCATTCAAGATGAGGGGTCTGGATTTCTCTTCTTTAAGTACTGGCAGTGCTGGATGGCCTATTGGGCAATTTGGCAGTTCCAGAAATGCACATCGGACAGGTCATTGTGAGGGATGGTTTTTTTTGGCTGTTTGTGGGACTGTGTTATGGTCTTGTGGGCCTGTTTGTACTGTTCATTTATCTGATATTATCACAAACATCTCCAAAGACCAACTCGTCACCTCTCTCAGAAAAACCCCACCGCCGACCACCACGGATGCCAGCACCTCAGCATGCAACCTCCCCCGATAGATCTCCAACTGCACCGACACACTGGCCTCCCTTAGGAAGCCATCTGGCAAGCAGCCCCCAGGGAAAGCTAGCTGGTTCTCCCCTGCCCTCTAAGAGTCAAGGCACACCTGCAGACAGCTCAAAAGAAGATGGAGGAGCAGTAACACCTCGGCAGACTACGCAGCTTTGAAAACCACCATCACCTCATCCCACCACCTCATCAGAACCACCAAGAAACCCACCATACAGGAACGCATCAATGCCAACGCGCACAACAGCAAAGAACTCTTCACTGTAATCAACAAATTCTCCAAAACCTGCACAGATACTACAGGCATCTCAAGAGCTCTATGAAAATCTCGCCACTGTTTTCCACCACAAGATTTTAGACATCTACAAAAGCTTCGCAATCCAAGACCTACCTAGCCCAACCGCAACCACCAATCCCGAAAGATCCAGATCCCAGCCGACACTGATCAACTGGAACACCCTCACCCCCGACGTCACCCTAAAGATCATGAAAAACATCCACTCTGGGGCCCTCTTGGGCCCCTGCCCCCACCACATTTTCAACCGAGCAGGCATCCCATCACCCCCAAACTCTGCCGTGCCATCAACTGCTCCATCACATCCGCCACCTTCCCTGAAGACTGGAAACACGCAGAGAACCACCCTCTGCTGAAGAAACCCTTGCCGACCTGACGGACCTTAAGAACTACAGACCCATCTCTCTGCTCCCCTTCCAAGCCAAAATCATCGAGAAGGCTATCAACGCCCACCTCACAGAGTTCATTGGAACAACCTACACCCTGGACCCCTCCCAATTTGGCTTCCAAAGCACCCACAGCACTGAGACTGCACTCCTTGACGCAAATGACGACATCCGCACTCTCCTCGATCGAGGCAAAACCTCAGACCTCATCCTCCTGGACATCCCTTATGCCTTTGACACTGTCTTCCACCACACCCTCTGCACGAGACTTCATGACACAGGCATCCTCGGCAGAGCGCTAGAGTGGATCCTCTGCTTCCGCACCAGCCGAACCCAGATAATCAGACTCCCACCATTCTTCTCAAATCTTACAGAGATCAGCCGCGGTGTGCCCCAGGGCTCCTCCCTGAGCCTCACGCTCTTCAACATCTACATGGCCCTGCTCACAGCCATCGTCAGAAACCATGGACATAACATTGTCTCCTATGCCAACGACACCCAGCTGATCCTCTCCCTCACCGACAAACCCACAGCCGCAAAGAGCAACTTTCACGACCTGATGAAGGCAGTAACCACCTGGATGAAGGAGAGCTGCCTAAAACTCAACTCCAACAATACTGAAGTCCTCATTCTGGGCTCCACCCCCTCCTCTTGGGGTGACTTCTGGTGGCCAGCAGCACTCAGAACCCCCCCACACCCACCAACAATACACACAACCTCTGCATCATCCTCGACTCCTCGCTCTCCAAGAACCATCAAGTCAACTCTGTATCCTCCTCCTGCTTCAGTACGCACCCCCTACTCTGAAAAACCTTCAAATGGATTCCCACCGAGTTCAGGGGAACTGTCACCCAGGCGCTCGTCAGCAGCAAGCTCTACTACTGCAACACACTCTACGCCGGCATGATCCAACAACTCCAGAAGAAATTGCAGCGCATTCAGAATGCCTCCATTAGACTTATCTTGGACATCCACTGCCAATACCACATTTCTGGTCACCTGAGAGACCTCCACTGGCTTCTGGTCAACTAAAGAATCACCGTCAAGCTCCTCATGCTTACCTACTAAGCCCTGCACAACACCGAACCCGAATACCTCAACCACCACCTCCCCTTCTACACACTGACAAGACACCTCCGCTCTGGTCCTGGCCACTATCCCACGGATCCACAAGACATTTGCTGAAGGAAGATCCTTCTCCTACCTTGCGGCGAAGACCTGGAACTCCCTACCTCTGCACCTCAGGAAATCACCATCACTGCCTCAATCCAGGAAGGTCCTCAAGACTTGGCTCTTCGACTGATCTGCAGATACCCCCCCCCCCCACACACCCCCAGCATCTTGAGACCCTTACGGGTGAGTAGTTGCGCTTTATAGAAACCCTGATTGATTGACTGCAGCAAGTATAAATGCATGCAGTGTCCTATACCTTGCAATCATCCATACAAGTTCAAAACTGCCCTCATTTGCCAACATGGGCCATTACTTTTAACTATCTGATTTGCTGATGGGGCCAGGGGCCACTTTTATTTCGTTGCCTGGGCCTATTTTCTGTCCAAGTCCGACCATATGCTGATATTGGGCATCTGATTACTCTGGGGACAGGAGTTAATGTGAATTATAGGAGGAACCCTGAGGTTCTCCTGAGAAATGGGGAGAAACCAATAGAATCAGTAATTATGGTTTCTCATTTTGCCCCTGATTTTCACCTAGATATTTTGGCTGATGAAAGCAGCCGAAATCTCCAGGCTGAACAAAACGCATCTAGGGTGTTCCCACAGTTCCCAAATTTCCGATAGGGCCTGCAAGTCTTGTTACCAAATCATCAGGGTTAAGCGTCTCCTCATAATAATAATAATCCAATTTGTAAAGCGCAAACATGTCACCCCTCAATGTTTCAAGGTGCTGGGGGACATCGGGAAGATTAGGTGAGCCACTGCCCAGAGTCAATTGATGCTGAGCTAAGCTTCCGTCAGTGTCGTATCATGATCCCCGCGCTCCTGAGTCAGCCGCTCTGGCCACTGTGCCACATCTCTCCCACATTGAGGGCCTTTGTGTCACTCTGAGTTTTCAAGCCTCAGTGCTTCCTTCCACCATTTCTTTTCTGCTCTTGGTCTCTGATGCACACTAAGGCACTGACATGGAGAGCCGCGCTTACTGAACGCCTTCCAATTTTTGGGAGGGAATGCTGAATGCGTGGGTTGAATTTCATTCATTATATGAATAATATTGTGGAAGAAATTCAGTCGGTGGATTCTACTCTGTTTTTAGCTTTTCATCCTGAAATTGGAGCATTTTTCTCTCGCCACTCAACAATACAAGAGAGCCATGAAGCCCTTCCTTATGCGCGCTGCAGCAGGCTATACTTGATGCCACTGCCATTCATGTCAATAATGAGAAAACTACCTAAAAGTGGTGGATATTCTGTAAAATGTTTTTAGCGGAATTTATCAATTTCTATTTTCTAACAGGTTAAACGTGGACCAGGGCACTGGCATAAAAATAGTCGGCGATAAAGAAGTAACTGTTCCGTTTTTGAGTAGTGCCTATTAGCAACATTTAGTCTGCTACTAAGCTCCTTCACTTCAGGCTGATTAGAGAACTGAGGAGGCCCAGATCGCAGCAGTGTGCTCAGGGATTCCAACCCTTCTTACTTTATTTATTTGTTGTCCATGCTTTAGGTGGTTATCCACATTTATGTGGTTTTCGATAAATAATTAAGATGAAAGGAGTATTTTTCTACATTTATGTCTCAGATAATGACTGCCACTCAAGAGCAACTTTCAGTTTTTGTTCCAGTTTTTAAAAATAAATACAGATATGGATGCCAAACGTTTCGAGTGTACAAAACCGTAAAAACAGAATCCTGGGAGCCTTACTTGTGGGTCAGGTCTTCTGGCTGCATTGGTACTATCGGGTAAGATTGCCTCGAAAGGGTTGTATGTCAGCACAACGCGGGCTATTACCACGCGTGCCATTACAACGCTGTTTTTACAACGCAAGTCGTTACAACGACTTGCGCTGTAAGCGCTGGATAGTGGAATAGTTTAATTTTCTATTCCAACTCCAGCCCACGTTACAGTAGGGAAGGTGTTGGAATAGAAAATTAAACTATTCCTTGTCCAACAGTGCCCTCCAGTGCAAGTCGTTGAAACGACTTGCGTTGTAAAAGCAGCGTAGTAATGGCAGCGCGTGGTAATGCCCTGTTGTAAAGGCTGTTCCCCCCTCGAAAGAGGAGCGTGTAAGCAGCGCGCATTGAAACGGGAGAAATTGGCAAAAAAACATGCGAAGGATAAAATCCTCAATCAGGTTTAAGACTCCTGAATTGAAGCTGCCACTAAACAGGGCTCTGAGGTGCTTCCCTAGAGAAAGAGATGAGCCCTCCTTGCAGAGTAGCTAATGCAGGCCGTGAATCAGTTTCTAAAAGAGTATATTATGACGAGTGGCCGATTGAGGGGCTCATTTACAAGCCCCTTGCGCCACCGGTGCATCACTTTTTCCCATATTAAAAGTGGCGCACCAGCAGCGCAAGGAGCTTGTAAATAAGCCCCAGAATCCTTAACCCTTTCCATGCTGATGACGGCCGGGAGCCGTCATGGCACACAGTGCTCGTGTGCTGATGATGGCTCCCGGCTGTCATGACCGCACCCGCGATCGGAATGTGCCGCACAGGCGCAGAATCGCGGCCGCGCCCAAGGGGTTAAAGAGATGAAGGCTTTCACTTCGGAACACACAATTTGCTTGTAGCTCTGATTTTTGGCTTTAAGCAAACTTTCTTCTCTCCTCCTAACTGGAGGTGGAGGGTTGGACAGAACCTGTAGGCAAAAATTGGGCCAGGTTTCAGTACCCAAAGAAGTGGAGGCCGGTGGCCCCTTGGAAGGGATGCCGGTTGTGCGCCCACAGTGTTAGGGCGGCTGTCCCTAGCAGTAGGCATCTAAAAGGATGCAACTTATATATAGTAACACCCTCTTTTTGTAGGCCATGAAAGAGGGTCAATAGCACCTGATAATGTCCTTGCCTCCATGCAGGGGCTTACTCCTTTTTTATTGTTAAGTATTAGTTTATTAAAATTTTAGTGCAAACAATGTAATTGCTAAATATAATAGGGGAATTTGTATTAGCTATTATTAGCAAAAACACTAATGAATTTATAAGAAGATTTAAGATTACTATATTATAGAGAAAATTAATATTCAGCTCAAAAAGGTTTCTGTACTTCAAACCTAATAGATTCTGATTCATTAAACACATTGAGTACCACCATTTTTAGGTTTTGCCTACACAGCGCATACACTGTCTCTGGGAGACATTTTGTTTACATACAGCGAGCTTAGAGCCCGCCCACAGCTTACCATTTGTTAGCTTCAGCATCCTTCTTATTTCCTTCGTTCCCATTTGTCTTGGCATGCAAGAGTCAATGTCCTCTTCTTGTATTTGGCCCTCCCCTGGAGCTTGGATCAACTCCTTGTGTCCTTATACTGCTCCCGTTTTTGGATCTACTCTTTTTTGCGGTTTAAACATTTGATATGAGTTTTCAGTCCATCTCTCATATTGCTGTCCACGTAGCTTCTATTCCCTCGCACCTGCCTCCCTTCCAAGTTGCTTCTTTTTCCTCCCAACCCCCGCTCAACAATGTAAGCAATCCAACTCATTTACGACAGTGAATAGGTCCTTCGTTGCGGCACAGAATTCGCATGTCCTTGTACTGTAAAGTGTGACTGTGATTCTGCGTGCCTTCTAAATTAAGAAGCTGCAACATTATTTCTTTCCCCTAAATATTTACTGTGTAAAAACATTATTTCTGCTGTGTTCTTGTACTTTGTCAAAAATACAGTGCTCACCAGTGCAGTGCTTCTGTGAAACAGTGACCAAACCCATTAGAGCGGCTACTCCTCAGATATTAAGGACCCAGTAGAACTTGAACTGAGGCTCTGACATAGGCCTTTTTATTCCTCTAGGCCACTGCACTCTACGCCACTCTACTCTGCACAACTGCACGCTACATCTCAACGCCACTCTACTTTACACCATTCAACGCTACGCCACTCTACACCACTTTACCACTGCACACCACTCTACTCTGCATCATTCTACTCTTTTCCAATGCACTCTGCACCACTCTACTCTGCACCACTTCACGCCACTAGACTCTATGCCACTCTACTCTACACCTCTCACCTCTATGCCACTGTATTCCATGCCACTCTATTCTGCACTACTGCACTCCACAGCACTCCACTCCACCATGCATCCCTGCACTCTATGCCACTGCACTGTACACCACACTATGCCACTTCATTTTACACCGCTCCACACAACTGCCCTATGTGCCACTGCACTCTACACCGCTCTAGTCTGCACCACTGCACTCTATGCCACTGCACTCTAAGCCATTGCACTCTATGTCACTCTACTCTGCACCACTCTACTCTATGCCACTGCACTGTACACTATACCACTGCCCTCTAAGTCACCCCACTGTACTATACCGTTGCACTCTATGCCACTCTACTCTGCTCTACACCACTATGCCACTGCACCCTAGGCCACTCTACTCTACACCTCTGCACTACTCCACTCTATGCCACTACAATCTATGCCAAAGCTCTCTAAGCCACTCTACGCCAGTGCACTCATGCCATTGAACTGTACAATACTGCACTATATGCGACTCTACACCTCTGCACTACCCCACTGTGTGCCAGTGCAATCTACACCACTGCAGCCGAAACAGCTGCACTCTAAGCATCTCTATTCTACACCACTGTGCTCTGTCATTGAACTCTGCACTACTGCACTCTAAGTAACTCTTCTATACACCACTCCCCTCCATGCCACTATTCTCTGCACCACTCTACTCTATGCCACTACATTCTTAACCACTCTACTTTGCACTATTCTACTCTATGCCACTGCACTCTATGCCACAGTACCCTGCATCACTGCACTCTATGCCACGGTGCTCATTGCCACTGCACTCTACGCAGCTCTTCTCTACTCTGCACCACTCCATTCTATGGCACTGCACTCTATGCCACTGCAGTCTGCACCACTTTACTCCACTCCACTGCACTGCACTCTACTCTGCACCACTCTGCTTTACGTCACTTCACTCTATGACACTCTACTCTATGCCACTACATTCTTAACCACTCTACTTTGCACTATTCTACTCTATGCCACTGCACTCTATGCCACTGTGCTAAATGCCACTGCACTCTACACTGCTCTTCTCTACTCTGCACCACTCCATTCTATGGCACTGCACTCTATGCCACTGCAGTCTGCACCACTTTACTCTAATCCACTGCACTGCACTGCACTCTACTCTGCACCACTCTGCTTTACGTCACTTCACTCTATGACACTGTACTCTATGCTACTACACTCTACTCTGTACCACTCTACTCTAGGCCACTTCACTCTACACCAGAGCATTCTATGCCACTGGATTTTATGCCACTAGATTCTACCCCACTACACTCTACTACACTCTATGCCACTGTAGGTCGCTACACCCTATGCCGACTCGACGGTTCCACTCTATGATACTCTATCCCACTCCACTCCCGATAATGCCACTCTACTCTGTGCCACTCTGCGCTACTGCAAACCACTCTGCTCTACTCTATGTCACTCTACTCTACGCCATTCTACTCCACACAACTCTACACTATGCCACTCCATTCTACTCCAATACACTCTACATCAGTCCACTCTACCCCGCTCCACTCTATGGCACTCTATTCTATGCCACTCTACTCCATGCCACTATACTCTACATCACTCTCCTCTACTCTAGTCCACTTTACTTTACTCTATGCCACTCCACTCTATGTCCTCCACTGTACATCACTCTACGCCACTCCACTCAACTAAACTCTATGCCACTCTACTCCATCCGAGGTCACTCCAAATATTCTCCTCCATGCTCCTCTATACCATTCCACTCTACGCCACTTCACTCTACACCACCCAAGTCCACTCCAATCTACGCGACACCACTCTACACCATGCCGCTCTACTCTACTCTCTGCTGTACAACCTGGCTAAAAGACATTGGCAAATCCAATAGCTCTTGCATTGGTGAAATCTATTGGCTTTCCCAATGTTTATTATCTTTTGAGTTCATGCATGGATGCTATGGAACTGCGGTGAATATTACGTAGAGTATTTCACCATTTTAATGGAAGGTTATTTTATGGTTGTTTCAATTACTGGCAATGGTTGTAATACTTTGGGGCACCCATATTATTAAACAGCTTAAGTATCTCCTTTGAAGATAACATATTTAAGCATTGAATACTTAGGATAATTGTAGGCCAACTGAGAGAGGTCATTATTTTCAAGATATTTTTTATTTTGTTCCTGATATATATTCACAAAGTTATCTTGGAAAAATTTAGGAGCATATATATATATATATATATATATATATATATATATATATATATATATATATATATATATATATATATATATATATATATATATATATATATATATATATATATATAAACCCCACGGAGTCGGTGCCTTCTTTACAATTGAAGAGACCGGATTGGAACCATGTGTGTGTGTGTGTGTGTGTGTGCGTGCGTGCGTGTGTGTGTGTGTGTGTGTGTGTGTGTGTGTGTGTACACCACAAATATAATTTTGACAATGCCAATATTTCTAATCCTATGCACACTAAGAAAAAAGAAGGAGGACCCCAAAACTCTGTGACCTATGAGGAAAGAGAGTAATTTTGGCTCACTCTGAGCTCAAGGGGAGGCTAGCAGGGGGCCTTCTCCACATCCAAGTTCTCTAACGAGGACTATATATTCAGGATAAACACGGGATGTGACATCCCAGACTTGGAGAGCCTGAAATAAAAAGTGAAGCACCCGCACCGGAATCATTAAGGGACTTTTTACCCCGCATTTCTCGGAAACAACTAACAGCTGCTACCGGGCTCAAAGTCGGCCTTCTTAAAAGCACCCTCGGGGCAGCTGTTTTCTCAGGGAAAAAAACTGCAAATAACCCTGCTTTCTCAAAAATAAATCTAGCCAAAGAGGGGCTGAAAAACTATTCGGTGCAATGACACATTGAATCGCCTCTGGCGCCATGAGAAGGACCAGCCATTCAGGGTCAGGGAGGGTCATACCACTCAGGACACTGATGCTCTCATATTCCACATCATGCTTAGGTCTGATGGCAGGTAGCAGCTACATGGTTTGTTGGAAGCATCAGGCTTTACAGGACTTCCCCCATTGAAAAACAGATGAAGCCCATTCCTTCATAGGAAAAAAGTAAAAATCCCTTACATGTCCCTAGCATACCTTTAATCAGTGGGTAGTGCGGGGGAGGTGTTGACAATTATAGTTATTTATGACCGTGTCCTGGCTGCTCTGCAGACAAGAGCTATTAAAAACCAAAAGAAATGGAAAACGATAAACAACACAGTGATCAGGAGGTAACCACAGTAAAAACATTACGAGAAAAAGAGAGGGAATAAATAGAGAGGGAGAGGGCTCTGGAAGGAAGAGCAAAAGGAAGGACATATAAACATAATGAAGAAACTGGATAAAAGGATGAATGCAAGGATACAAGGACTGATCGACGGAAGGGGAAAACAAGATTTACATGGGTGGGTGAAAGAAAGTGTCTGTAATACTGTAATGCGATTTTATATAGCGCAAACTTTACCGAAGGTGTCAGAGCGCTTTACATAAGAACCAGTTGCAAAACATAAGGACTTAGGATTACATGTGTTACATAAAAGATACACACAGAAAAAAATGCAAATGTACAAGATGTAAAGTCACACAAAGAAGAGACTGGTGATTATAGTTATCACTATATACATAGGGAAGGGATACGAATGGATATACTCTAAGAGTCACATAGGAATGGTAGAGAGTACAAAGGTCTACTGCATGTACTAGTGATTAGAGTTATCTCTATATACATAGGGAAGGGATACAAATGGATATACTCTAAGAGTCACATAGGAATGGTAGAGAGTACAAATGTCTACTGCATATACTAGTGATTAGAGTTATCTCTATATACATAAGGAAGGGATATGAATGGAAATACTCTAAGAGTTACATAGGAATAGGGTGAGCAGATAGGGTGAGCAGATAGATGGACACAAGACTCTAATGATGAGAGGGTGGATTTATTTTATTTTATTTTATTTTGGCATTTGTACAGCGCTCTGTTACCCGTAGGTGTCCTGGCGTTAATGGACGAAATGGTGAAAGGATGGGTGTATGGGTGGGAACATGGAAAAATAGATGGATGCATGCATGACAGCTAAAAGGATGGAGAAATAGATAGACAGAAGGCTAGATTAAGGGGCCTCATCTAGAGTGGGTAGAGTTTACTCTCTCTGCTCACCTGACAGCATTTGAGGTATGGATCAAAGTGTAGGGTATTTTAATTTTCTGGCTACTCCCTTGCCGTTCATACTCTTCATTAGGCAAAAGGCAGACACACGTTCACTTGCATTAATTCACTTCTAACTCAGTCATCAGGAAAGCAAGATCAGATTTACAACTTTGGAGTGCTATTTTAACTGTGGACAACTTTATTGATTTAACTTCAAGCCCACACCGCTTCCCACATTTCTACCCACCTATTCAGGTAGTGCTCTGATTACTGGTTTGCTATCGGGGCTGCATTTGGGAACTGGCAGAGATTAAAATCACATAATCGTGTGGCTTCAAAAGTGATAAACTTCTCTCCAATGACATCACTGTCTCTCGAGATTCAAAGTGCAAAGGCCTTCCCAAGATACAAAGGAAAACTAAAGACCACTGCCCACCAGGAAGGTCAATCGAAGACCATTACACAACAATAATGAGCCTTGAAGCCACCAAAGGTACCAGAAGTCCACTGACCAACACTAATGGTACCAGGAGGCAGTCAACCAACACCCAGGGTAGCCAAAGTCCAGTGCCTGACTGAAAGGTGATTGGCCACCCTTGTAACTGAAAACCCTCATTTGACACGGCAAGTACCTGAAGACAAAACCACTGACAAACACCATGGGGACCCAATATGACCCCCCGGCCTGAACTGAAGAACCCTCACGGATACACCCTCACGGGTACAGTGTGCAAAGCACTGATATGAATGCTAAACGCTCTTTAGACAGTACAGTTGCGGATCACCCTAACAATCTCGGATCCAAAGCGCCAAGATGCTCCCTGGAGTGATAGCGCGCTATAAAAATGTAGTATTACATTACATTACAAGAAACTCCCTGTGCATGTGGGACATTGTTCTATTGTTTTTTTAAAGGAAATCCCCAATTAGGGGGCTTGTTTTTGAAAAAATAAACATAAAGCAGAGCTTTGCTGAAAGTGCATATGTCACAGATTATATTGTCAAAGAAATCACTGCCAGGTAGGTAGGAGTTGATAAATGGAGTGGTCACAGGTACACCCGGGAGTAGGGGTGAGGGTCCGCCCTACATGCCAACAGGCCCGATTCAGGTGGGAGACTTCTGACTTTTTAAGCCATAAATTTCTTTCTTTTCCATGTGTCCCACCTAAAATTGCCTCTCCTTCAATAGAAGTCAGTGGGGGAAATACATTCACCTGACAGTTTTGCAAAGTCTCCTACTTTTATGTGATAAAATGTTGCCATGTATGGCCTGTGTCGACCGATGAGGAGGTGGGCCGCCATCTAAATGAGCCAACACTTTTTTTGCCACATTTTCTTTATACAAAACTAATTTGTTAATTTTAAATTAGGATAGGTAGCATAAACTGGTGCAATAGTCACCATTTTCAAGCAGATGTGGGACATGGGGGAAAAAAACGTTGCAAACTTCGAGTAGTTGCAAATTTTTCTCTACACCAGGATCACCAACAAGCCTTGGAGAGAACAGCAAGAAAAATCATGTCGATAGGTTTCTGACCTGCCAATCACAACGAGTCAAATTGGCAGGAAAAGAGTTTGACCACTCCCTATTGGTCAATTGAAGGGATTCAAAAATTCCAACCTGGAGTTCACCCCACCAGAAACAGCTCTAGTAAACAAACTGCCCTGTTTGCAATATTTTGGTAAAAAGCATAACACATGGAATGAAATTGTGTTTTTTCTGAATGTTTATCGTGCAACAGAAATCGCAACAAATCAGAGTTCGACATGAAAACTGCCAAGAGGAGTGAAAATGCCCGAGGAGAGGGAAGTACCATCTACCGACAGTCCCCGTCGGCTCTCTGAGGTGAGGCAAGGGATGTTCTGTTCCGCCTCGAGAGGAGGGTTCCGTGGGAGGAAGGTTTCCCTGCCAGTTGTAGAGACAGTGGCGCCAGCTATTAGTCACAACCACGAGCGACTAGTGACTAAGGAAGCCCTCACAGCAGCATATCCCCTCAAGAGGGGGACAAGCGGAGTCTAAAACACGGGGTTATTTCAGGGGGAAAAGGAAAAGGAGGATCTTAAGATTGCAAATGTCACCACGTCTCCTCAACGTCCACCTTGCACACTGTTAGACAAACTGCAGGACAAAAATGGCTCATAGGGGGTAACGTGTCACAATATCGTGGTCCAACATAACAACACAACAATATTGACTGCCATTATATTGTCTAGTAGGGTTTTAAAAAAACTTGTTTTTATTGCAATTATCCACAAATTAAAGAAAGAAAAAGATAACACAGGAAAATTGTTCTCAGAATGTGGATTATATGAAGCATAGGTTGACAGATAGCGAGAATGAGTTATCCATACCGTACGATAATAAGTTTGGCATCGTTAGGTATAAAAACCAACAATACAGGTTCATGTGGTAAAGACATTTTTACAATACCGATGCATAGGACCGATTGGCTAATCCAATAAACATTGCATGCTGTGTAATACACTAATAAGTACGTTCCGGATGTGCCAACAGATGGGTGCGGAGTGGCTGGCAGATGTTTTTGGGGCAGGGGAAGCAGGGACGTATGAACATCACTAGTCGTGTCACAATACATCATATCCCTGAGCCATGCCCCCACCAAAGGCGATGCAGTGTCTCCCCAATTCAGAGAGACCTGTCTTTTGGCTAGCACTAGCGCAATGGCAGTACAACGCCTAATCCCTCGACTTAGCGGAAGCACATATCCCAGCAGGGCAAGCAAGGGTGTGTGTGCGAGCTGTGTCTCAACCATGTGTTCAATGTGGCCAAACACTGCTTCCCAATAGGCCAACACCGCGGGGCAGCTCCATGCCAAGTGAATAAAATCAGCCTGTGCCTTCGCGCATCTCTGACAGTGGTCTAGTTTCGAGCGGTCCATCTTTACGAGCAATACTGGGGTGGCATAAATTATATGCAAGTATTTAAAATGAAGAAGTTTGTGTTTATACTTATTGGACACTAATAACAGTATGCCCACATCTTATTAGTCACATGGTGTTCCAGATCCCTCTCCCAGGCTGCGTGGGCACCACCCCCCATCATCTGTCCCAATGCTTGTGCCTGTCGGTAGAGTCTGGAAAGCAAGTGTGCCCCAACTGCCGCCGCAATAATCGTGGTTAATGGAGGGAGATCCGCAGGTACCCCAGTCTCTTATTGTTAAGTAGGGTTGCTGCCAGGAGCCGCGTAAAAATTCTGCTCCATAATCTTTATTAATAATATATTCATCTGTGTGCAAATGTGTGGCCATATACATATAAAGAAGCCACAATTTATGTTATCGAATTATAGCCACGTGTATGATAAATATTCATGTTACCTAAAGGATTGTCCTAACTGTGACTAGGCATCTGACGCGTTTGTTATTTTTAGGTCGCGCCTGGGCAGCGCATGCGCTGCTCTGCGAAGCTTGCTGTACTGAGGTAGGGACTTAAAGCTCCGCCCATTCTCCGCTCACATGTTTCATTGGCTTGTGTCATTGTCAACGATAAACTGTGATGGTTCATTGGTCAAAAGGCTTAGTAGTCCCTCCTTAGTACACCCTTGTCTCATTTTGTAACCTCCCATGGGGACACCCACTGTTACGTGTGTTGTTGCTCGGTAGGCTTTATTTACAGCCTCCAAGCACTATTTTCTCAAATAGCTTTGTCCTGACTGCTGTTACAGGCAGGACATGGTCTCTTCTAACGCTTTTTAAAAATTTCATAGTAGGCATTTGCAATGCAATAGGTCTTGCATTTGTTTAAGCTATTGGCAGTGTAAATGACAAAGCCATTTATTTATCGGATTTAAAAACAACACATAAATGGAAGGCATTTTCATTTACAATGCCAATAGCTCAAACTCTCATCATTGTGAGACCTATTGCATTGCAAATGCTAGTTGAAAATATGCTTTCAAGTTTTTCTTTCCCTTGCAGGATTGTAAGAGCTAACAAAAGTGGTTGATTGTTTTGTTTGTTGACAAGTGAGCTTTATTTGATAGTTTGTTCTGATTTACGTCCTGTGTAAGACCCTCCTGCACCAGGCGGACCATATTGTTGCTACCTTCAATGCCGTACAGTTGGGTGAACGTTTGTTTGGCAATGGAAAAGTAGGGAGTGTACCTGTTTCCAGAAGACAACGTAACCTGATTGAAGTTTACCTGTTTCCAGAAGACGGCGTATCCTGATTGGCCCCATCTTCGGGATTATGGGGGAAAGAGTTCTGAACGAGTTGTGTTATTTTAACTGTATGTCTTAGTCGAGTTAGGGCAGATCCTATCCTGACTTCGCTGAGGGAAGACCTTTCCCTAACTTTACCACTTGAGGCCTCATACTCTTAAGTTCTAGAGTTAGACTCTTAGTTTCTGTCCTTTGCTCTGAACCTTAACTTGGTTCATTTCAGGCTGACATCTATGGTTTAGGATTTCTCCTTTGATACTTTTGACTGCTTTATTTAGATTAGTGAAGTTTGTTTATGCAGGCACGCAGAAATTGTTGTGTTTCACAAACCAGGGTGCCCACTTGAACTGGAATCTTTATTGAATATTGAGGCAAAACTCATAGCTAAGATACTTGCCAAAGGCTGTTGGCGCACCTCCCCGACCTTGTTCACCCGGACCCGACAGGCCACAAGACATAACATTTGCTGAGCTCATAATGCGATAGCTGCCGTGGACCGTCTCGTCACCCAGCGGCTCTTCTGCTGGCCGACATTGCCCGCACATTTGACTCGGTCAGCTGGACATACCTATTTATTCCATTGCAGCATCTTAATTTTGGCTCCAAATTTCTATCCTATATTCGTATGCTTTATAATGGATTAACTGCCTCCGTACGTATATCCCGCAGGGTATCTGCCCAGTTTCCCATTACCCTGGGTTCCCAACAAGGGAGCCCGCTGTCTCCACTCTTGTTTGCTTTAGCCTTTGTGCCACTGGTGACATCGTATCGCATGGACACCCTAATAAGAGACTTCTAGAGGTCGCCTTGGGTCTCCGATAGAATCACACTTTATGCGGATGATGTTCTCTTTTTCCTTTCTGACCCTCGGAGTTCGGGCCCCCGCATTTTGCAGATTATATGAATCTTTGGCGAAACCTCAGGGCTAAATATGAACGTTAATAAATCTATACTATGGCCCCTGCGCGGGTTCGAGTCTGATTATAGCTGGGCCTCAGATCTTTCCCAGACCCAGGAAGGTGTGAAATACTTGGGGGTCTTTGTGACCAACCGACAAGAAATATCCCGATCAAGAAACATTGACCCAGTCTTTGCTAGGGTCAAAAAGGGACTAAGTTGTGGGCAGGCTTACCTTTATCTCTGTACGGTCGCTCTGCCATTTTTAAATCCATCTTCCTTCCTCTGCTCCTTTATCAATTGCAAACCAACCCTACCCCATGCCACAGCTCCGGTTCAGGCAGTTGAACACCATGCTTAATGAGTTTCTCTGGGGTGGAGGTACGCTTAGAGTAGCGCTCCGTACATATTTCCGTTCTACCTACTGTGGGGCATTGTGACTGCTGACATTTAGTCATATATCACGCTGCTTCCCACATACAGGTGCTTAATGACTTGTGATACTCCCCCTGGATGAACCGGCCCACGCGCTAGAGCGGTGGCTTTTAGGCGATCCATCACTTTATGAATATTTATAGGGTCGGGCTAACATCCAGGACCTTCCACCGGCCACCAAAGTGGTCCTAGCATTATGGCGTCAGTCATTACGCAGTGTTGGCTTGCCGAACCACCTTACAGGTGCAGTCCCGCTATGGTGCAATCGGCTTCTTCCCCAGATGTAGTTACTACAAGGGTTCCAGGGCTGGGACCGAATCAGTATCTCTACATTGGCCAACGTACTGCAGGGTCTAACACTCAAATCCTTCTCCGATCTTCAAAAAGAATACTCCATCCCACACTCCTAGTTCTATAAGTATCTTCAGTTCTGCCATGCTATTACTCCTCACCTTAAGGAGATTTCCACCCTCCCTGAATTTAATCCGCTGAAGGGAAAGCTCCTTATGGGCAAACTGACAGACCACAGCATTTCTAAAATATACCAAATATTAGTCACCCATAGCGTGTCAACACTGAAATCCCTTAGGGAAGCCTGGCAAACATACCTTGGCCCCTCAGACAATGATGATTGGAGGGAGGCGTTGGAATCCCCTCAGGGGTCTGCTATCTCCTCAAGCAGGTCTTATTGCCTCCCCAGAGTGCCTTCACTGCTGAGCGGAAGAGACTCCTTTTATTCATACAGTATGGTCATGCCCAATGCTAGACAGATTCTGGACGGTGTACATGCCTGTTTGGCTGAGGTACTGGGGTGAGCTATACCAAACACACCACGCCTAGCGCTGCTACACATTGCAGAAGACATTGGGGGCAAAAGATATTACCGCCATTCATTGTTTCTTGGCCTGACTATCCCCAAGTGTGACATAGCCTGATTATGGAAGGCACCTGCCCCACCCCCACTGATAGCATCGAAGCGCGATTTTGGTTTTTGCATGGGGTTGGAGAAGCCGGCTTTTAAAGCTTATGGGTGCCCACACTAACACCTACGCATATGGCGAACGCTGGGCAGATTTAAGAGGAATTGTCTTGACACCGCCATCACCGCCAGCATCCCCAGTGTTAGAGGTGCTGCCCCACAGCTAAAACTGGTATTTACACATCGCCATTATATGTCAGAAGTGATTAGACTAGCCAACTTGTCATTTGAAACCTGGTCATGTTATAGAGGCACTACTTCAATGCTCTGCAATGCAGCTATTTTCTTCCTCCTATGTTTAATTCTGTTCTATTTCCTTTATAGGAGTTCGTTTTCTTTTACACATAAATTGTATGATGTGGCTCATAATAGCCAATATTATTTCATATTATGTACATTACCATCATTGTCTGAGGTCATCATGTGGACAAAGAAAATATCAATAACGCTTGTTCTTAAATAAAATTGCTGCAAAACCATGGGTAACCACTAATCCCATATAAAAAGTGGAAGATTGAGCTTCTTATTTACCCGTTAGCTAACAATGCCAATAAAATGCTCATGGAATATAGAAAATGCATTATGCTTCACTACCTGGGTTCACACGCGCAAAAGATCTTTCACACAATGCCTAAAGTTAAGGCATCAGAGGTCAAAGAGGATTATGATGAATATGTAGAGGCAATTATCAGACTTGAAAATTACATCGAGTCAGCTGCCAGTATAACACTTGAAAGATACCATTTTAATGATAATATAAGACGAAAGGAGGCAAAAGGAGCATGAAACATTTTACACGTTTTTGACTACCTTATGTAGTTTGTCTACAACAGGTACTTTTAGTGCATCTAATGATGAGAAGTTAAGAGACCAGCTCATGGTCAACCCCGACTGTAAGAAAATCTAAGAAATGCTATGGATGATTGGTGACCCACCATTAGAGGAAGTTGTTAAAACTGCCAAGGCCATTGAGCAAGCATGTCATGGCTCAAGAAGGCCAGTGTAGAAAGGCAAGAAAGAAATGGAAGAATGAATACCAAACATAACCATATTGTATCCGCAAAGTACAGTAAAAACGAGAATAAAATGGTGGATTTCCATTGTGGCAAAAGTAACAACACTGCATCTTACAAAGGTTGTCCAGCTAATAATAAAGAGTACAACAATTGTGGGAAGATTGAACATTTTTCTACAGTTTTATTTTGAGTACAAATGCAATCCCAAAGCAAAAGAGCCCATGATTTTGGAAGAACCTTCATTTAAAAATGATTCCAACAGAGAACATAAATTATAAAGAGACACTGTTGTGCTGGTTGTACAAAGTGTGAATCATATAAATGAGGATGCACTGGATAACTCGCCTATTTGGTCAATAATAGCGTGATGTAGGGTTCTAGCAGAGAACAGCTTGGGTCAAGGTTTACAGTGCACTCGGAGGACTAATTGTCCTTGGGTGGAAGATTCAAAGGTTATTGAAAATTACACTTATTTCTTATGCACATGGCCCTGTGTTGTCCATGATGGGATCAGATCATGACCTTCAAATCCTGAACATGTATCCAAAAGTGCACTCTGATTTTTTAGGCAAACTCAAGGGATATGTGTGCCCAATAAAATTTCTGAGAAGGTACCTTATCCATCAGACAAAATATTCGAGAATTTCTCCTCTGTGTGTGTATGGTGAGTTGGAAATCTTGTTACAAGATCTTCTAAGGTATGGAGTAATATAGAGAACTGAGTAATCAGACTGGATTTCACCAATTATTCTTGCAAAAAAAAAGCAATTGGAGCTTGCGACTCTCTGTTGACTCAAGTGCCTCAAATACATCCATAATCATAAACAGGCATGCCCCTGCCCAAAATAAATGAAATGTTGTCACTGTTGCATGGCACAACTATTTTCTCCATGCTTGATTTGAAACAGGTGTATCATTGGACTGAATTAGCAGAGTAGTCCAGACCACTCACAGCATTTTTTACTCCATTACTGTGGCATGCCATTCGGACTTGTGTCAGCGGCATCCATTTTTGAACATGGCATGTTTCAACTCTTCAAGAATCTAGACAGAAGCATGAAGTTCTTAAGGATGACAGTCTATATTTCACAATATAAAAGGGATTAACACTGTCCTCTGACAAATACAAACATTTCAAAAGACAAGTTGAATAGGTAGGACACCCTATTTCTGCTCAAGGAATTGTACTAAAATAACCTTTAATTATAGCAACTAAGAATGCACTTCTACCTGATTACAGGGAAAATGTTATATCATTCAGAGGAATATTTTAATACAATTCCAAATTTGTTGGAGCTTTTACTACTCTCATGGAACTTTAATAAAACTTTAAAATAAAGAAGAGTTTAGATAGGAAAATGAACAGCAACAAAACGCATTTGAGAACATAACGGATACAATGCTCAGACCCTGAATTAAAACAAGGTTGTTTTGGGAAACTGTATTTGGCAGCCCCCCCAGGATATCACGATTTCGCAATTGGTAAAACAAATCGTAAAATCAGCACTTTTGAACCCTCTGCTTTAAAAAAAAAAAAAAGTGTATGCAAAAATTGCCACTCTAAATAAATTGAGGCTGATCCAACTTTTACTGGCGCTTCTCTGTACTGATCCAATAAAATGAGGGTGAGCAACAAGTTAGCAGACGGCAGAGGTGTTATGTACCTCTGTCACCTGCCTTCAAAATGCACAAGGCCCTCCTCCAGTGCTGACAGATCCCGCCCTTTGTTTCTTGGGACCTGCTGACTCGTAACCATTGTTATTATTTCTTGTTGTTTCTCTATATAGGTTGTAGTGCTTTAAATGAACTTCAGTTACATTAAATAAGCCGTTTTTTGAGCAGATGAGATTTCCTAATTTGCCCAGAATCACAGGATGTTGAGCTGATGCCAGGACTAAAACCTGGTTCCCTAGTTGCAAAGTCAGTAGATTTGTACCTAAAGCCACATCCTCTCTTCTAAACTGGCACCTCCCCGCCTCCTCTCCCACCCTGTGATAAACACCCGTCCCCCAACAATCCCAGACCACTAATGCTCCCCTTATCCTCACCCTCATTTCACTTCCATTCTCGAGTCACCAGTATTCTTGACACTCCTTTTGCCAGTCTCTCCAGCAATGGGCAAGAGGTATTTTTCTGACCAGCACAAGTTTTGCCTACAGCAAATATACCACAAATTTTGCGGTTTTGGATGCTATTTCCTATGGGATAGGAGCTATCTTGTTCTAAAGGACTTGATCTCAAGAGTAAAAAATGGTTTATGCTTAAAAAATTTAATGAAACAGAGAGAAGATATGCTGTGATACAGCATGAACTTCTGGTATGTGTTTGGGTGATAAACCATTTCCACCAAATTATTTGGGGTAGCGGTTTTTGTTACAAACGCATTACAGGTCATTGATTCACATTTTATAACCTTTGAGAGGGTTTATCCCCCACTGCTCACATTGATTGCCATTCTTCAAAATGTCAAGAATATTGTTTTTAAATTTCTTATGAGCCAGGGGGAAAAAAACAGCTCACTATCTAACATGTCTACCACACCCTAATTTGGAGAAATGTGAGTAAGATGATGAAGTGGTTGATGCAGTTGAAGTTGATGTAGTAGCTACTATGAGTGATGTTTGCCTGTTTCAAAATATGATGTCAGAGGAAGTTGCATGGTGGATGGAGGATGTGAAGGGTGATGTGCTGAGATTGACAAAGGAATATATATTTTTAAGGTGATATTAAACCCTTTTCAGGACAAGTGCATTCTTTGCTCAAGTGTCTGCAGTTAAGTGTGATCAACAACATTGTGTTCTTGAATAACTTGTGTGTTTCCCCTTGAGGACAAAATGTACTCAGTACCCAATCCTGTTAGGAAGAGATGGGCAGGAAAGCTGGTCATTCTGTTAAAGAATGTAAAGTGTGTAAATGTGTGACAACAGTTTCATAACCGCCACAGCACCCTTGACATTTTGCTTGGCAGAAATTGGGAATTGACATATCAGGAACATTTAAAAGACTACCCTCACATATGCAATTCGTCATGGTATTAATTGATTATCACTCAGCATGGCCCAAAGTAAGGTTTGTTGATAGAGTAACTAATAATGAAGTGTTGATAGAAGTCTTTAGCAAGGACGGGTTTCTGGAAACCCTAGTTACTGATAACAGTCTATAACCTGTGTCCTCTGCCATATGGGAGTTCCTCTGCATGTATGTATAAAACATTTGAGAACTGCCCTTTATGACTCCTAGTCAGGGCCACTGCAATTATGCGATTGTGCGGCAGCGACAATATCTGCATAATTGTAGGTTTGCAGCATTTGCCACATAATATATCATCTGCCGCATAATCTGATTTTGTTTCTAGCTCAAACGGTTCAAAAGTTAGTAAAAATGCAGAGGCTCGTCTTGCTGTGCAGTGGAAGGCCCTTTGCAGAGGTTGATTTGTCATCTTTCTGTAACTCATTGCTATATTTGAGTGTCAAACTGTTACTAAGAACGTACAACTAATGCCCAGACAGTGTTAAAAAGCTTAAAATGTCAAAATAATAAATTATTATGATCACAAAATGTGCCACATAATTTGGCTTTTCTTGCCGCATAATTTATTCAACCCTGCTGCAAAATCCCAGTGGACCTGCTCATAGTGCAGTGTAAAATGATTTAATCATAATTTAATAAAGACGGTGTGCAACTAGCATGCCAAACTCAAGTTCCTTTGAGATTGGCAGTGAGAAAGAGATAATGGACATAAAGAATATACCCTTATTCAGTCACAGGTGTCAGTCCTTTCCAGCTGGTGAAGGGAAGGCTACCTATGAGGGGAGCATGGTGGTTCAAATCTAAGCTCCTGCCTGGAAAATTTGCTGATATCAAACCCTTTCTTAATGAAGTCAGATCCTTTGCAGAGTTCAGGCAGAACAGAGGTAAGGAGAATTTTTATACCGCTCACAAAGTAAAACTTTGCAAGATTTTGTTTGGATATTTTGTTAAAGTTCTCCTTCCTGGGCATAGGGAGAAAGGAAGTTCTAAGTCTTCCTCTCCCCTTAAGGTTTTAAAAATTAATAAGGGAAGTGTTTTTACAAAGGATGGTAAGTGTGTGAACAACAAAAAGGTTGCTAAGTGTGTCCAGGTACTGCGTGAATGGTGAATTGGATAATGGCTTTACCACAGAAAGGGAAAATGCTGTGTAGGATGTGTCGTGCAATCCTGGGCACACAAAGTCACCCACAAGAAAGTACACAATCTGGGATGTCAAGGTGTGGGTGCGCAAATCCCCACAGAACGACAAGTTTCTGCAGAGTTTCTTGATGACTGAGTATGTTTCTTTGAATGCTCCTTGAATTTAGAAATCTGTAAGAAGAAGAGCCTCCATCTTGGTGGATTCTCTAAAACATATTCCTCCAGCCTCCCTTTTGTTGTTCAGGAAGGAAGATGTGTTATAAATGCTTTTGGTTTGTTATTCCTTAAGCATATGTATAATCTGACAATATATGTATTATATATGACCTTAACTCTACCTCTGCTACCCCTTTGTTCTAAATTAATTCTGTCCACATCGAATGCTGTAACTATATAGGACCAAACCTGTATGCCCACTCAGAACTGAGGTACAATATGCAATAAAGCGATAATGGTTAATTGGGTCTCTGTATGCAAACCAATCCAAATCAAATCTCTACGCTGTTCAACAATATTGCTAATTTTATTCTTAAACAAGCGTTGTGCTAAAAAAAAGTGCAGTGAAGTCTGCTGCTCGGAGCTACATTACATATGACTAAGCGAGTTCTATCAGGACATTTTTGTCTAATAAAAACGTGATGATACCAACCTTTCCCTACTTAAATTCTTTGCCTTGTTAGTTGAAATGTAAGATGGCATGTTTGTCCTGAAGAGACCCCTATAAAATAAAGCAAGGTTTGAAACGTCAACTATTTTATTGAAATTGTCTGATTGTTCAGTGTACATTGTGCACAGTAACCAATGATCGTATCCTGGAGTGTTTTATTCTACTAGAAAGCCAAAGCCTCAGGCATCCCTTTGTACATATGCATCATTGTAAATAATGCACTTCGCTGCCTTTGTTCCAGATCCTGTGTCATTGAGTGGTTAGCGGGCCATTACCACCAAGATATAAACCAAAATGTTGGCTAGTATTGCACCGCCTTAAGGAACAAAACAATCCTAATTTGGTTTTGACTCGCTTGGGGTAGCGAGTCTGAGCACTCAATGCATATTCCAGGAGGTGGTTATGGGTTTAGAATCATCTTCAATAAAATAGATCAAATAATATTTAAAGACTGTCCAACCAGATCCATATTCAGAGCAATGCATAGTATAAGTGTTTATTTACAGAATAAACCAAATGAACAATAAAAAGAAAAAAAGGCTTTCCAAAGAAAATCTGAAGATGCTAGCACATTCTCAGCTGAAATATGATCCCACACATTATTTTAGCACTTAAGCTCCTTCATGAAGCATGAGATGGTATCTTGGAACCCCATGGGCATTATTTATTACTGGGAAATATTTCTCAAAAGTCACTATTCTTTCTGGAGGTTTTTGGAAGCATGGACAGATGCTTCCCGTCTGTGGGGGAGCAAGGACTGCTATAGTTTAAGATGGATGTTTGGAATAAAGGACAATTGTATTTTCCATTCTCCTAGAACTTTAAGCACCCTTTGTCTTAAAATGAGCTACATGCAGTCACAATGTGTAGATCCAGAGTTCATCAAGGGTCCATCTGCAGCCCCTAGACATGGGTCTACTGAAACATCTGGGCTACAATGGCATTCAGAGATAAGGACCCCGAAAACGTCTAATTGCAATATCTGGGCACAGGTTGGCTAGAGACATATAACAAATGGTCCACAAATCAGTGCTACTGGATTCACAAACATGTAGGTACATTATGAGGCTCAGGTGGAAGGGGTATCCTAAATTTCCACTGAGGAAGATTTGCAGGCCATATGGCTGACCCGCAGGAGTCTATGGGATTCTTCTCCACCAGGAGAGACATACTGGAGGCTCAGAGGAGGATCCTCCTCATGTAATCCTGCATTGCATTTGACACTGATTGAGTTTCCAAAAAGTAGGTCTTGTTTCTGTAGCTTCTGTGCAACCCTTTATCGTAGTTCTTAGTCATATCGATTTGCAGTCACGCTGGATGGCAGGGCAGATGATTTTTCAAGGTTTTGCCCCCTGGTCTAGCCCACTAAATTGAGGGGAAAACTTGTTGTGCAGTGTTATTCTACCTCTCCTTCTTTCTAACAGTACAAGTAGATGGGGGGTCATGAAGGGCTAAACCCAATCCTGGCCTTGAAGATCACAGCACTGTAAGGGCCCACACATGTTTCATGCCATCAGAAGGTATTCAGCATTTTATATCAGAATATCTTCAGTATTGCATCTCAGAATGCCTCTCATGTTCTATCTCAGAGGGGTTTTATTATTGTTTCTTCGAATGTCTTTGGTGATTTAATATTGCATCTCAGAATGGGTTTAGTATTCTAACTCGGAATGTTTGTGATATTCTTTCTATGTGTGCTTAAGAATTGTATCATGATTGCTTTAGGATTCTAACTCAGATTAGAACATTGGAATGTTGGGAGCTCCATTGCAGACAATGGAGTGCTCCCTGCTTCTACGGGCCGGTAAAGGCCCACAGAGCAACATTCCAATGTTCTACAAAGTCTTCTCGAAGTTCGAGGGGATTTATATCCCCTCGAGCTTCGAGAACCCTTTATTTAATTTGTTAGAACATTCTGCCCTCTAGTGGCAGAATGTTCTAATAGCCTTATAGCCCTTCGTAGCAGGGCTATACGGCTATTAAAGTCCTGCTGTTTCGTTAAAGTCCCTCGCCTTCGGCTCGGGCCTTTAACGATTCAGCGGGCCTTTAATAGCCGGTATAGCCCGCTACGGCGGGCTATAAGCCTATATTAGAACATTGGAATGTTGAGAGCTCCATTGTAGACAATGGAGTGCTCCATGCTTCTATGGGCTGGTAAAGGCCCACAGAGCAACAATCCAATATCTTACAAAGGCCTCACGGAGCTCAAGGGGGTTTAAATCCACTCGAGCTTTGAGAGGCCTTTGCTTTATGTGTTATATCATTCTGCCTTCTAGTGGCAGAATGTTCTAATAGCCCTATAGCCCTTCGTAGGAGGGCTATATCGCCTATTAACGTCCCGATCCCTTGGTAAAGTCCCTTGCCTTCAGCTCGAGCCTTTAATGCGGGAGTGGGCCTTTAGTAACCAGAATAGCCCGCTACGGCGGGCTATAAGGCTATATTAGAACATTTGAATGTCGGGAGCTCCATTGTAGACAACAAAGTGCTCCCTGCTTCTAGGGGCCGGTAAAGACCCGCAGAGCAACATTTTAATGTTTTACAAAGGCCTCTTGGAGCTCGAGGGGATTTAATTCCCTTTGAGAGGCCATTGTTTTATTTATTAGAACATTGTGCCCTTTAGTGACAGAATGTTCTAATAGCCTTATAGCCCTTCGTAGTAGGGCTATACCGGCTATTAAAGTCCCGGTCCCTTGTTAAAGTCCCTCACCTTTGGCTCGGGCCTTTAACGCGGTAGCGGGCCTTCAATAGCCAGTATAGCCCGCTATTGTGGGCTATAAGGCTTTATTAGACCATTGGAATGCGGAGCACTCCATTGCAGACAATGGAGTGCTCCGGACTTCTACCGGCTGGTAGAAGCCCACAGAGCAACATTCTGGGTTTTTTCCATTTACAGGTGCTGCTGTGAAAAAATGCCTCTCGGGACCTGAGGGGATTTAAATCCCCTTGGGCTTAGTATCATATCTCAAAACACCTTGCATTAAATGGCCAGGCTGAGGATGCTGCAAGGTAGTGCCAGCATACGTTCAGACTCTGCCTTAACTGTACGCGTTTTAGAGGAAAATGTTACATGTTGGGTGTAACTAAGCTTCTTTGTTGAAGGAATCCTCCGTGGCAATAACCAAGCATGTATTTATTTATTTGTCAGCTGTATGAAGCACATAATTATCAATGAGGTGTCCTGACACTAAAAGAACTAAATGACAGGAGTAGTGGCCAATTACACAGTAAAATGCCAGGTTTCCAGGGACTCTTAGAACTTTAGAAGGTGAGCCACAAGGCATGCACAGAATTCCAGGTGGCTCTTTTAGACATGTTTATGAAAAGCCAGAGGAGCTCCTATATCTTGGTGCACTGAGTGTGGAGATAATAAAGTACGGTAATCCCCTCAATTTCACATTCATTGAGAGAGGCTAAAACAACCCCCAAAAATATGGAGTCTGCTTGCCCACACCATCAACAACGTGGGCTATAAAGTTAAGAAACTCTCCTTTTCTTACCCCATCAAGGCAACATTGAGCTCTCATCTGGCATCCAAATAGTATGGGGTTTCCACTGCAATACTACAGAGTTATCTCTTAGTTGATTTGGAAACCCAAAAGGACATGTAAATGTAAATGTAATTGTAATTGTAATTTACACTTGTATAGCGCCTATCACCCAGGGGTCTCTAAGCACTGTACAAATACCGCTGTGGAACCCTTCCTGGCCTGTTCCTGTGAGGTGTCCATTCCTGGGCACCCCCAAGGTGAAGCCAGGCATCCTAGCGTTGTTAGGGCCGGTGTGGAGATTAAGCAAGCTATTGCCCAGAGTTGCAGAGTGGAACCCATGATTAGAGTAGCCACCGAGGCGAGAATTATCGGGTCCGAGGTCTTTGAGCCCAAGACCCTGCCACAATGGGGATTGAACCCTGGTCCCGGCCCAGACCTCTGCCTCAGGGTCTGCCCCTCTAATCGGTGAGCCACACTTCTCCCGAAGTTTGTTTGGGGGATATTCTTCACTCTGTAAAAACCAACATGAATTTAAGAAAGGCCTGATGGAGGTGATGCCTAGCAACAATAATCACTTCCAAATCTAAAATATCAAATCTCAGAATGCATTAGTCTGAAAGAACGTTTTGCTGAACATGGCCAAAACACAGTTTAAATCTAGTGGAGGATGTGGCTGCTATGTCAAAAGTATTGGCAATTTTGTGAGCCAATAGCAACTCAGTAACTAAGTTTTGTATTTAGAGTTTAGGGATGGGATACAACATCACAAATGTGGCGGATACCCAGTCACCTCTATTACAAGGGCATGATAGCTTATGCTACTTGTAATACAGCTGACTGTATATCCCCAACTATTTGATGGAATATCCTGTTTGCCAAATTCTAACATTTCCTGAGGTTAATCTATTGGAATTTACTCTATATTTGGATGGCTGATCAGTACTTATCGCCCACACACCCTGACCTCACTAGGCACTAACTACCAGGGAGTGGAGCTCATTTTCAAAGCAAACTCTATACTTGACTTCTCTGATTTTACTGATAACTGTTATGTTATGTTGATTTGTATAGCCCACTAATCACCTGAGAGGGTATCCAGGCCCTTGAAACTGAAAAAATGTAGTGAAGACTGTTTGGGATCTGGGCAACACAAGGCTAACTGAAGCATCTTTCATGTCAGAGAGTCAACTTCAGTGCTTGACATGTATCGCTGAGCTGGTTGCACTGAACTTTCAAATCACCATGGGGGCATATTATCAAGACAGGCGATAAAATTATCGCTGTTTTAGCGGCAGAAAGCTGCTGCTAAAACGTCAATAATGGGCTTGATAATATGCTCTATGGAATTCCAATTGAAGCCCATGTTAGATGTCCTTCACATTTAACATGGGCTTCAATTGGAATTCCATAGAGCATATTATCAAGCCCATTATCGCCGTTTTAGCGCCCGTTTTCTGCCGCTAAAACAGCGATCATTTTATTGCCTGTCTTGATAATATGCCCCCATGTCCCTTAGCAAACCTGGGTCTGAGGGTCGGAGCAAAATTCATACACCTGGTGGACCACACTTTTTTCTTGATCGCAGATAAGGAACTGTGCTGTGTGGTAAAGGGCGCCCAGAAGTAAGTATGCCAAGATATACACGATAAAGCATCCATAATGAGCTGCTAATTAGCATCTTGTATTCTGGTGACATCATTAAGCAAAAGACGGATGCATGAATCACCGGAGCCCAAGACGCCAATTACAGCCTTAATTATGTATCGCTGGCAAAAGACGAGGCTTATTAATGTACATGCAAAAGAGGCCCCGTGGAATCGCGCTGTCTCTTGGCACCAGATCTCCTTGGCCATTCTTTCTTTCTGTCTTCTGGTCTTAGGGACTATTCTCTCTCTTGCTCAAACTCGGCATTACATATTTTATACACTGAGTACATAGGCTTACCTCCTGCAACCGATTGTATCAGCACTTTAAAACCCTTACTCTAAGGTTATCAAGGCCAGGCTGGGGAACCGAAAGCAGCCCTGTCAAAAATGCTCAAACCAGCTCTGCTCCCTTAATCTCCTTGGACAATCTCTCTCTTTCCATCCTTGGCATTCTCTCTCTTTCTCTTCTTTCGCTGGTCACTTCCTCTGTGCCTTCCACCCACTCTTTCTCTCTCTTGAAGCCTACTGTGCCTGCACTTAAACTCGGAGAGTAGGGGAAGTGGTCGAGGCCCCAGGGGCGGCCCTAGGATTCTTTTAAAAAACGGGACTCAGAGGTCTCCAACCCACTGGAAAAATGTCCAGAGGAATCAAAAGCCTATCTGGCCATGAGGGTTACACAAATCACCAACCAAGCAGCCACATATTAGAATTATAGCAAACAAAACAAGATGATGGATGGAGTGCTGAAACTTTTCAAACATTCACCCCCTGCCAAGGGAACTGGTTTGAATCCATAGTTATTGTGCTCACCACGCCATCCCAATTTGGACCCAGCCATATGCAAATCAGTCTTGACCCTGCTCTTCATGGGAACAATCCAGCCCGAACTGCCAAGCCTGGTCCTCCCTGGCTTGGAAACAAGCATCCTGTAACCTGTTTCGGTTTATCACCCTTCGTCAGCCAGGCTAGCTTGAATCCAGTTACACAACGAGCATGGGACCAATGTCTGTGCATGCCCTTGGCCACTTAGGGCAAACATAGCAAGCACAAGATGATGGACAGAGTGCTGAAACTTTTCAAACACTTATCGCCAGTCAAGAAATCAGTCTTTTGCTCAACATGCCATTCCATTTTGGATCCAGCCATATGCAAATCAGTCTTGACCCTGCTCCTCATAGGAACAGTCCAGCCCAAACTGCCAGGCTAGGGCCCCTGCTGGAACTCTGTGCTCCAAGAGGAGCAGGCAAAACTCTGAGAACCTACACCCCCACTATGATACACCCCCACAAAGACAACCATCAAAACTCATTGCCCTCACATTGATTCAGCAGATCCCTATAACTCTACCACTTCAGACCATTACTGCATAGAAAACACAACATTCAGCACAACACAATTCTCGCTCATTTGACTATGATCTGTCCATGGAATGCCCAATAGAGGACCCTCCAATGACAAGTACATAAGAGCAGATACATATGTCTACAACAAAAAGCAGTAAGTCACACTTGTGCTGTGCAAAAACTGCACAATGTAACATATTCAATGCTGTTTTTGGCGTTACTCGCATGACCTCCAGGTGCTATTTTTCAGGTCGGGTAATACGTACCCTGCAGTGACTGGTACTGGGATGTGCAGTACCAGTCCATGAGGGCCAGATCCAGAGGCCTGACTTGCAGGACAACCACTGAATACGTAAATAGTCCCATTTAGATCCATATATATATACACTTATTGCGGATGGGTACAGTGAAAAACTGGTAAGAGATCAGGCCCTCATGGGATAGGATGGACAGTCTTGCATTGATAGGTAAGCGTGGGGGAATAGGTAGGCTTTAATACTCTCCTGAACTAATAATAATCACTTCTGGCCCTAAGGTTGAGCAGCGGAGACTTCCCCGGTGTGGCTCCCAGACAGAGAAGACACAGCCTATGCCATGTGTTTCTTTGTTTCTTGTGAAGGTAGCAACAAAGGAGACAAGTATTTCGAGTTCACTACTGCTGCATAATAGATTAATTTCCCTATCAATTCAATTTATGAAGCTTTATTCTGTACAAAAGAAATGACCATAAAAGCACATGTAAAAAGTACACAATACATAAACCATCGATTTAAAATGAGTTTCATGGGATACAGACCAAATACACTAAAATATCATGCTTTTACGCACACTAATAGATTTGTTTAAAAACACAGCAGTATAAAAACAGATGTCAGCAGATTTCATGTTAAAAATAAGACTCATTGCCTCATCAACTGTACGTACCCCATATTTAACAAACAAAGGTTTTAGGTACATAATTCGAAAATTCAGGTACAGTTTGCATATTAATTAAAAGTGCAAGGTGCTCTGTTTTGATATACCGTCACACAGACACTGTCCTTTAGGATGTTGCTTAAGGTTAGGCAGGGCCACCAGATCATGTACTATTCAGAACCTTAGTCTGGTCAGGACAAACTTATGCGATTGCCTGGTGACCAGTGCTAAGTATGGTGGAAAACCTTCTGTGAGGGAATATCTGCTAGAAAATGTGACAGTTAACATGGACCGACTGGCAGAAGCCCTCTTCTTTGCCAAATTATCCAAAAATATTGCTTTCAACTCTGCTTTTGGTATCGTCAAGGCAGCCTTAGGGTCGATCAAAACATTAAGATTAAATATTTGTAAATAACAATCAGAGACATATTTTATCCATGGGATTTTCCTATACAAGTCCAATGAAAGACAATCCTCAATTATAGATCTGTTGAGGGTCTTTGCGTCCTGGAGCCATATGGAGCGCCATAACATTAAAGGTCTTAAGGATAAAAGATCATTCAAATAATTGATGGCTAATTCCCGATGGATCAATACAGTGGCGGCAGAGGTGGGCAAACATAAAAGTTTTTTCAGGAAAGAATTTTCCTCCAACTGCAATTCATGGTCGCAGCTGTGACCCCATATAGCCGCCCCATACAATGCAATAGTGGTGCATCTAGCTTGGTAAATTTGCAACATGTCCATGGTTCGCCTATCCCCAATTTTTGCTGCAAATTTGAAGATACCATGGGCACTTTTTGCCATTTTATTACTGATGTTGTTAAATTCGTTGGTCCATTTTCTGTCATGGGAAAAAGTGATTCCGAGATAACAAAATGAATCAACTGGTTGCACCTTGTTACCATCAATAAAAAAGGCATTGGATTTATTATTTTTCACCCCATAGGTCATAGTATGCGTCTTTTCCTTATTGATGAGTAGTTTCCTGTCCTTAATGAACAGAGAAAATCTATCCATCAAACGCTGTAAACCCAGATGGGTTCTGGAAAGGAGCACGGCGGGGTCAGCGTATAATAACACCGGCAGGGATACGCCTTTTAACCTGGGTGCATCAGCTTGGACACTTTTTAAAATGTCATCAATTTCATTTATAAATAAAATGAATAATAACGGGGCTAAAACACAACCTTGTCTTATGCCGCGTCGAACGCTAAATTTGGGTTTGCATTCTCCCTTAGTTCCAAAGCGCAAACAGGTTTGCAGCTTTTGGTACAGCCTAGCAAGGAAGAAAATGATGCCCTCAGGGGCTCCCATCCGCAACAAAATGGGCCATAAGATTGCATGGTCGACCATGTCGAAGGCGCTGCTTAGATCAGCAAAGCATAAATATAATGCGCCACCTTTAGCTTCGACATATTTGCCAATTGTGAGGTCAAGATTTAAACATTGGTCTAATGTGCCCCTACCTTTCCTAAATCCAAACTGGCTGTCTGCCAGGATTCCCTTTTCATCAACCCACTCCTCGAGCCTGGCTAACATGACTAGGCTCATAACCTTTACAGAAGAGTCCAGGAGGGAAATGGGGCGATAATTTTTTACTTCAGACCTATTACCCTTCTTGAAGATTGGGATGATAATAGATTCCCCCCAGGTATTTGGAGCATCTGAGCATACAGCTGCATTAAAAACATTGGTAAGGAGGGGGCTCCAGATCTCCGGGACTGCTTTGTAGACATCAATAGGAACCCCATCGGGTCCCTGAGCTTTCCCCCCCTTGCTTGCACGGATTCCTGACTCGACCTCAGCCACAGTAAAGTTTAAAGGTAGAACGGGCCAGCTGCATGGGGTAGTAACTGGGCCGCAATCAGAACCAAAAATGTTAGAAAAATGCGTTACCCAGCAATCACTAGGGACATTAGAGCTTAATACAGGGATATTATCCTCACTGAGGAAGGGAGAATTAACCGTAGCCCAGAATAATGTATTATTGTGTAGCTCTGCAGCTTGGTTAAGAGAATCCCATGCTTCCTGCTGTAAATCTCTTCTCCTATTTTTCAATGCAAGTTTATATTCAGCTCTTTGTTTAGTTATTAAGATGGTGTCCCTAGGTTTTTTAGCAAGTGCGTTTTTCAGCTCTGTTAATAACTTAGTACACGAATGGTCGAACCATCCTTGTCCGTGACTGCGTTTGTCTCTGTATCAGATACAGAGGATCTCTGTCATATAATGACTCATGAACAATGCACATTGCTTTAAATTCAACTCAGGTTACCGCTGGTAGCTAAAGCAGTTATCTGATGACATTTTTAAATTGAGTTAAGATGACAATCGCCACTGATCTCAAATAGTTACTAAAACAAATGTTTTTAAAAAAAAAGTTTTATATATCTCGAACTAGACCAGAAGATATCGGGTATCAGAGCGCTTTACGTAGCACCAGTTTCGTTACATGAGGACGCATTCATTTTTGTTAGGTACAGGGAGATTAAGTGATTGGCCCAGAATCACAGAATGTTGAGCATCCTTGCCGAGACTCGAACCCGGTTCCCTAGCTTCGATGTCGACCGCTCTAGCCGTAAGGCTACATCCTCTCCCCTAAATCATTAACAAAGCCTTTATACAAAAATCATAAAAGTGTTAAAAAGGAGGGATTAACGCATGGCAGTGTCTATTTAGCCATTACACATATAAGTATATCATAACAAGCATTGGCAAAGCCAGGAGGTCTGACGTTTGTTGACAACCATTGAGTTTGGCCAATACTTGTTTTGTTTTGCCATAGTATTTGCATGAATGTATTGTTGGTGGAGCGGCAGGGCCATTGCCAATATTTTCTTTAAAAACTGCTTATAGCAAAAATATTTTTGGGGTCTCAAAGAGCACACTTTGCCATAATACCTGGAAATGAAGAGAACTACTTTGTGTGCGAATGCCCTCCTTGTGAAACAGAAGAACATAGTCACTCTCAGTGAAGTTAGCCGATGGCTGAAGTAGGCTGACTCATAGCTCATGCTGTTTGCTGTAGTGGGCCGAAGAAAAGTGTGGGTGACACAACAACAAATCATTAGATGGAGAGAACTGGTTGAAAGTCCTTCTCAGTAAGTATATTATGTATATACATTTTAGTAAAATCAAAGTGTCTTGGCTAACTCCAGACCAAAAAGCACATTAACTTCTAAAACAGTAGTGTCCAGGCTGACCCTGCAGTACACAATCCATGGCATATTTTCATGATATACACTGCTCAACCACACACGCGTTGCCATACTTCAGCACCTTTACATGGCGCCGCAATCCTAGTTTGTAGCAGAATCTTGACTCAGTTGGCCCAAAAAAGCCTAGTGGCTCAACCAAAAAGGAGCATGTGCTTTTAGGGCTTTATGTTTCTCAACCTAAAACCTCAACCTGTGTTTGAGTTTTCACTCCCATTACTTAATTGTGCTGTCTGATCCTGAGGGTAATTGTCAACAGAAATCACTGTCCCAGTCGATGAAAAGTCCGCCTGCACCCCAAGGGGATGAAGTAAACAATAAAGACCTTCAGCACGCACATTCATACACATAATGCACCACAAAAAGCAGCGATAGGAGGAGGATACATCCTACTTGTCGGTTATCCAATACGAACCACTACAACTAACCAGGCGTGGCCCGTGCTGGTAAGAGTGGTGGGGCGGGTTGGGGGGGGGGAGTTGAAAGACGATGACGATGGAAACTTTAAACAAAAAAACACCGAGTGGCGATGCGGCGAACGCAAGGCAAGTGGTTTTCTTTTTTTTTATTTACATTTCCCTCGTCGTCTGTTGGCCCCGCCTCACCCCGCTCACCGCTCTTACCTGCACGGGCCATGCCAGCAACAAACTACATTGGACATCTCATGTAACTAAACACAATGTCTAGAGGGATGTATGATGTTACAACGCAGGCTATTACAACGCCTGCCTTTACAACGCGGTTTTTACATCGCATACCATTACAACGCATAGCGCTTTTGGGTGCTGGATAGTGAATAGTTTAATTTACTATTCCAACTCCAGTCCCCGTGGACACTAGGGAAGGTTATTGGATAGTAAATTAACCTATTCCCTATCCTAGAGCGCCCCCCAGCGCAATGCGTTGTAATGGTTTGCGTTGTAATGACCGCGTTGTTATGGTAGTGCGTTGTAAAAGTTTCGTTGTAAGTGATGTTTACCTGTCTAGAGCACACCTTGGTGCCAGACATTTAAATTTCCAGAAGCCTAAAATGCACCCAGACTCCTTTAGTGCCAAAGGGACATACAAATGGTAGAAGTGTGTTTTACAAATACCATCAACATAAAATAACCTGATTATCTATCAGTAATGTACAATAGGGTATGATGTGGTATTATTTGATATCTTGGTTATTATTTCTGTACAAGTCAGATGTAGCACGGCGTGTTGTAGTGTGTGAGGGTGCCGTCCAGTGCGCACAGTGGGGATTTGGAAAGTTATAGTGCAGAATGGTGTTATATTATTGGGTGTGTTTGCGATGTGGTGCATGCTGTGGTGAAGTGTGATGTAGCTTTGTGCTGTGTGGATGCTGTATTTTAAGTTGTGGTGTTTAGTGGTGTTGCATGGTGTGGTGTATATAGTTTGATGTGGTGTTAGATATTGAGCTATTCTGTTTTACAGAGTGATATGATTTTTTGTCATGCAGCACTGTGATATTGTGTGCAGTGGCATATTGTTGGATAGTATGTGAAGGTGCTGTGTGATGTTACATGGTGTTTCCTACAGTGATGGGGTACAGTATGGTAAGTATGGAAGAGGTGTGGATTGGAAAGGTGCAGTGCCATTTGGTGTGGTCCATTCGGGTGCTGTATTATATTGTATTGAATACCTTGATTTCGTGTTGAATGTCGTGGTGTACTATGCTGCCTCAGCATGGTGTGATGGGGTGGGGTATGTTATTCTAGGATGTTATGGATGTCAAGTGTTTATGGTGCCTTGTATGACTGATTGTGTGG